>NC_051181.1:163700452-164003925 GCF_013339695.2 Rhipicephalus sanguineus | reverse complement strand
CGCTGGCGCCTACAGCTTATAAACAAGCAGCAGCGAGAGAGAGAGGGAAAAAACGACAGCTCGTATTCGAGCACTCAATGGAAGAGTCCACTGGAAGACTGGAGGTGGCTCAAATAGGAAGCCAAGAGAACCAATAGGCGAATGGCGAAGCAAAGGGCGTGCCGCGCGTGCCAGGTTCGCCAGAGTATCGCGGCATCCTTTCGCCGCTGAGCACGGAGCAGAAACTTTCTGCTGCGCCGAAGAGGACAATCGCATCTCTCCGTTCGCACGACAAGCAGTCCGGACGGAAGTACTACGGCAAAGGAGGAAGAAGGCCTGTGAGGCAGGCTTCTCTGCCAAGCTTAGCTTCCGCACGTCCACTCCTTCCTTTAGGAGGAGGAGGAGGAGGAGGAGGAGGAGGAGGAGGAGGAGTAGGAGCACTGGCGCTGCACTTTTCTTTTTCTTTTTGCGTCATTAACATCTTGGGATAGCGCTCATTTCTTCTTCTTTTTGTCGCTTGTTTTTTCGCACCTCGCGTCTCGCTCCTCCCGGCCCTTCCCTGCCGCCTTGAAGAAGCTCGCCGTGCTATAAAATATCGAGCTCTTTAAGCCGTGGTGGTCCCGGCGTTATTTTTCTCGCCAAGCTGCCGAGACTTGAGTGCGTGCGTGCGCTTCGGCGCTGCGTCTGGTCTCCCCCCCCCCCCCTCCCCCCGCCCCCCACACGCAACTCCCTTTTCGTTTGTGCGTCGAAGCACGCCACGGATTATGACGGAGCGATGCTGTTGCAAAGGCGCCGGGTTTCGTGCGCATTACTTCCACCAAATGGGAGAGGAGGAAAATAAAGGAAGAAAAACGACGCGGAGGAAGGAACGCGAAGAAAGCGAGCAACAAAAGAAGCGCCCACACCGAAGGGTGTATGAAAAAATGGGGAACTCGGAAGAGGAGTTCTTTCGTTCTTGGCACGGGCCGAGGGGAAACAAGAAGGGAACAAGATTAAATGGCTGCTAGAGGAAAGAGAAAGCAACGGGCGAACAAGACGAGATGCGCCCCGTCGATGCCGTTTCCGCCAAGACACGCTCTCTTACTCGCTTGTTCTCCGTGCCGAGATAATGACAATGATCGCGCGAACGACGGCAGTCGCGGTGGGCGGGGAGCTTCGAGGGACCTGCGGTCACTGGAGCGTGTGTCGCATGCATAAATTTCAGGGCGCGCCAGAGGAGTCGCGGCGTCCTCCGTCATCTTTGCGAAAAAAGAATGAGGACCAGGAAGTAAGGTGATGGGGAGTGAGGGGGAGCACGCGGGGTGCATTACATCGATGTTCAAGACAACGAACGGAGGGAAGAGGGTGTGAAGGAGGGTGTAACAGCGGGAGTAAAAGAGGGAGGTGAGGGGGAGTGAAAAAAAGGAAGGAGTTCAAGGGTGCGGAAGGGAGCAGCGAGGTGTAGTTTGGTGGATCGCGTTATATAAGAAAGTCTTTCGCCAGCCCAGGCGAAAGATCCCACCGGGCGACGCCGCCGCGTCGAGGTGGGCGTGGTGTAAAAAGAGGAGGGCGATTATAAAATTCCTGAGAAAGATGTAGTAGAAGAGAAAGGTCGTGAGGACCTGGGGCGTAAAGAGAAGCGAAGCGTCGCTGCAGAGACAAGCTTGACTGGGTTTCGTCACGGTAGAACACCAAGCACGCTGGCTGGCTGCGAGTAAAACATGACGTTAACACGAACATTCACTTCCCAGCGACGCTTGCTCAACACTTTCGTTCCGAAAGAGAGACCTCCGGGTGACGTCGTTATAGACGACGCTCGTGAGCAGAGATGCTAATAAAACGAGAGTAATAAATGACGTGAGTTCCGCGCAAACGAGATCTCTCCGCCAATTGCCAATATTTGCCATCGACGTGGTCGCAGAACAAATGATGCGCAAACAGTAAAACTCGAGACCAGGGCTGGGCAAAGATACTTTGAAATTGTATCGCGATACGATACAAGATACTCAGGCAAGAAGCATTTGAGATACAGATACAAGATACTACAACACTGATTGTATCCGATACGATACATTCCAATTGTATCTTAAAATACTTCGATACATTCGCAAATTTGTTATTATATCATATAATGTAGCACTAAAGGCCTACACACAACAATTTTCGCTCGAAAATTTATTAACTGCGAGCAATTTGGTTTCACTTGAATGTAATGCTGTTGGTATCTCAAAAGGTTTGTACTTCTGGCTCAAGCTATGTCAGTTTACTTCCGAAACAACTTATCGCGCTTCTTTAGCTGCTTAACATGATAGCTCTTTATACACTTCGCTGATAGCGCTTTTTGCTTGTCGCTTTTGTAACTGACGGAAGTCGCTGCTCTGCTTGATGACCAGCTAGCGGGTTGCCATCTACTTACGAGAATATCAATAAGAAGCCTATGCACGACGGTGCAAATACCGCTGTGGAGTTCGTTGTTGCGTCGCAAGACCACGATATGGTTATGAGAGACGCTGTAATGGAGGACTCCAGAAATTTCGACCACTTGCGGTTCTGAAACCTCAGTATAAGCGCACGGGCCTCCAGCATTTTCCCTCCATCGAAATGCGCATTCAGAAGCCACGGTTGTGGCTATTTCGCGCAAAGAAACAATAAGGGAAGGGTTAAGGGGAGCGCAAACTTTCGACTGTTTATTCCAAACCTACTGCAGTGCTATATGTATGCAAAGGCATGCGCGGAAAGCAAGGCATACATCGAACAGATAACGTTTTGTGCAATGCAATACATAGGTGTAGAGATGCGCAAAAGGGCAGGCTCACAACGATCGGATAACATCTTAGTCACTGATAGCTCTTTAACACTTCGCTGATAGCATGACCTCACAGTTAGTTATCATGTTCATTCAAAAGCCACAACCGTGGCTTCTGAATGAACATGAACCGACTAGCCCAACAACGTGTGCTTCTGCATGGAAATGCGGCCGCTGCGACCTTCGGGTCAGCAGTCAAGTACCATAACCACTAGACCACCGCGACGAGTAACCCCTAATAGGTATGACAATTAGGCATTTAAGGTAAGACCATAGAAGATTCAGTGCCTATGAAAAATAGCGTAAAACGGCTCGTCGGGACGCCCATGAGAAAAAATGGAGCATTTGGTTTCTCGAATCTCTTTGCTAACAACTTTAAGATTGCTATTGTAATGAAAACTCAGTTTCGCTAATTTACTTAGCGGTAAGCAGAATTTGTTACTGTATACTGTAGGCACGTCCGGATAATCATATATTTGTTCTCAACATTGCCTTTAGATGACAGTAAATTCAAGTGGAATATAAGTGTGTAAACAGTAGCACAAAGGACACAGCCAGTTCAAAAGTAAGAATAAAGCAAAGAGCTTACCTTGGCAGCACCTTAAAGACATATTGCTGTAAGCGGACCGAAAAAGAAATGATATAGAGACATAGGTAATGTATGGGATGGAAAAGAAGGACAGCTAAGAAAGAACTTGTGCTTATGTTTTTAAACACATGATTATGATTTTTTGTGCTTATGATTTTTTTTTAAGATTTTGTGCTTATGATCTGAATTATGATTTTAGAAACTATTTGAATAAAAGAAGAGACGTACGCCATGATAGCTTCGGTTAGGTGGATGCCTGTTCTGATAGATCTAGCATCGGTACCGGTGCACGGTGCTATAGCTGTTAGAATGTTATTTGCATATAAGTCAATCTCATTGCATTTAAGCGAAACTTGCATCCGCGAAATCCTTACAATCGCCGATGTGTGAAAGCCACAATACACAAAGCAACCCCCCATTCTTGCATCATTCAGACTTCGTAATGAAGCACCACGCAAGATAAACATTGACAATGACAATACAGCGGCATCAAGATGTGTGCGAAAGACGCCACACGCATTGGAGTACGCGGCACAGGAAGGGCTAAGTGCCAAGCACTGACACTACTAAAAAGAAAAGAAAAAAGCGAGGGAAGAAAATGTCGGCTAGGCATAGACGTTCGCGCGCTTGTCTCTCGAGTAGGGTGCCTTGATGCGCGTTTTGTCCGCTTACATCGAGGCACACTACTCTCGAGATGATGCGAGCGCCACCGCGTGACTCTGCTCCACGAACAAGGACGCTCAGAGCTCTTCGCCTATCCTCGCTGGAAAACTCTGGCGTAAAGGTAAAATATGTCACAGCCTCTAGTTTTATTCTGGTGACAGTATACAGCAGTACCAGCTTGAGAAGCAGAGTTCAGCCAACGTTTATTGTTTCGCCCGGTGGTGGTGCAATTGCAGTATCTTGTATCTTAAGATACGCGATACATTCATCAATGTATCGGAAATACAGATACTGATACACGTCTTGTGAGATATATCGCGATACAAATACAAGATACCCAAGGAGTATCTAAGATAGTATCTAAGATACATGTATCTTCGATACTGCCCAGCACTGCTCGAGACATATAGCAGACAAACTGTTTGTATGCCTATGGCAAAAGAATAAAAACTAAACAAGGTTTCGTTCTCAGTCGGTTGTAAGTATGAGGTTGTAAGTTAAAAGGTGTAGGTTGAAAGGTTGTAAGTATGAGGTGCAGTAGTGCTGTTTGCGAAGGTTAGCTACAACAAGTATCGAAAGCATCAAAAGGAGTGCGGTCTAGTGAAGCCCACCCTCCTTTTGAAGAGAATCATTTTCGTTCACTTGTTAATTGATTTGGTTTAAACTGATCGTGAATGTCATAGCACAATAGCAGATCTTCGAGCAAAGTAACGACTTTTGATACGTTTTACTTAGTTAACGTGATACTTAGTGTCACAGTAGCACCGGCTATCCTTCATCTATTACTAGCAATAGCAGTCAATCACTGCCTCTATACCCTCAAGCGTACGTATCACTAGGACTCCTTTTAAGCCCCTATTTGTCTAGCAAACGGCAACCTCGTTCCCTTTCCTGCATTGTACTTTCACCCCTCTCTGTCTCTCTGCCTCAAATCTTTCTCCCATTTACTCAAAATGTACGCATCGCCACTGTTGGGCAGCAAGTCGTATGTACAGTCGTGAACAATATGACAAGGAACACCGAATTCGTGTTTAAGCAACAAGTACTTACGTGCAGAAACGGGTGTCACATATCGCCCTGCCAGGGCTACCTCTCCCCTTATGCACATTTAGCGTTACCAACCCTTTTTCTGCATGGCAACGGCGCTTAGCCACTATTGCCTCTTGAAGTATACCTTCACTGTTTCGTTTCATATCGCTCGCGACTGCCTGTCAGCTTAGCCTCGTTATTTGCGTTTATTTTCTATCTGTCTAGGACACGCAGTTCTAGTTCCTTCGTTCTCTTTGTAAAACGCCGCTCGCGCTGTACTTGGGAGAAAACGTGGACGCACTGAGCATTACCGAAAGCACCCGCCTTTGTTGTCACTGTCTGGCTGTCGCTTCTGTCACATCTCACAAACTGGAGGGCGCTGTCTCTTCCTAGCTGAGAAATGCTTAGAACGATCTTTTCGCGTAGTTGTGCAGTGCCCTCCGCTGTCAAGCCTGATAAGCGTCACGCGTGCTCTTCCGCTCTCGTCAAGTCCCCTCTGAAGAGAACTCAACCCGGTGGAATCTTGTCTCTCGCGTTTTACTAGCTTACCATTGTCGCGGCGCGATCACCCACATTTTTAGTTTCCTTGCGTACAGTTGGCATCTTATTCATAAGCCTAACCGCATGCCAGCATCCACTTCTATCTCTCCTGCTGCCATTGCATATATCGCTGCATTTTACTGTGTTTCACTGTGTTTTTTACTGTGTTTCACGGAAACGCGCTGAATGAAAACTGAAAGGCTAAAGCTTTACCGGAAACCTCTTTTCTTAACTATTGAAATAAACGGTTGTCGCGAACAAAGGTCTTAAACTGTTTTAGGGCGCCTGGTATCACGATATACGCAATGGCTTTGACATGGCTTGACGTACGATTGTAGCGACATTTTTAGACGATTGTTCTAATGACAACGCTTCTAGACATGTATTTCATGTTCTGTAAGTATTTTCATAGAAAAATGCAACCCTGAAGAAGGCACCACACGCGCAACTACGGAGGTTCTGATAATTTACACTAGCAGTGAACTACACTACGTTTCTGTTTCTGCAACAGTGTAGTTCTGCGTTTGCCCGGTTGACCTTCGCCTCGCCAGATGGCGCCACCGATCCGGCCACCGTGTTTCCGTTTCCTGTAAATCGCAAACGCTTAAGAACTTTGCGGATGAACTAACACACCCTGATGACTGCTATGTTCAACAGGCGTCGCATACCACAGCCGATAGATAAGAGTTATTGTGCATGAGAAAGCATCTTTCTTTGTACTTTAAATTATAATGTTCGTCTATGTCAGGTAAGCCGACACAGCAATATAAGTAGTATTTCTGAATGTTACTGCTCCATCGACCAAAACAGCTTTGCGAATTAGGAGTTGCGCGATGAACGATCTATACATATTTTTTAACAAGAACATTTATTCATGTTCATGATTTTTTTTTCTAATAAAATTTTTGCCACGTAATCATGTTATTCAACGTCATTTTGTCCGCGCCTTCTTGCTATGTACTCAGTGGCATCTACATAGTAGTCCTCCTTGCTGCACCAAGCAGTTACCTGCTGTCGCGTCAACACACGACCCATATGTATACCGCGAACACTTCTAGTTGCATACAGTGGCTACTATTTGAGCATCCGAATCGTATTTCCGCCCGCAGTACTCCTTACGTGTTCTCGGCGGGATAGGAGGAGAGAAAAAATGGGAAAGGAGGGTGTACTAGTGATCAGTAAGAAGAACTCGCTGAGGAAAGGTTATTTCACCATTTGCATTTTGCACCTCTCGAAACTCAGAACAGTTTGCAATCCAAGGCATTCTGCTGTTCAGCACACTAGGTTGTGTAAAAAAAGCAGCAAGACTTTGAACACCATATACGGGCCGAAGAACAGAAAAAAGACAAGTGCTGTGCACGTACCTCTCTGTCCCTCTTACTAGCTGTCTTTTTTTTCACCATGAATTTGACCCAACTCGCCCAACTCTGTGCCTTGATACACTAGAGTACCTTTTATCATTTTTCAATTTTTGTGCGCTGTAGTTTACGTAACCTCGCCAATTTCGTATAGCTTTTTTTTTTCATTTTTATGACACTGCACATTTCGTACATACGAAGCTCTGGTGTGAGCGGGAGAAATATTTTTTGGAACGGACCGCGATGCCCATTGGCAAACGAACGTTGGGCACACGAAGAGGCCCGCCGGTATTTTTCGACGCAGAGGATGCTCGGATCTCGCCACTCGGACGCCGGGTCGACGCCGAACAATCGAGATTCAATGCGTGCGGAGAGGAGTACGCTGGGTGCAGAGGGGGAGGGAGGGCTGCTTGAAATCTCCGTTCCAAGAGATTTGTGGCCGGCCATTAAACTCGGACACGAATTGTGCTTCGCGCCGGATTTTGGGACGGGGCAAATGCCGTTCGCTGTTTCCTCAACTCGACGGCGGTGGACGAGCTGTAATACGCCCTCCAGAATCGAATCCGCGTCCTTTTTCTTTTTTTTTAACTTTTTTCACTTTCCGAAGTTTGAGCGCAGTGGACTCTTTTTTTATTCATGTCATTTCTTCTCGCCTTATTGTAACGGCTTTTTTTTTTCAGTGAAACGACCTTTTCTTTTCTTTTTTGTTTTCCTTTCCTAATTTTTGCGTACATTGTGTCTTCAGTTTTGGTGGCCACTTTACAATAAAAAGGGAGAGAGAGAGACCCATAGTTTCCCCTCAACGTCGAAAATTTCTTATCTTACAGTAGTGGCTAAAACCGTCACTGTAATAAATCGAGCTTGCTATAGGAGATAGTTTGCCCTCCCCTTCTACCGTCGTTATCTCCATTATAACTTACTGTTTGTTAGAAAAGAATTTAAAAGGCTCAAACGAGCTCCAGACGCTTATCTAGCTTTTTTTCTAAAAGCCGAGAGACAGGCACATAAAACACATATACGGTGAAATGTATCTAGATCCAATGACACTCAAAAAAAAAACGACACAGAAACGCAGCAAGTTATATTAATTTAGTTTATTTCTGGGATCTTACGCGCCAAAACCGCGACGTGAACATGAGGCACACACGTACGCAACTTGCGGATGAGACGTGAAAGTGGCCGCATGCTTTACTCTCATTATAACTTCGGATAAAATAGTTTGTTGCGAGATGAGTTTTCAGGATAGGTAAGAAAGAAACGAGTGGTTCAGACGAATTTAGGTATAAACATCTCTTACCATTCAGCTGCTGTAAGAGATTATTATCATACTTCCACTAAATATATAAATAAGCAACAAACAGGCATTCTATAGCGACGCGCTGTCTCCATCTAAATTTACCATCATAACTTCCCGCAGACACGATTATAATAAAAAAGGGAAAAAAAACGTTTTTCTTTTTCTAGAGTATACACTCCTATTCCTGCCAATAAGCTTCCGGAAAACATTGTTATTCTACAGCGCTTCGGTGCTGTTGCCTCAAGGCATCTATCTATGTGAGCAACATATCGAAAGAATGTGTAGTCTCCTTCTCGTGTTTATTTTGTATCAGAAGAGATGTTTATTTAAGCCAGTGTTATAGTTCACACGTTTCCGGTGTAAATTTTTTAGTGCTTAAACCTAGTAGATAATCCAACCATAAATGTAAGCAGCTTGGGTTCTTTGCACATTTGCTATGTTATGTTTATCCTCCCAGTCCTTCCATCTATTGCTGCTTCTTGCTTGTAATGTTTATCCACTTTTACAAATAATTTAGGCAATTCCTTTACTATAGGATTCGGAAATGGGAAGTATCCGATACACGCAAGAACGGCCGCTTATTTCCTTATTCCACGGTGTACCTGATTTAAATTACGGCACAACAACAGCCAAGTTGGAAGGCAACATACATCGCCTCTTTTTTAGTTTATACATTTTCTTCAGTGTTCATGTCAAGCAAAGAGCGCAGAAACACGGAGGGAGTTTACCACTTATGTGTCGCATTTCTTCCTATTCTTCTTATTCTGACAAAACGAATTTCTTTACGTTGGAGATGCCAAGTCTGGGACACTCTTACAAAGCGAGCGGGAAAAGTCAAACGTCGCTGTCCCTATAGGAACGAAGGTCGCGTGCAACTTCTCCCATTTCTCTACGCGCTCTTTTTTTTTATTATTGGCTTGTTTGTTGTGCTTCTTCTTCGTCTTCCTATACAATGTCGCTCTTGTCGCCTGACCCTCCAAGTTTCCATTTCGCGTTACCAGAAGTCACACGTCGCTCCGTCTAACGCCACACGCTCAGTTTTCAATTCCCCCAGCGCTGTTGTCGTTCTCAGAGAGGCTGCGCTCGCCATTTCTTTTACATTCAAGAAAACTTTCTTTGTTCTTCGTCCTTGTAATTCGCGCCTGCATTTTTTTTTCATTTTACCTCGCTTTTATTCTTTCATATTTTTTTCTGAGCGCGGAAAACACGACAACGGTTTCATTATAGGGCAGATGTGATACACGTCACCTTGCTTTCCATTTTGTACATTTTTTTTTCTACTTGCAAAGAAAAAAACAACTTTTGACCTCCGAGAGAAGCGTCCTGCGAGCTCCGGTTCGTTTTTCGAGCGTCAGGCTCTCACCAGGCGTCGCACTTTGTTTTCACAGAAAACCGCTCTCCTTATAACAAGCGGCGAGAAAGAATGACAAATACGACCCCATTTTATTTTTATTTCTGAAGTGCATTCCGGTCACTGCAATGTTTCGTCGCAACAAAAATCAAAGGTTAAAAAATCAACCATGTTCTTCTAATACAGAAAAACTTGCACTTACGGAAGAAGCAAAAATATCAAGATCACCGGGCTTCACTCAGCTTGTTTCGTTTTTATTTTTATTTTTGTTGATTTGTATATTTCAGCCGCTGGCGGGAACGATCTGAAGAAAATGGGGGCCAAATTCATAAATTTTTTCTTTAGTGTGAGCATTTTTCCACTGATAAGCCGGATTCCCTTCAATCACAAAAAGCAATTAAAGACGCAAGACAAACCATGTGACTCATTTATATCGTCATTAATTATCCTAATTAATTTTTTATCCTCATTCATCCCTTCTGAATACTTACAGAAGTGAACGTGTTGTTATATTATATAATACTTAACGTTAATGCACTTCGTCAGCCGGCCGTTTCCGTGGTTTCAGTGTTTCATTTTCATTTAATATTACCTTAAAATGTACTTCATTTCGGCACATATTTTCTTCTTCCTAATTTATATTGGACGTTTGAGTGTGTTTCCATTTTTTTTACCCGAACTTACTTGTGTCCTAAAAAACTGTTATTCATCTTCAGATAGATATTTCTTCTTACCGTTATTTTTTTTAAATTAACGCCCTACTGCTTAGTCATCAAATACCTAAATTGTGTATTGACTTCCACGGTTGTATCAAAGTTCTACGCTTACTTTTATGTCCATTTCTTGTGCATGTAGTTTAATTCTAAACGCTATTAAGTTAGCATTAGGGTTCGCATACGCTCTACGCACCGCCAAATAAAATTTTCCAGGCTGTCTTGCGTTATCTTTGGAAGGGTCTATGCGCATATTGTTAAAGGTAGTTCACGGCTTCGTTTCGTGCTTATTCCGCATGCATTCGTATAACCTAACTCAATAAGTTATTAAACTACGCTCAGCATTCGCGCTCGACTGCCCAACTTTATAAGCGTTATTGAATTTCCTGAGGACGATGGCGGCAACTTCAAGCGTTTCTCTTTATCTGTTTTTTTTTTCTTTTTTGTTCAGGAAAGATTCGGCATTCAAAGGACGGTACAGGCTGTTTCTTTTATCCGAATTCGTTACCTCAACTAGGCGATTTAATTTACTGCGCCACATCCTGCCTGTGCTTACTATATCGCGTTAACCATCAATGCTTGGTTAGCGGTCGTCGCCATTTTGACGCCCGCGTAGTGCGCGCACAAAGGACTCCTCTTGTGCATAAGTGTGCGTGCGAAAAGTGGCGCGCCGTGTGTCGGCAAATGTGAGCGGAAAAAATTCTCGTCGAAGCTTCTGTTTGTTTTGCTTTGTCTTAGTCTGTGTTCTCCGCCGCTCTTCATAGTTTCATAGGCCAATCATTTCTTTGTTAAAGTATTTTCTGAGCAACCCCCAACTGCGCGTAAGTTAACCTAATGTTAATTGAACCTGAGCTACCGACGACAGCGATCATCCGATATATCGCTAACTTAACGTGTCATTACTGACACATTAGTGACCGTAGCTATTTGGCGGAGTGGAACACTTAAAATATAAGGCATACTTAGACTGCATCAAATGAACCCTTCGCTGCAAAAACTGCGACGTTCGCGCGCACTTCAACAACGCGCATTTTCGCTTCTCTGTCAGCTCTGGTGGGAAGTTGAATGCTTTTCCGAAGGCACACAGCACAGTGACTGGCGCACCAATGATTGATGCGTGGTGCACGACATCGAGAAATGCATGGACCATTTACTATGCCGCTGTCGTCGATTTGATTAAGAAAGACAAGCGCTTCCTGACACGTTGCGACGATTGGACTGCAGGCCGCTTCCCGTGTAGGGGCTGCTAAAACATAAAACACCTTCTCCATCGCTCCTTAACCCGTGAGGCTGTGAAGGCATTTTCTGTGCTTCTTGGCGACGATTGGTCCGCGCGAACGCCTAGCACCAAGTGGTACAGCCCCACGCGCATGAGCGAATTCATTGTCCTCATCTCTGCGTCTAGTCTATCTATTACCCATTCCTAATGCTTCCACGAAGGGCAGCCCACCAGAAGCTTATCTGTGCGACTTCCCTATTTTCTGGCTTTGTGTTTAAGTTCTTCCTTCCTACTGACAACACTACACGAAACCACTTAGCAGCTTCCTGCAGTTCGCTGCATCTAGGGAAGGCTGTCGCAACGAATTATAGACAAAACGCTGAGCCGGTAAATGCATGACAGTGGAGTCCGATGTGTTGCAGAGATGAAACTGTCAACAAAACATATGTCGAGCCTCTTTCTAGTTTCTGTTTTTTTAATTATTTACCCGCTTCCTTCGTAATACGAAACTTTATAGTAGCGGTACCTGTCATGACCATCAGAGTTTCTGAATTAATAAGTAACATATTTTAACAGCAGTCAAATTTTAGCAAAATTAACACCACGCGTGATTACTGTGAAGTGCAGATTTTTTCGAAGTTCCCAACTTAATACCGAAAAACAAGACTTCTAATCTTGTGCGGTGGGAAGTCTTTGCTTTCGTTTTAGAATGTGCTTTATAATATTTACAATGCGCAAGTTAGAAGTAGCTCATTGGCATGACTACAGAGTTAGTGAGAAGATAATCATCAATGCGCGCTATGGCCAATGTGGCAGTTTTCTCTCTTTGCGCGTCGCTTTGCCAACAGGTTCCTTTCGTAGCACAGACAACAGGCGGGGACCAAGCCGAGTGCAATGAGGGGGAAAGTAAGCCATCATGCTGCCGCTTCTGTGTTTTTGTTTGTCGCATTCTGCTTCCTCGCTTCTGTCCTTTCCATTCCTTTTTTTTTCTTGTTTGTATCACTCAGAAGTGTGTGCAAGCCACACTCCCGTAGAAAGCGAAGGACGAGCGACTCAAGTTGCTAACTCGAGCGGACACGCTAATGACTCTTGTGTCGGGCGCTCTTTCCTCCAGCGGCTTTTCTGGGCTGAACCCTCGTGAAAACCCCCGAGTCTCGGAGCCCGGGCGAGAGCCGCCAGCCTTATAACAGCAGCATCGGCGGCGTTGGTCGTTACAGCGTTGCTGGCAGTAAGAGAAACGACGCCATGACGAATTCAGGAGGACACCCACCCATCCCCGAAGGCTGAATTAAATTCGACTCCGGCTGTGCGTGCGTGCACCCGTGTACGGCTGGCAGCAATGCGGTTGGCGCGCGCGCGCACGCGCTCCAAGAGACGCACCTGCATAATACGCACGTCGGAGAGAGTACGCGCACGCCGGCACAAACTTGCAAAGTGCGAGCTGAATAAGTAAAAGGTGCCTTATACGATACCCGGCCCGCCGCACGAGAAGATTATTCAGCGCCGCAGCGAGCCGAGCTGAGCCTAGCGTATATGGAAAGAGGCGCGCGCTTCAGCTGTGGCTGCATGGGCGTTGAAAGCGAGCCGACGTTGGGGATATGGCGCGCAGGCGTTGTGGTTTTTTACAAGTGCGTCCGATTTCGGCAATGACCAGACTACACGGAGCTTCCGGGCAGTGAGCTTAAGAAGAACACTGGACACATACGTGCGGAGAGAAGGAGACAGAGGGGAAAGGCGAAGTCACCGAGCAACGAGGTGCTCTAATGAGCGCGCTTAGCATTGCGCGCACGTTTCCATTTAAGTGCCTTGTGTATAGCATGCAGCCAGTCGAGATATCCGACACGGGGGGAACCACGTAATTGTCTCGAGCAGCGTACTCCTGGAGAATGTTATTCCCCTCGTTGCAGCAGCGTTCTCGATTCCGGCCGAGAGATTCGGCATCTTCGCGTGATCACCGCGTTTCTCGAAACTACGCATGTTGGAGAGAGAGAAGGACCGTCGTGTTGGGACACACGAATGAGACTCTCGTCGTTATAGTTAAGTATCTGGCTAGAAATGAAAAACAACAACAACCACAAGTCAAGAACAACAACAACGCATCATGACTATCATAATACCGCAATTGAGGCCGGAAAAGTATTACAGGAGTAATTCCTATTTTGGTTAGCGAACGTCATCAGTTGTTGTTGCGATTACAGACGTCTCTTATAAAGCTGCTACGCTCGTCAAGACACATGCACTATGTGGAGTATTTATAATTCAGTTAACTTGGCTACGCGATTATCTTGCTCGTCAAACAGCAGGATAGCACATTGAACGTTCTCACGACTGCCTGAAACGTAACCGGATTTTTTTGTTAATTTCTCGACAATATAGAACCTTCTTTGCTAATTATACCTACACTGTGAAACAAAATGTGTTAAAAAAACATGAATTCCACCGTTGCTAGTGCACCAAACATGCCAATACTTACACCCTCATCTTCTTGTCTGCTAACCTGTTCACAGACTAGATGCACTGCAAGCTATTTCGTGCGTTACTTCACATCTTGAGAAACAACGGCCTCCATCACCCATCGCAGACCCGCAGGGTGTCCATCTGTCTCTGTGCAGCGTTCACCCTCTCCCTCTTCTACGCTTTACGCTTCGTCGTCTCCCTTCTCTCAAGGGCAGGGTAGCAAACTGCATGGTAGTGCGTTCCCCGCAATTCCTCTTCTTGCCTCTGCATGGTTGCTGAGCGTATTCGATGCATCTTGCGAACTGACGAAGCGAATCACACTCACTGCGTTTGCGTTGGCCACTAGAAAATTACGCTAGACCCAAGAGAAACCATACCGCCCGATAGACTAAACAAGGACGCGCACTGGCACATCGCAAACAAACAGGTGCGCCACGAGAGCGATCGAAAAAAAGGAAAACACACCGGCAAAGAAAGCGGAGAAACTGGGGAAAAGCGAAAGAAAAGTAAGTCAGCGATACGGTCGTAAAGTTTTCTACTCGTACGTATATTGGCCGCATAATACTTAGGCGATCGTCCGGCTGTTGGGCTCCATAGCGTTTCACTTCGTTTCTTTATCTTCTTCCCTCTACTTTCTTGATTATTTTACGGTGTCACCGGTAACAGCGCTTTTTAACGCTTTGGCGAACGCCGTTTCCGTCAAGCGTGATCTACGTTTAACGATCGCGGCCGCTCGCTCGGCTGAGCAAGGAAGGGACCCGTCGGCGGCGCGACGACGGTAACAGCTGGAGTGGGCCGCGCGGGACGTTGAAGAGCACGCTGCCGTTACCCTTCCTCTCCGAGTCCAGTCACGGCGATCGGCACACAAGCGCCGTACGTCCTTCGGCTACGCCAGCCCGCTCAAAGGCAAGGAAAAAGGATCAACACCCAAAACTCTGACGCGACGAGGGACGCGCAGCAACTTATATGGCGCTGATATTAACGCCGAGCTGAACGAAGTGACATGGGTGATAAAATATTCGCGTCGAACAAAGAAGTCCTCTCTTCGCAAAAGCACGCAAGATCACGTGATGCAATACGCGGCTCCCTTTATGTAGCCTCGTCACCTACGTCTCCAGTTTAATCATAGGCGTGCGCACGAGGTGGGGCGGGGGTGAAAAAAGCCCCCCCCCGCCCGTTTCAAACTTTCTCGTCTATGGCAAATAAATGGAGAAAAGTAATAATAATATCTGGAGATTAACGTCCCAAAACCACGATATGATGAGAGACGCCGTAGTGGAGGGCTCCGGAAATTTCGTCCACCTGGGGTTCTTTAACGTGCACCTAAATCTAAGTACACAGGCCTCCGATATTTTCGCCTCCATCGAAAATGCAGCCACCGCGGCCGGGATTCGATCCCTTTACCTTCGGGTCAGCAGTCGAGCGCCAGATATACTAGACCACCGTGGCGGGGCATGGAGAAAAATAGGCAAACTGCGTGAACTTGCATCTCGTGACCCTAAAGTTTATTTGAACCTGTTGGTAGGCCACTATACCGTTGCACATAAGTTTGCGCCTAGTGCGTTTCATCCTCCTTTCTCGTGTCCGTGCCCCATATGCGCAACCGTACGCGCGCTTAATGACAATTGTACCTGACCCATATTTATATGCATACTAATCTCAGACTTTCAGCAAGCAAGGTTTGTATAAATCTAGACCACTGTGGTGTTTATGGAAAGTGTGCGATCGATATTATTTAGGGCACTGCTGCAGTGACCGCTTTAGCTCATGTTCTGAAAGCGGACATCGCGCACTTTGTTGGCGTGTTTCACGTTTGCTATACCAGCAGAATATAACCACTTCCGGTTTTATTCTCACTTCCTCAAACTATTGTGTGTATGCGTGCGTTCGTGCGTGGGCTACTCAGTCTCTTAAACAAAAAAATACGTAGCTTATCACACTTCACTAAGCTCAAAAGAGCTAATTTTTAATAAAATCAGGCATAGTCGATAAATATGACCTTTAAACCCTGCAGACAAAACGTAAAATTCAAGAAAAATCGCATTTTCACGCATCAAAGCAACGTTACACGCATTGACTTCCGGCACGATATCTGCCACGTAGAGAGAAAATTCAATTTGAGCCCCGCTAAAGCGTGGGAAGCAAACAGCAGCATAAGTTCGCTGCGCAACCTTCTGGCAATCTAAATTGCCCGGGAAAATATAAAGCACCGCAGTACTGCCGGCTGAAGGAACGAGCTGACACTGGTATTTTTCATGCACGTGGTCTTACTTTCGGAGCGCTCTAACTGGCGTGTAACTTAATTACGGGGCTTGTAATCTGAGATATCGATGCCCTCGCTTCCAGGAAGCAGATTAGACGATGTGTCAAGGATCAATAATTTCTGCGCCATGGGTACCGACAGTGCAGAGGTGCGCTACTCTGCGTGTACCAGGAATTCGTGGTCGTCCGCGCTTGCGTTCGCTCTACTCGTTCGCACGTGCTTTGATTTATCGATGTGAGGTGATGGGCTTTGATGAAAACCTGGCATGCATTTCACAGAAAATGGAAGAGAGGCTGTGACACGACGTTAAAATATTCGACACAAAGACCCGCGTTACTCTACCTCTGGTAACGCAGCGCTAGAGGCCTGTACAACGTTGCCGACGTTGCAAGTATAACTGTCAGAGTTTTAAAATGCCCTCCGGAAAAATATACGCGAGAGAATCCATGTCATGCACTATTCAGTAGAATATTTTGATCCCTTGTGGTTTTAGGGCCCTAGTATTTCAGTATATATGGTTTGATACATATTGAAACCATCCGACAAAGTGAGCGTGCTGCTCCACCAGAAGCAATAAATATGAAGCGAATGTGCAGATTTATTCCCAAGACCAACTTATGGTTAACAACACCGTATCGAAAAACGCGAGATATACGTGTATTATTAGCTCGATACGTGATTAAAAGATAATAATATATTGTCACGTGATGCTGTAACGGGAACCTGTAACTAGCAGTACAGCAGAACGTCAGGCTGGTCCGATCACTGGCACAACGACCTCATCATCTTTTTCACGAGCTCGTCCTCATCAGCTTTTCGACAGCGGCACATACAAGCCTGCCAAGAACAGTGCTAGGCGATCTTTACTCGTGGCAATATCAACAGAGCACTATTTTCAGTCACGACAATGGAGCGTAGAAAAATGGTTACCCCAGAAAGCTAGCGCTCGTGCGTTTTTGAGAGCCAAGCTTGCCTAGAAGAAGCCTGCATCTTGTTTCCATTTTGCTCGTGCTCTTGATGTGGTGAAATATAGGGAACGGGCACCATGAGCTGAGCTCGCGTAAGTAGCAGTGGGCATTTTCGCACTTTTATTGCTAAATTCTACTTAGCAATAAAATGCAATTGTCAGGCGTTGCAACTGCAGGACAATTAAGACCCGCCTTGGGTGATGCTCCCTGCGTGTTTATCGGCTATTGAAACTTCAATCGTCATTTTTGCCTACCAGATATACTGCACTATCCGGGTACTAAGCCGCAAGCATTTCGAATAAACTGCGCGTACAAAAAAGTAAATAGAAAAGGTAACGCTAAGCCGTTTTAGGTAGGCCCGCGACGTCAGTCTTTTGAAATATTTTTCGGCTTAACTGATCACATCACGCCGTGAGACTGGCATAAAGTTCGGCGTGACTCACCCAGCACGAATCCATCCTTGCTCCACTGGACTGCGCCGGCTTGGTTGGCCACCTCGCACCTGAGTTCCACGGTGCGACCTTCGATTACCTCGACCGGCTGCGGCCGAACGCGGAAACTCTGCTGCTGGCAATGGACTCCTGAAACACAGAAACAGACAGAGCACATTGTTAGGGGAAGCGCAAAGCATGGACTACAACTATGATAACTATTTTATATATTCGCCTTAGAGAGACCAATGACGCAGTGTTAACTAGATTTTGTCCAGTACACTACGCTACACGTGGGCACAGCAATGGAGGAGTAAGAGAGACAGAAAGAGAGGGGGAAGAAATGAGTAATAATCGTCTGCAATTACGCACGCTGCACAGTAGAGACATGCGCTCAAGTCGCTCACTGTCGTCTACTGTATAAAAACTGGTGTGGTGCTCTGGGGTCTTGAGCGTTTTGGCTAGGTTACAAAGAGCCTCCCTTCTGCGAAAGCCCTACCGTCAGTGTACTCAAGGCGCACTTGTAACATCAGGGAGTTTTAGCTTGTAACGTATACTTCTTTACGTTACCGTTACCGGATTACGTTTACCGTTTTACCGGAACTCGAGTTTTAGTACAGTTTTTTAGCTGCCCAAACGTAAACCTTTACGTACGTACGTAAACCTTTACGTTTGCGCAAACCACTAAGTGGTGATGATAACAGCATTACGACATTTAATTTAGCTAATATTGAATTACGCTGCGGCAAAATCATAAGAGAGGTTTTTAGCGTGTGCAGTATCCCGGTATAAGCGAAGGTGTGTAGCAATACCAGCAATACCAGGTTACCGGGCGATGGTGTCGACACCTTGTGACGTTTCGTGCAACCACAATCATGCACACGTTTGTTTTTGCTTAGTGTTCTCGAGGGGAAAAAATGATTAAAAAGGCAACTCATACGTAATAATGCCGCTGCAAGGCATTTACATTGGGAGTAGAATGCCCGATGTTTCTACAATAACAATTTTGTGCTCGCCTGGTACACCTTGGCCCCGCTAGATGGCGCCACCTATCCAGCCTGTCAGCGTCTTTAGGCTTCTTACGTTTGCGGATTCGGTATTCTAGGTCGCTCTAGGCTCGGTAATCCGGCTGAATAAGGCGATCGTAAGTGGCGCTCGCACTTCGGCTTATTTTGACTCGGCGGCTGGAGTCTCCGCAAAGCGGACATCGCGAGTAGCCACGAACAAAGGTGGATTTGCGAGACAGGGCCGTAAACGTAAAGCGTATCCGGCGAGTAGTTTACGTTCCGTAAACCTTTACGTTCCGTAAAGGTTCGCGCATGCGCAGATTCCATCCGGATACGTAAGAAGTATACGTTACAAGCTAAAACTCCCTATTACTTAGCAAAGTAGGAACAGTCGCGCCGGAGTAGGTTTCTTCACATTTGTAGTTAACGTGCTCGGGTCAATTAGCGATTCCGATGGGATAACAGTGTGAGTTATTGAAGGCTGTACACCCCGACCTTCAGCTGGCACAGCGCTGTTGCGTCACCGCCTGGAATCTTTCGATTACAATTGAAAATTAAATAGAACTGCCGTTTAAAGGTCAAATACAGCGAAGCCACGTGTCTCGTAGAGAAGGAGGAGAAGGAGGAAAGGAGACTGATCGTATTTGCTAAGAAGCACTAAATGGAAATGCTAGTTCTCAGGCTGATTGGCTACTCCGTGTTGGAGGAAGGGAGTGCGATTATTAGAGGATGAGAGAATAAGGCACAACAAAATAGAAGAAACGTACACAGGTGGTAAGTACAAATGCTGATGTGGTAGCCCGTGTACCTACACTGTAATGTGAAAAGATAAAGACAACACTGCAGTGGCCTTATACAGGGGCATTACACAACGTGAGCGCGGCATTCGCGCTCAAGCAAAGCCGCTTAAATCAACCTAACTTTTTCTCATGGCGCCGATTGCTGCGAAGACAAACAGTGGAGAGATATCGCGCAAGCTGGAATCGGAATGTGCGCGAACAAGCTGTACACGCAAAGTTCAATCATGAAGAATTTCCCATAGTAAGATCGGAACAAACGGGCGCTGCAGAATACAAAACACACACACACACACACACACACACACACACACACACACACACACACACACACACACACACACACACACACACACACACACACACACACACACACACTTACACACACACACACATACACACACACGCACATACACAGACACACAACACAAATACACGCACACACACACACACACACACATACACACACATGATGTGTGTTCTAAGCTGAAGAACGATAGAGAATTCCTGCTGTTTTCCCTGAAACGCTTAGGAAGCCACGGAACGCGAAACAAAGACACTCGGTAAAAAAAAAAAAACACGGCTAAACCATAAAGGGTGCGCGAAGGGCACGCAACGATGCAAGAGGAAATGAAAGCTGTGCCAATGAAATCGACATAAGCGCTTGCTTATTCACGCCTCGGTTACTGGCACTGCAAGCTGCGTTGCCCGCTTTCTCACTTTCCATACGTTTTCTTCATCTTTGTTTTTTGTATGCGCGAATCCTTCCTATACTACAGTACGCAGTATCATTTTATTGTCGTTCTTGTGTGTCCCTACTTAGCGGAGATCCTTCACACTTTTTTCTGCGACTGCCGTCACCGTTTTTTGTTTTGTTTTACCACACATTGTCTGCGTCTTTATTTCTTGACATGTTTGTGTGTTTGTTTGTTGTTCCCTTCCGGATGCCTAACTTTCCATTTCTTATACGACCTCCTCCCGCTGCTGCTGTACCACTCGCCTTCTCCTCCGTGTTGGCACGGTCTTTCTGCGCACCAACGGAGTCTCGGTCTCAGCTGGCCATAAAACTCGGCTTTCCGTGTCGTGATTTATGCGAGGGAAAACTTCAAGCTGACAGCGAGACCTGCCCCGAAGAAGTGCGACTCAGAAGCAATGAAGAACGTGGCAGCAGCAGCAGCAGCAGCAGCAGCAGCAGCAGCTCTCCCCTTTGTAGCCATCCTCTTTCACTCTCCTTCTTTCTCTCTATCTCTTTCTCTCTCTCTTTCTTTCTATACCTCACTGTTTACACTTTCCTCGTTTAGCGCGTTTCGATTTGCGCTCACTCTGTTTTTGTCAATGGCCTGCTAAACTGGCGAGTATAATGGCGGTAGTTTCACTCCCATCTCTGCCGATGTATAGCACTTCTCTCTGTGTTCTTTTTAATCTTTTATTCTTTTGTTGTGGCTGTTGTCGTTCCTTGAGCCTGTATACGCGGAAGGCATTTCAGTCACGTCGCTTTCACGGTGGTGCGGCTCGTTGATTTTCTTATGCTTTAAAGTAGTGATCGCTTCTTTCTTGCAGTGTTTTTGCTTATTGCTCCGATTCTATCTAAGGCATTGAAGAAAAGTTTTGAGGGTAGTGAACTGAATCGACAGCACGCTTCGTACCGCGAGCGTTCGGAGCGCTCCCGCCATATATCCCTATAATAACTTGTGTATGCGTGGATGCGTTTCCTAAACGGCACATTAAATGACCCTGAGGCATCGAACCCGACCAGTCGTGCACGCACAAGCATCAGTTGCGCACGCGCGGGCGAATAACCAAACCACGATCACGAGCACCACATTTATGCGATAAACGCCCCAAAGCTACTGAAATTGAACGGTTACGAAAAAAAAAGATGATTTTGAGACGTCATTGAGTTAGTGCGTCTTAGGTCTCTTTCATCAAAATTGCTGGTGATCCCTTTTTTTTTTTCTTCAACTCTACCGTGGAAAAAGATTTTTCACCAGATCGCTGGAGAAAAAGGTAATTCGGGATGATTGTTCTTTTCTATTGTACTTCTTTCCTACAATGCGTTGATGTTTTGTTTTATCTTGTTTTTAACAGCGAAGCTGCTAAAGCTGGTAGTAAGACGTCCGTTATCAAAAAACCCCGGCTGCGCCGTTGCCATAGCAACCGCCTAAGCTGCGCCCCACCTGTGCTAAAAATAGCCAAGCCGCCGAGCCGTCGCCATAGCAACCGCCACAGTTTCTTACGCCGTGGCTCAGGGGCAGCGATTTCAACACATTCAGAGTGGCAAGCTTTGCGCGTATTCCGGATCCGCCGTCGCCGTCTCTTGGCTGCTGCTTCTGCGGCCAAGCACGCTGGATCCAATCGCCGCCGGCGTTGCGATTCCCGCGCTGCCGCACGGCGAGCTGAGGATCAATCAGCGTCGCTGTGCTAAGCTTTGCGCGACTTAGTGCAAACTTCTCGCATATTTTTTTGTTTTTTTTAACCACGTCGAATGCTTCCTTCGTTGTTTCCTTCGCTTACGGCATGAATTCTAACCAACTCCAACCAAACCTTTCATAAATGCGTTGTAAGCGTTTAGCATATGACGTCACTTTGGATCGAATGGATCAGGTCGAAGTGTTTTCTTGACGCTCGTTTAGATATATTTTGCCCATTCTGTCATCGTCTTGGCTCACCGTAATGAGGCTTGACGCGTGCTGCTCGTAAAGTGATAGCAATCTTCTTCATAACTCTCCAGGTGATCTAAATTTTATGAATACAAGCAATCAATGCTGAAGGAATTCACACATGGTGTTACGCACAAGTCAAATTTAAAGTTCTCATTTGTTCAGCACATATGAATGCCTCAGACAACTTCTGAGGCACTTCAAATCTTTGGGGAAGAGACAGTGCCTTCATAATGCCCTACAGCTGTCAATATACCAAACATTTCTAAGTCAAACAAACAACTATTGAATCGTTGTTTGCAGCTGAGAAGCGCAGTTAAGTATATGGATGTCATAAGCATCCGCTCATCGACTCAGTATCCACGGCTTGCTGCTCAGGTCCGATCACTGAGGAGGTAAACGAGCGGCTTATAGATTTATCAGATGTTACAAGCTTCATGAAGCCGCAGTATGCGTAACAATGTACAGCATATAAATAGACCGATAGATGGTTCGTGAAATACGTCGTCGTGTCTGCGTTAGTAATGTCCCGGTACATTGTACCGGGACATAAAAGAACACCCAAATACCCCTAAAAAGTAAGCCTTGTAATGTACGGAACTACGCCGTGTATATAAAGTCGAGCGCTCGTCTCAGTTAAACTGCCAAGCCCTGCCAACGCATTAAAAGAAAAAAAATCATCTGTCTCTCTCTCTCTCTCTCTCTCTCTCCCTCGATAGATAGATAGATAGATAGATAGATAGATAGATAGATAGATAGATAGATAGATAGATAGATAGATAGATAGATAGATAGATAGATAGATAGATAGATAGATAGATAGATAGATAGATAGATAGATAGATAGATAGATAGATAGATAGATAGATAGATAGATAGATAGATAGATAGATAGATGATAGATAGATAGATAGATAGATAGATAGATAGATAGATAGATAGATAGATAGATAGATAGATAGATAGATAGATAGATAGATAGATAGATAGATAGATAGATAGCAATAAGTAAGTTAAGAACGGCGTGTCTTTTGCACAACTTCAATACGAGAAGGACTCTAACCAATACCTCGGCAAACGAAGCACTATACCGGCGAATTAACTACCGCAGTAATATTGCACGACGCCGAAAGATGACAAAGAGAAATATTTGGCAGCGAAACCGATATGTACGTAAGCGCTACCCAGCATGCCCCGTTTTCCTTGTTCCTATAAAGAGCAGCCACAACCTGACTCCTTTCCATTACCGGTACACACCAGAAGGAAGGCTGCCTCATACCGACGCGACACGTTGTCATTTCCCCAGCTACCCCGGTTGGCTTTGGAGCGTCCGACCATGAGGCGGGCCACCAGTCTGTTATAGAACGCCGCGCCATGACCCGCGCGAGGGTTTGTTGCTGGCGACGACAGCAGCACCTGCTGCTGACAACTTATATTACGGCCTAAGTTGGGAGCTCGCCGCTGGGCTGGCTGCAAGTTTTCCTTCGGAGGAAGAGGAGCCAGCCTCGGGGAACGTCGTTGTCGGCTGTTGCGCGTCGGCAGCAAGTTTTTGCGAAGCCGCGGTCAGTGGCATGGAACCGCCTGTAGACGCGTGCTCGAGACTCGGGGTCGGGGCTTGGGCTGTGGATTATGAGCGTGCCGACATGCGGTGGCTGTAATCGCAGGCATTATGCCCCAGCACTTAGTCGAGAGTATATTTCGGAATCCTTATCCTGAGCACCGCTTATGCAAAAAAGGCGAATGACCCAGAGTACCGGAACGGCCATTGCCGTTCCCGCGATACCAGTTTATGTTTATCCCATTACAGCAATTCTCACTACAATAATACGAATTATAGAGAATGCGCCAAGCTCCTCTCTGTATAATGTGCTCATATCCATGTATACAAACTACTATAGTCTTAACTATTTTAGCACCCGACCTATGGCTTCTTACTCTTTCTTCTTCAACTATTCGGTTCTTGCTTGCGCTAAATCGAATCCCTTAACTAGTCTTTCCTTAGTTCGAAAAGCTGAAAAAAAAAGAAATGCATGTATGGATAATTCTGTGTGAATCAAGATATTCTGGATGAAATTCTTTTTTTTTTTTTAACAACTGACGTATGCTGTGTACGATGGAGTTTACGGACTTTGACAGGTTGACGGCTGCTAAAGTCGTCACCATGCATCTTCACTAAGGGTCATCGGAAATGTATCCACCACGCTCGGCTAAATGTCACCAAGATCCGTATGCCTCCTATTTTCTGCACTGTGTTCTTCGTGCCACGTACGGGAAGACATACGGTCTGCGTGACATTCTTCTGCATCCTGTTAGTGCTAGATAGACTAAGAGCCCCAAGGTCCGCGCACTGGTAATACAGCAATGTGCGCACGTTACGAGAACCACGCGTAGTCAGAGTTATTCTGCACAGGCGCAGTACCGGACGGCTCTCGGATCGTTTATATTGATTTAGACCAGCTCATGCGCTATCACTCAATCGACCAATCTCTCGTCTTGCTTCTCACGGGAAATGAGAAAACATAAACGAGAAGCACCTAGCTGTGCTCGACTAGGTCCACCGATGCTTGGTTTGCCCTAATACGAGGGCAGTGCAAGAGCGCAGGTCTTAACCTTAACTATCAACCAAGTTAATGAAGTTAACCGGAGTCATCGTGGCATGGTAGACGTGAGTACCGAAGCGCTCTAGCCTCTATACCGCGTCCTATCGAGCGGACTTCCCGATAACAAAAACAGAGAGAAAATCATCAGGGATGGAGAAATAACCGCACTGAAAACAGGCAAGTGTTGCTGGCATTTACAGGAAACTGGCCGAACGGGGTTGCCCTCTCCCCGCGCAGGCTTTCCGCCTGCTTCTCGTCCTCTACACGTTCTCCTTCCTCTTGTGTTGCCAGACGCACTTACAACCGTCTGATGAAACTAGTGTCAACACATGAAGAGTAGTTCGAACCGTCCCTATACGCTTCCGCGTCCGCCTCTTGGCAACGAAGAAAAGACGCGCGGTCTCCCCTCATCGCCTGCTCGTCCCAGAACGGGAAAAAATGATATATGTCGCCCGTCCGCACCATTCCTCATCGCGACAAAAAAATCGCAGAGACACAACAATATAAAGAAGAGACATGTATATCTCGCGACGTCGCGTCATGATTTATTGCGACGAAAGAAGCAGCAACAAACACGCATGGCACAGAGGCAAACGTAGTTACGCGAAACAAAACGAGAAATTCTTATCGAAAATTAGTCAGGTCGGCTTGCGCGCCCGGCACAAACCCGAGCATGCGCGGCTGTAGTGCTTTTGCCCAGAAACGCCGACGTCTAACTGCGGTGGAACTAGTGCTATCTTTCGGGAACAATATAAACGTTTGTACCTGAGCGGTATGGTAAAGCTAATCACAACAACGCAAAAAGAAACCCTAAAACTAGCTCCGGAAGGAGCCTGGTAGTATTGTCCCATGTGCGATGATTCGTTTCGCGTAAAAATAATAAAGAAACAGGAAACACATGGAGGGCGGTCGAAATGGATCGAAACACGGTTTTCACGCGCGCATATCACGAAAAACGCTTGCATCTAGGCGAGAACGAAAGCGCACGCTGGGGTCCGCTACCGCTGTCGTGATGCAAGCCGGCCTCCCCGTGTTTGTATAAAAGCGGGCGCTCGGTGCCGCGCGCCAGAATTCACGCCTGGAAGGGTGCTGCAATGTATACATCTCAGCGAGGCGGCGAAGCGCGTACGCACGTGGCCTTTTGCGCAGAGCAGCGAAGTGTAGGCTAGCCATACCGTTTCAATGCGTCGAACGAATGGAACCCCGCACTGTTCCTGGCGTTCCGATTCTTCAGGGCAGAGCGTCGGCATTGTTTTCTTTCTGCACCCCGTTGTCTGTGTTCCATTCTATGTTGTCGCTTATGTTGTTGTTGCCGAGTACAACGACGTTGGTGTTTTGACGCATTCGTCGTTCGCATGTTCAGCCATATTCCTGTGTTTATTGATGCTCATTGAAAATCGCACGGCACTCGTAAAAGCATACTAGAAGTTCCCTCCATACCGTACAGTGAGCTCTCAAAAATAACCTTCTCATGCCAGGAAGGTGAGTGCGTGCAAACTGCGTAGAGACGCGCGAAAACGCAGTACAAAAAAATAATAAAAATGAGGCACGAAATATGCGATCAGCGTTCGGCCCAGCGGAAATATATCGCTCCCTGGGCGCTACGCAAAAGTGAGTTTATGCGACCGAAGCTCATAGCCGCTGCACTGATCGCCCGTCTACGTGAGTTTATGTTATTTTCATTTTACGGTTCGAATAAGAAGGAAGTGTCCCCTAAATATCCGTTCCAGAGCTTACGTCGCCAGCGAATAGAGTCAACAACGTGCGGTAGCTGCACATAGCCTTCGATATCGGTCATTTTGAAAGGCCCGTAAAAAAAAACCGCTGAGAGTGCATGAGATGGGCATAGTTTTGTCGCATTTATTTAAGAGTGGAATTTGCTAGGAACATATCGACAAACACGCCCGACGGAACCGGCAGTATTCTACAGTAAAACGATACTGCATTGCAGTACGTGAAACTAGCTCTATTTGGAAAGAATTTCGTACTTTGTGTCACCGTCCTCGAAAGAGTGAAGTTCGCGAATGGGCCATCAAATTCCTGCGTTGTCATGAAATGCCCTTAAAGTGCAATACTAAGAGTATCCTGATTTCAAATGACATTCTTTCCGAACGCTTTACGTACTTTATGTATCGTAGAGCAGCTTTTGGATGACCACATGTCCTTTTCTGCCTATACGACCGCGCATTTCCGAACGTGCTACGAATTCGCGCAACTGCTACAGAAATACCACTATGATACAATTCTGGAGAACTTTACTACCAGAACAGTGCTTTTCTCAGCCGAGGAGCACTGCAGAAATTGAAGTACACAGACTATAAGGAATACCGAGAAAGGCAGTTCCCGCTACGACAGAACGCAGTCGCAGCAGAAACGCCGCAAACGTGAGCAGGGAAATAAGAGCAAAACCATGCCGACGTCGGGTCCTTCTTATTAGTCTTTTTTTTTTTTCTTGTGCTCATTACAGGAGTCTTAACGTCCCGGGCACTCGCGTGCAAATGGAACCAAAAGCGCACTGAAGAGCACGGTCGCGCACCTCGCACGAAGGCGAAACGCTCGCAGGGTGCGTTGCCTTAATTAGCCGCCACTCCGTCTTCTTGGCGAACGAGGCCTCCGGGCTTTTATGAATACACCACGGCGGCGTGAGTGGCCCCTTCCTATACCCGGGATATGTTCCCGTACGCTGCAACCCTTCCTTTATTTGTTTCTCTTTTTCGGTGTCGTTATTTTCTGTGCTCGGCAGCAGCGAAAAAAAAAAATGCAACTTTAGCGAGTTGCACGAACCCTCGAACGAAGCGCGCGAAGTAATTCGAGCACGCCTTCATTAGCCGAAATGAAGTAAACCTAATGAACACGTCGAATTTACGGAGTCGTTTATGCCGCTGTCCGTCCGCATTTTGCCTCCCGCAGTTGAAACTTTGTAAATAAGCCTTGACCCACCCCGGTAGTCTAGTAGTAATGGCGCTCGACTGCTGACCCGAAGGTCGCCGGATCGAAGCCCGGCCGCATTTCCGTGGAGGCAAAAAGCTGGACGCCCGCGAACATAAATTTAGGTGCATGCCAAAGAACACCACATGGTCAACATTTCCGGAGCCTTCCACTACGGCGCCCGTCATAATCATATGGTGGTTTTAGGACCTAAAACCCATTATTATATTAAAAAATTACACCATCTCCCGCTAAAGCGGACCTTGAGGCGATGCGAAGCCGGAGCACTTGCACGATCGCGTTCCGTTGGCGTTCGTTGGGCATGCTACCGACCTCGCGTCGTGGAACGCGAAGAGGGACGCTACGCGCGTCGTATCTTCCATCTAACCTGGCCGTTAATTCTCACAGGGCGAGCGGGGAACGCGGTCGACAGGCGGGCGAGAGGGGGGCAGCGTAGGAGAGGAGAGAGAAGGGGAGGGGACGCGCATGCGCTCGAGCTCATCGCGGCGTTGCGCAGGAGAGAATTTCGGCATGTCTAGCTCGCGTTTCAGAGGAAGAGTGGAAAGGGGTATGGGAGAGGGGGAGGGGAGAGGGAAAGTGGAGAGGGAATGTGGGGGGAAAGTGGAGAGGGAAAGTGGGGAGGGGAAGGGGAGAGGAAAAGTGGAGAGGGGAAGGGGAGAGGGTGAGTGGAGAGGAGGTGTGTGGAGAGGGTATGCACATGCGCAGTAAGGGTGGTCACGCCGCACACCACCACCACCACCACCGCCGGATTGAGCTCGACCTTTACTTCGCATCTAAAAGCCTTGCAAACAGGGCAGCGATATGAAACGCCCCGAAACCATTATTATGAAGGCAGTAAATGTCTTGAGATACAAACGCTACTTCCTGATGTTTGTCCTGGTAGCAAACCGTGTTAATATCTTTTTTTTTTTTTTTTTAGTGCGGCGCACTTAGGCCTGTTGTATGCTGTCGTATGCTGCCATTGTAGGCTGCCGTAGCTTGGCGTAACGCAGGCAAAACCACGAAGAGCATAGTCATCAGCAGCACACTGAGCGCGCACTCGAGCCAAGAAGTCTTCTTCCTCTTCTTCTTCGAGCGCCTTGATGACGATAAGTGCGAAGCACTTTAGGGGCATGGGCTGTCGCATGCTGCCGTACGCTGTCGTATGATGCCGTCACTTGGCGTAAGGCAGGCAAAGCCACGTATAAAAATAGAAAAATAGATGAAGCAAGCGAGAAATAGAAAGAGATAGACAGAAAGGGAGAAATATGAAGAAAAAATAGAAATAGTAAGAAAGAGAAAGAAATAGATAAAGAGAGAGGAAGAAATAAATAGAAGTAAAGAGAGAAAAAAAGACAGAAAAAGACAGAAAACAAACGAAAAAAGAGAAAACGAAAGAAAGGGAGGAGGAAAGAAAGAGAGAACAGAAGAGAAAGAAAGAAGGCTGCCCAGCTACGCACTTCCTTCAGGCTCGGCACCCTCTATTGCGAAGGTGCCTTTTTTTTTTTTTTTAGTGCCACTCGTGAAACTGGCGATACCACGTTTTAGCATCTCGTATTAAGCATGGCTACACAACAAGGCTCGTTTCATGCTTATTACGTTCTCTCTTTTTTTTTTTTTTTTCATTCGCGTTATATTCCTTGCTAGTCAAGTGTCACGCACTATACGGATCGTCGGTATATATATAGCGCCGATTTCTTGAGGCCCTCGTCAGGCGTCCGTTAACTTAACAAACGCGTCCCGCGCGTTAAATTGGGCTTCGTATTTGCAGGTTTTGAATAGCCGGCTTTAATCTCGAACGGCGCGCTAGGCTATACGACGACGGTAAGAGGGTTTACGCGGTGTCAGAGGGTTTACGCTAATACTCGTACCCGACGACCTACGCGCCGAACATGAAAAGTTTGAAGGCGAACAGGTGAAGTGGGAGGCGGGCTGATGGCCGGAGAACCGGCTGTCGTGGGCTGTCTCGCATTGTCGCATCCGTCGGCCGCTGAACGTGAGAGCAATGAAAACACGTACCGTATTATTTCTTTTGCGCGTCACGTTAAGCGCGTGCACGTCAAGTCAATGCTTGCGCGCGCACCCCGCCACGTATACATCTCCCTCGAAATTAGCTACCCCGCCGGCGGCGTCTTGGTCCCGCGTGATTTTTTTCTGCTTCTCATTATGGAACTCGGGTGTCGCGCCGCAACCTGTGCGTCGCCCTCGCACCGTCACACCGACGTGTGAGCAGCAAAACAACGGCGCGACGCGAATGCTACGTACGGTGACTCCTCGAGCGTGTCGAATTGGAAATCCAGACGACGAGGCGTCGTCTGCTAAACTGCCGCATGCACTCGCTGCCACCCGTTTGAACCCGAAAAAGAAGAAGAAGCCACGCGGTTCCGTTCCATTCTCGGCGTTTCTCACTATTAACCGGCATTATAAGGGTGCACGGATGACGGCGATTACCGGTCGCCGGGGATAAACACAGAGGGGTGACGCTGCGGCAGAGCGAGAGAGGCATAGCCTAGCCGTCACCTGCTACCGCGCACAGGCTCGAGGCACGAAGCTCAGGTGATGAAGAAGAAGAAGAAGATACGACCGGAAGTCGCGTGTCAAGGTTGTCCTGACCCCGGCGTTATTACCCTCGAAGGGGCACAACACTAAGATGAGGACATCGCACGCGCTCACGCGCGATGAGACGTTCTGCGCCACAAAAGGAGTGGAGAAGTTCATGGCCTTCATTGTCTGCCACGGAGGTGAGAATCTTTGTACCGAGTCGAGCAGGTCCCTTCTTTTTATTTTATTTTTTCGCACTAGCGCGGCGTCTGTGGAGTACGCGCAGCGCGCGCGCCAGGGTGCCGATATCAGCGGTAATGAAGGCGATTACCGGAACCGCTCCTACACTGCGCAGTCATTTAGCCGTTCCACGTTTGCCATCACCGTAGCCTTTGTGCCTTTGTTCGCGGCCAGAGTTTTCGAAGGAGAGAAGAGAAAAACGAAAACAAAAGACATTGCCCCCCGTAGAAAGTTACTCGTCTCCCAGTGGTCCTTTCATTTTCCGCCAGGCGAAGCGACGCTGTCTTATCACGAACTATGTGAATGTGGCGTGGCGGCGCTGTTTTTGTATCCGTGACGTTCGGGAGCAGAGGTGCTCAATTTCAGACAGGCGCCGGTCGCGCAGTCATCACCAAGATCACACAGCGGGTTTCACTCTTTTGTTATCGCGGCCTCTATACGACATCAAGGTAACATTAAGAGCTACTCGTGCGTTAAATTGTTTCCACGACGTTTCGCGACGTTCATTAAACAGGTTCGGCGTCGGGTTATTTTTATCGCCGAGATAGCCGTCACGTGGAGAAGTTGTTGTTGGCTTGAACGCGGAGGCTTCACGACGTTGCAGCACGCGAGATGTCGCTGTCTCTCAGACGTGGTCTTAGTGCCCGTTTTTGAAATGATGCATCGGAGTTACTTTGTAACAATACAATGCCTGCCAAGTGCCATGGTTGTGAACTCATCACTAACTATCATCTAGCAATGCTGGCTGGCGTTAACGATCGTTTCGCCATCTTTAGCCAAGATTACCTATTCTTCCATCACTAGCAGGCACGAGCCATTATTTAGCAAACGTTGTTGAGCGCCAACGAGTGTCAGTAGTAGGCGAGTGCAACGCGATAGTCGAGGTGAAGTAACTGCAGTGCTTTCCGGATAGTCTTATATTTTTGGTCAGAAATCGAACATCACTGTATCCCGTAAGGAGTGCGCAGAAAAAGGCCTAAATTGACATATCTTTAAATGTCATTGAGGTATATTACGACGCGCCACGGAGTGTTCAGTAACATGTTTTACCCATCATCCTACATACAGGCCAAGAAGAAGTTATTTTGGATCCAAATGGAAGGTTTTCCATCTCGTGCTTGCCTCCCCTTTTTTCTCTCTCTTTTTTTTTTACGCCACTCCTTTGACTTCGTTTTATGCCGCAACTCTAGTCATAAAACATCCTGCTTACCTTAGTGAGCAATGGCGCCCTCTTGAGGCGTGCCCTCTGGAAGAACGAGTGCGTTATGTGCACATCTACGCGCGGAGGGAGAAGCCGCGGTGGAAGGCGGCAGACGCGAATCGTGTTTCCAGCCTGTCAAGGGAGAACGCCGCCGCGCGTAGCTGCTGGCGCGAATTCAATTTCGCCGCGCGCTGTTGTGGAAGGGCGCGAGGGGCCGCAGCTGGCGCGTGTTCGTACACTCGGTGCCCCAGAGAGAAGCCGAGTCTGACCCGAGACTTCTTCAGCGGAGCGTTAACTCCTCGCCTATACCGGAGGCTATGACCTTTTGAAGGAGGACCCGCTAGGCTACGTCGAGATAAAATAAAAAGAGGAGCATTTCAATTTTCTGTCAGTATGGAGATATCTATATGCGCGACCAGTTTGAACGGCATAGCTCCCAGGTTATGGGTTAAAGCGGGCCGTCGAAGGCACCTACTCCGCACGTCAACGCGATAAGAAATATGTGTGCATGAAATCCTCCCTGCCTATAGCTCATTCCTAACCAAGGAAGCATAGCGCGCGTGTGTGCGCGCGCCTGTCTTTGTGTGAGGGGGAGGGGGGTGATAGAGGTTTTCAACTATAATGTAAGCATAAAGCAAGAATTTGATACTAAATATGATTTATGTGCTACGTCTTTTTTTTTTCTTGGAGTAAACATTAATGTATATCTCGAGACAATGCGCACCATATAACTGCGTTCTTGTATGTATTACTTTCAATCACGCTTTTATATTATCGCAACAGGCGTACTGTCACAAATCTAATGGAACTCTGCATAAGGTGCCGTGGAAGCATAGTGTCCGAAGCAACGTTCAGGGAACAGCGTGCTTAACTTAAAATAAATTTGACAGAGGATTCATTTATGATGACAGTCATGCACCGCTTCCCTCTTTTCGGGTTTACGGGGCTCATTTTACACTCTACACACTCCCATCCTAGTGCGCTTTCGCCACAATGTATTCTACCACCATTTTTAAACACAGCTCACCTTCTTTTCAGGCAAGGTGCCCGGCCTCTCAGGAGTAGCACGTCTTTTTAGGCGTTCCACAGACATGCTGCGTGTTTGCTACGAACAGTTAGTTCACTATGGCCAATGGAGTGGGTGTTTCTCTGTTTTTGTAATTTGAATCAGCGGCATCCGCAAAATTATATTTAATATCTCGGTTACGTGAGGTCACCTATTCTTCTTATGTGTGGAATTCGTGCCTGTCGGGTAGGCATTAATGCTAAGGCGTCGTACTGGCGTCAGGCTGCATGATCCTGATCACTTAACCTCCCTGCCTTTCCATTAACTTATCCATCTCTGAATTTCTCGCCTTGCTGTTGGCGTAAATAGCGTAAGGAAAGCGCGTAAAAACAATGAGAATGGTTACTGTATGAATCATGTTTGCAAAGCAATAAGCTGAACATATTCTCGCAGGCTACATGTAGCACATTACAGCTGCGCATGACAGCTCTCACACGAATGAAGTCAATTCGAATATTTCCCTCGTAAGACAGACAATGCGAGTCCAACCTAACTAGCTTCTAAGCGTAAGGTAAGAGCGCGGTTCATAAGAGAGAGCCCACGCTAATACAGACAGTAAGGAAGCCTATTATCAGTCCCCACCAAAGTACGTTTGCAATTCAAATCAACTTCCTTATCTGCTTTTACGAGCCTTCCCGCTCCACGTGGAGGATATACCAGAAAAAAATAAAGGACACATTGTTTGCAGCAAAAGCATTAGGACAAATGCGAGAGGCAAAAAGCGCCAGTCTATTCCAGCTTCTCTCGCCTCCCTGTTAGGGGCGGCTTTCCCGCGCTGCACACCCCGCCTCTGTTTCCAGCCAACGCGGCCGCCATTGTCCTGGCTGTTTTCTGCGAAGAGCCGCTTGAACGCTTTCAAATGAGTAGCTTGTAGCGGACTATACACTAGTGTGTTCTTCTGTTTGTCGTTTGTTCCTCTGGGTTGTTTTGTTTTTAGTGTTCTTTTTTTTCTCCTTCTCTTCCCCAGTCCTACGCCGTGCTCACTAAGTAATCTGCATCGCCCGTTTTACTCTTTGAATGTGCGAGAGCCTTCTTTATCCACCTTTCTTTTTTTAATTATTTATTATTTTTTTCTTTTTCTTCCGTCCGGCACCTCGGACGAATCCGCCGTTCCGGATTGTTTGTGAGTTAGCGCCCCGAAGGCCGAAAAAGACCGTGTTTTTGTCTTCGCGAGTGGCTTGTGCTGGCTATTGTTCGTTCAGCCGCCGCTACTCGTCTCGCCGTGCTCATGGCGCTTTCGACTATGTGACGTTCGCTCGTTAATTGCGTGCAGCACGGGCAGAATCAGCAACGCCTTTCCGCTTCATTGAATAGAAGGCGACCTTAGTCAAAGCTGCGTGGCTTCCGCCCTCTTTGTCACCATCTAGAAACAAAGACACGAGCACTCCGGGTTTTAAGCACGTAAAGTATTCGCGCGCAAGCGCTGCATCGATCTACTTTCCCCTTCAACTTAATTTGCATCTTAAGCTGGGGACGTGTAGAAAAAGCCAACAACCTGGTCGCTGTCACGGGCGCCACAACCAGTTGACGGTCGTTGCTAGCAGAAGACGTTTGCGTTCACGATTGTCGTACGCTCGATCTTGAGATAACTTACCTATTCTTCTTTTTTTTTTCGGAAAAGAAAACATCGCTACGGACCGTAATTAGAGCGATTTAACCCAAGTAGGCACCACCGTCGGAGTCAGTGATCGCTCAATTAAATGCACGGAGAAAGTCCATTATAATTCGAGAACACCGAAATAAAAATTGGTGTTATCTGGCTTCCCGACCCAAATTAACACATGCAGTATTATATGGAGACGCCATCGGGATAATGCTCTGAATGAATGTCAAAAACAGCTCTCGGTTCTTAACACATCTAAAACACATAAAGCTAGCGTTGACGCATTGGATCCCGACGGCATGCCCCCCGTCCTTGGGAAGCGAACCCTCGACCTTGAGTATTGTGGCAGAACGTCACAACAAACTAGTCACGCCATTCTCTCAAAATGTACACCGATATAAATGCACGAGTTAAAGCACCCAAATTCGGTTCCGACACCACCGAGACACTTCGGAGAAAAAAGATTTTTACTTTCGCCGTTCTATTAGCACTTCATGTCCGCCTCGGTGGAACAGTGGTTACGGTGTTCGGCTGCTGACTCGAAGGTCGCGGGTTCGATCCCGGCAGCAGCGGTCGCACTTCGGTGGTGGCGGAATGCTAGAGGCTCGTGTACTGCGCGATGTCAGTGCAGGTTAAAGAACGCCAGATGGTCAAAATTCCAGGGGCACTCCACTACGGCGTGCCTTATAAAACATACCATTGTTTTGGGACGTAAAGCCGTACGTGTTATTATTATTAGCAGTTCAAGTGAATATAATTTTCCGAAAACTTATGCGTCCAATAATTTGTAAACTCAATCATCTTGAGAAAGCTTGGCTGTTCTTAGTTTTTTTTATTTCTCTTTTTTTTTTTTTACCCGGCTAAGGAAACACCGCTACTGAACATAATTAGAACGGTTTAACGAAGGAAGTGCTCCGTGGCTTCCTCCACTGCTGTGTCGGCGCGCTGGTTCCCGCCAACGTTTTCAGGAATCTCTCATACGCACGGGACAGCAGATACGCCTGCCTCATGTACATTTAAAATAAGAAATAATGAATATATTTCAACACATAAATGAACTAACGCGCACGTTGAATGGATTTTTTTTTTTTTTCACGGAAATTTTTAAAGCGAGCTCTGAAAGTATATAACGAACAGTGTTTGAAGTAGAAAAAAAAGACACAGCATGGCCGAGGCGAAAATAAACGTTCTCTGTGCACATCGTTAGCCCCTTCCCCCTTCCTCTTGTTTCCTCCTCTCCACTTCATTCACCCTCCGTCACCTGCCCCGCCGCCGATTTGAAATCAATACTGGACTGCTGACGGCCGGTAACTAAGCTGCCCTATTTGCACATGGCTCTCGGATCGGTTTCATTTCTACATTGGTAGATTTTATTTAGTTGTTGTTTTGTGATGTTTGTCAGCATTTTTGCTGTATTTACAGCTCCATTTTGTCAGATGCAACCTTAAAGTCTTCAAGGCAATTATTTTCCTGCTTTTTTTGTCCAACGGAAGTTTACTTTGCTTCAAATCGAAAAGTAGTGGCGAAAGAAATGATTTATTGCCTTTAGAACGTGCGAACAAAAAAATAAAGAAATAAGAACGCAAGCGGTTCCTCCTCTCTTATTATCGTTACGGAAAGTGCTGCACCGACGGCTGTAATTTTCACTGGCTTTGCTGCTCTGCGTTTCATTGAGCGGCGGCGTTTAGAAAAAGAAGAGAGAAAGAAAGTGGCAGCCCAATCTAATAAGGGGGTAAAATGAAAAGGAAAAAAAGAGAGACCCGATTCAAAAGAACTTTCAAGAGCGTCTTTCTTGGGATACTGGATTAAGTGCAGGCGCGCTGAAGTTATTCTGAACTTTGTTTCGAACTGTTTAAATGTGTTATAATCAGTCGCTCCGCAAAACTCGCTTGTATGCAGTTTGTCCTAGCCAATATCTACTTTCGAAGTGTCTTTACCTGTCGCTATATAGTGGCAATAGTTAGTGGAGCTTTATGAGCTGGCAGAGTCACAAGGTGGTGTGCATTTTGACGTTGTTGTTCCACTCTGTTAGTCACCGCATCCAGATGAACCTTCATTGAATGTCTTTGCTTCGTACAAGCCTTCAGCTGAAGCCGTAAATCTCTAACACATAACTTTCTTTTTTTTTTGTCTATGGCCATGCCACTTTCCTTGCATATGTTAATCACTCTGTGTGTATTTTTGTTTAGCCCTTCAACATCGCGAAATTGCTTACTATAGGGCGGTTATGCTTTTATAACATATATCTGCGATTCAGTGTGAAGTGCTCCTGCCTAAATTTTGTGGTCGCCACCATTTTCTAAGTTATATTTGCGCACGAGAAGCTGATGGTCATGTTTACGTTCACATAATATATTACCCGACATGCCCAACGCAATCTATTCAAGTAAGAATGGATATATAACGTCGCAGTGCAGGGGCGTAGCCAGGGGGGGGGGGTTGGGGGGGTTCAAACCCTCCCCCCCCCCGAAATTTTTCAGTTTTGCTTGCGTATATATACACGCGCACATACAAACGCACGCACGAACATACATAAAGTATGGTTGAACCCCCCCCCCCCCAAAAAAAAAAAAAAATTTCTGGCTACGCCCCTGTCGCAGTGTTACTGCTGTTTTGTATTAACGCGGTCGCGTCCTAATCCTTGCTTTCTTACATTGCTCTTGTGTAGCGTTTGCATACCATTAACATGGTGCGTCCAGTAACAACCCCTACCGCATCATCACATCGTGTGAACGCAGCCTTCGAAATCTCTTAAATTATCGGTTGAGGTGAAACAATAGCTCACGGAAAGTTCATCACAAGCTTCCGAAGTTTACACGAATCCTCGCGTGCTGCTACCTGCAAGGTTTACCGGTGCCACGCACATTGTTTCTTAGAATAAAACGCCGTGAAATGTAGTTAGGAAAATCCGTTTTCCGTTGGAAAGCACACACGCCTGCGCGAGTCATTATTCTTGTCAGGAGAGCTAGAGAATAACCAGCCGTTAGAAACGCCTGCGTTCTTTATGTCCTGATAAAACGGTGCGATGCATCGTGCTGGTAAAGCGCCGCGTTTGGAGCACTGCAAGTTGCCATGCAACATGCAACAAGTGCATGCAACATGCAAAAGCACGTTGCTTTTGCGGCATCCTCTTCGAACATTGAAATTGTAGCTTTTATGAGACTGCCCGATTAAGGAGGTAGTTGTCTTATTTAGCATACTTCCACATCTGTTGTTTATTTTCATACAGAAGCACTCGGGTTGTGTGGTGCCGAGTTGTTAATCCGCATCGCTAGTTTCTCGCCATTGGGCGAAATACAAGAGAATCAAATGCCTCGCATAGAATATTAACCTTCTTAACCTATACGTAAACCTATACATGGTTACAGAGCTGCGGAATACCGTGGATAGTTCTTAATGCCATAGCTTCGTGCTCAGATGGAGGAAATTTTCGCGAACAATTAAACCGCCCTTCTCTCTGACCATAAACACCCATCATAACGTGTTGTTACCTTGTGCTTGTACTACCACGTGCTACGTTTGTATGACCATTTGCTTTTGCTTGACTTGTTACCGGTTTTTTTATTATTATTATTGTACTGTTTTCAAACCGCGGTGTATGCTCCCCTTCTGCCTTCGGGCTCATAAGGTGTAATGAAATACAAAAGGGCTGGTACAATCATTTATCAGTTTAGTTCAGTTCAGTTCTGGTGTTAGGAATTCAGTAAGCCGAGATACTCTACAGAGAGCACGTATTCGACAACCATGTAACATAGGGAGAAAGCTCAACCCGCGAGTGACCGCTGTGAGTGTACTGTTGCGCTATGACGTTCGATTCTTCTTTTAACTGAACAAAAACCACGAACGTATGAGCTCGAGTGCTCGTTATATTTAGAGGCAACTGTATTATTTCGCGACATTTTCGAAAGTCTCAAGGACGAGCCGTAACCTGAACAAGTCCTCAGAGATAATGCCCAACAAAAACTGAAAGAACTGAAGCACTCACGTGGTGTTTCAATAGCGTCTTGCATATTATGACTGTCAAGTTTGCGGAGAACAAGGGCAAACAGTTCGCGCGTTTATGCGTGAACACTCCTGTTTATAAATCTATCTTATTCGATTTACTGTTTCGCGACCTAGCTGAAGCACAGAAGCATTTTGCTCTCAACCATATCAGCTTATCGGATCATCCTGTTCGGTACACATTTTCAGGCTTGTTGTTTATTTGCAGGTTTCGCGAAAAAAGCCCGTGCAACGTGAAGCCATCGAAAAGAATAAACGTGGTTTCCCTTTTTTTTTTTTGCACCGCCACCGTTTGCGAGCGAATTGCGAGTCCCATATCTCAGCAGGCGTGAGCCCATTACCGGATAACGCCTCTTGTTTGCAACGAGACTGCGAAAAAAAGATCGTTTGCTTGAGTGTGGGCCGCGCCACCTTAGCCGCCGAGATTTATACTTGCGCCACCACGGATCAACTGCTGCACGCCTCACTGGTGCCGAAAAAAATGAAAAAAAAATAATAAAAAGTAAAGCATCACTCGCGAAATTGCTGCCGCGATGAAAGTCATTCACTTTGGAGCTTCGGCACACCCGCTCCTGCATTGACCTCCTCGTTCCCGTTCGAAAATTGAAAAGAAAGAGAGAAAAAAAAAGAAATCATTTCTTTTATCGCGAACGGGCAGTTATGAGTTCTGAAACGGGCTTGATCGTGTTATTTCGTTCGTACCGCTCAAAAAAAAAAAAGAAATGAAGGAAAAAAAAGGGGAGAGAGAGAGAGAGATAGAGAGGCGGGAGATGGTGGAGCATGTATAGCTCGGATTGAAGCACCGATCGTGTGGCTTCGAGGGAGCATTGGCCTCAGCACCACTGCCTCTTTTCAACAAACGGATGGATAAACAAAAACGAAAAGTTACGCAGAACCCAACGTATAGTAAGTGTAGAAGTACGCTTAATGCGAAGCGTTTCATGAAGTGCTTAATGCAACGCGATAGGCTACGCGCGGTACGTACGTACCTTTTATATTGATCTCAATCAGGGCTTGAAATCTCATGTAGTGTCGGTGCTCCGCATAGGTCAGAACGTCAATCGGGCAGTATTTATGTGTGTATGCTACATCATTAGCGAGATCCATGCAGTAACGCCAACAATCATTCAGCTTCAGATGGATGCGCGATGACGACGTGCAGAGATCCCAACACACACAAACAAACACTCACGGGCACAGATGATCGTAATTTATTATTCTGACTTCATTAGTGCATGGCGTACCTTCAATTTTAGTAGGTGTACTACTATTGGCGATTTTCCAGCTATTCTTAAGTAAGCTGTACACAATAGCTTTTTTTTTACTTTTAAGAAAACAACCCTTCCTAGCGCAGTCTTTCTACATCTGAAGAGATGTCTTGTGTTTTAAACCGCCATGTTTGAGTTGCAAACCCTACCCATTCCCGCACTGCCACACACCTTCAATTGTTTTTTTTTTTCGAGACAGTCATCCACTGACACCATCTTCCCTCAGACATCGTCCTTCATGTCAGCCCTGTTCACTTCGAAGTACATGTTGACTTCCTTTTCGTCAACATCAACTACAACTTGTTTTTCACTCATCCCTCATGTAAGACCTTGCGTATACTTGTCCTTGAGGTGTTTTAATGAGTAAACAGGTAAAATGCAAAAGCTATGGTGTGCAGGGCGCCTTACTTGAGCACCAAAATCTTTTTGTATCATATTATTAAGGGAATCAATAAAAATTAACAATTTTCTGCTTTGTTCATTGCACCCGGTTTTTTCGCGAAGTAAAAGAAAAAAATACGAAGCGTAACTCTAGGTATTCAAAACTCGCAGATTATTTCCCCAACAGATGTGTCCATGGAGAGCTAAGTGGGAGGTAATAAAGTGTGCTGCATTTGAAGTATTGAGTATAACATGCGGGCCACCCAATGGCTCTAAGAATAGTGACTGTCCCCTTTCTAGGGTGAATAAATACATTTATTTTGCTGTTGTGTTATCAAAGGAAGAGGGCATACGAGGGCGTGCGACAGAGAGACCCAGTCCCCGAGTTTAAAAAAATGCAAAAACAAAAAGTAATATGCCAGCTTTGGCGGCTCCAGACAAAATTGATTCTTCAGTTGGAAAATGAACTCCTCGCGCCCGCAGTGAAGACGGGTTTCGTTCAAGCAGCGTTTTTTATTTACTTTTTAGCGCTGAAATATTGCCACACATATCCAGCTTTTGTGGACACATCACAGCCAGCGCCCCTGGCGGCCCCGGCGCGAAGCTAGCGCGTTTTCAATGGAACTGGCGAGTTTTTCCCGAATAATTAAGTGTAGAGGGTGAATGTTGAAAAACGCAGACCACAGAGCGCTTCTGGGAACCTAAACGCACGAGAGGACTGCAGCGATCATGTTGCAGTAAGCTTCAATTTTGTTCCCAGAGCAGTTAAAGGTTGTACAATGGGAGTCTATGGAAACGGCGAAAAATGTGGCCGTTTTTCAAGACAAAAACGGTCACTGTGGTAAAACTAAGCAAGTATGTTAATGGTCAGGAAATCACATGTAGTCCTGACACTCAGCTTTCGTTTGAAGCCATTCTCAACTTTTCGCAATTGGCGTAACATTGTTCCCTAACGCGTTTTTTGAAACGCGGTCCTTCAAATGCTTGTGGTATATTGATAAACCCTTGCTTATCACAGGCGGCACGGCGTCGTCCGTGGCCGAGTGAGTTAATCGTTCGCTTTCGAAGCGCGACATCACCGCGTCGTCATAGGTTCGATTCCGGCGTCGGATCAGCTGTATTTTTTTTTTTCAGCCCGTGACTTAGTTTCACACAATCCCTCAAGATGTCGCCGCAAAAACAAAAGAAAATAGTTTTCGTTTCGGTTTCGGTTTTTTGACTGCAATCTTGAGCTGTCGTTTCTCTTTCTTTTTATTTTATGACCTTTTTAGTGTATGTTTAAAAACTCCACGCGTATCAGATCGTTCAGATCTACATTTGTAATTCTTACTTTATCATTTTATAAACGTCCTAAGAACAGAACGAACGCTCAAGTTATGGTGAACAAAGCTCTTTGAAACTTTCGTACGCGTATTGCGGTGGAAACTTTTTCTCCGTTCTCATGATTTCGTTATGATATTCTGAGGTACCTACAATTCAGCAACGTAAAGGAAACGAAGTAAGCTTAGAAAAACGAGGCGTAGTAATGAAATGACAATGTTAGACGTTTTTGCTGTTGCTTTTACTTTAGGGCTAAGGCAAGTGTCTGTCGTAATCTTAACGAAGGAAGGGCAATTGTTCGAGGGATTCTTTTCCTTGTAGACACAACTAATGAAACGAACAGATCATTACGCCAAGCAAGGGATAGGAAACACTATTTTAATTTCTTTTTTTTCAAAGAAATCAAAATCGCTATCTGGATAGGCATCAGCGGACGGCTCGTATACCCTACATGCTGCGCTATCAACGCAAAGAGACTGTGCGAAATCCCCTTTCCTACCTGGAATGGCTGTGTTCTTTTAAAGCACCATTTTGCAGAGTTACGCGAGGCTAGATCTAGGAGAGTTAGCGTCGAGCCTTATTTCATTTGTTGCTATCGCACTCTTTGCATCGCCCTTGCGGTGAAACTGGGATTTTTATCCACCTCTGTCATATCTATCGTCCTACGTCAAGAGAAAAAGACCAGCATGCCTTCTCCTTTAAAATGACAAAGCACTGTGCGCTGCATCGGATAGGTCCGTGTGGATCAAATTTTTGTGGAAGTCCAGGGACTGGTGCTGCCATTTACAAAACGAAAATCCTGTGATTCAGTCGCTTTTCTCACGCACTCGCAGCCGACCTCAACGTACCGCAGTCATTTTAAACATCTATAAATAAAAATGTGCGCAGCTTGTACTAGTTGCGTAAGGCTGGAACCGTCAACGGAGCTAGTGTTCGATCTAGCTTCTAAGGTTTTGCTAGTAATACCAAGCTTTTGCTAGAGGTGCAACGTTTTTTGCTAGTAGTACTAGGATATCGTTAGGCTTGGATGTTCTATTCTTCTCAGGTTCGGCCGGTTCCCCACACTACGCACTTGTTGCGTGGTTCTGAAGGAGAAATGTCGCGTCACTAGTAGTTACGTGATGGGATTTTAGTCACGTGAGAGAGAAAGTACAACTTTATTAGAGTCTAGTGCAGGACTGAGGTTGCCCCGCGCCACCCGGATGTTCCGAAGTTTTTGGCGGAAACATGTCACATCAATAGTTACGTGGCGTTGCGGGATTTTAGTCGCGTGACTAATTACGTGATCTTACTGATTTTCAGTCACGTGACTAGTTGTTACGTGATTATAGTTACGTAAGGAGATGTTGTGCGATGTTACGTGATTTTAGTCATGCGGCAATTGCAGGCCTGGTGTACAAAAGATTGTAGTCACAGGAAACAACACCCATCATCGATATCGCAATGTTTCACGATCACGAGAAATTAACTTTCGTTGCTCTAAAGAGCAAGCGAAGCTGCACCCATGCACTTTTTATCACGTTTCAAAGTTCCTTGGTCTTCTACGATATTTCTGGAATTTTTTGCATGCTTCACTTGCTCTATTCTTTTTTCTTTTCTGGTGAAAAGCGTATCTATATGGCTGTAAGCTCGAAAATAGTTGTAAGTTCAGCGCTGTGTGTGTGTTCCAATATCATCCTCGTTTCTTACGGTGTGAAACATCGAATTATGCTCTTCAGTGCATTTTACAGCGCAAACAGAAAGCAGCCGTTTTCACTTTGCATTCCGTTCCTGCTCTTTGGAATGTAGGGACACTTGCAAGAAGCTTTGCAAGGAGCGTTTGACCGTAAGATCTTGATAATAGCTATCGTATCACGTGCCAGCCGCCGCGCGCTGTGGCTGAATGGGTTGATAGTCCGTGCTGGCTGTTCGCGCGTAATCGCTGGGGCGCGGGTTCGAATCACAATGCGGTTTTTTCTTGCTCACTTTTCTGTCTCTCTCAGAATTGCTTAAGTTTGCCGCGGTGGTACAGCGGTTACGGCGCTCGGCTATTGACCCAAAGGGCACAGGTTTGAGGGGGGCTCCTGCATTTCGAACGAGGCGAAAATGCTAGAGGCTCGTGTACTTGGTCTTAGATGCACGTTACGAACCTGAACTGGTCGAAATTTCCGCAGGCCCTCCTCTACGGCACGACTCAAAGATATTATGGTTCTGGCACGTAAACTCCAGCAATTTTTATTACAAGTGCAATGCTACTGAATATTTAGTTGCTTGTTTTCACGCTGGACCATTTCACCCAAGATATTTGCTGCAGTTTCGGTTTTGCTCCTGTAAATGGAGCAAGTAAACTTCTCATGTTTTATTATACCACGCAACCCATTACTTAATAACTATAAAAAGGAACCCAGATTTTAGTTAACCTCAGCCATAAGAAGGCAATACGCAACGAAACCAAGGCAAGCATGAGGGCAGCCATTTGTAATATAATGAAGCGTTTTGAAGAAGTACTCTACTATTAGTGACAGACGCAGAAACGTAACCAGGAATAGTAGAACCAACGCAAAGCTTGTATTGTCGAATCGTCGCCTTTTTTCTAAGGGAGCAGCGTTCTCTGCTTGTGGAAGTAGTGCCGCTCTTTTGCATTACATTTACTACCCCTCCGAAAAAGAGCCACCCTGGCTAATTACGGACAGCTGCACAGTGACAGCGAAGCTTTATCATGTCCATATGTAGAATCTCATGCCTAGTTATTTGATTACAATAAGTCTCAAGCGACTTGACAACGCATATCAAGTACGAGGTTTGCTAGAGCACACGGTACGGGCCGTTGGTACTTCGGAAGAAGCTTCATAGACCGACCGGGGCCACCTAGGAGTCCAGAGCCCAGGCCCGTAGCTAGGGGGTATGCCCCAGGGGCCCGCCTCCCCTCCCAAATGTTTGACGGAGGGTGTGTTTTACTGACAATAATAATGAGAATAGGTATTTTTCTCAGACAGTCAACGCCTTCAGCAAGTGCCCCCCTCCCCCCCCCTCCCCCCCACCATCGCCCTTCGCTTGACTGCCGCAGGCCGGCGGCCACGGCGGCGGGGACTGTTGTGCGCGGAACACACGGCGAAACTGTAGGCAAGCAGACGCGAAAACGCGACAAAGCGCGGGCCGCGCGCCGTTGCCATGGCAACGACGGAGAGATCTTCCACCGGCTGCTTTGCTCCTGGCTTGCGTTTCCTTTATCGAATTCTCGGCGCTCGCCACTTTCCTACGAAGAATGCTCATAACGTGCATGCCATTCGTGACCTGGAAGTGCCGGGCGCGCGGCGATAATACAATCGAGAAGCATGCAAGATATCAGGACTATTTTTATGAGGCGAAACGACACCCTTTCAACACGTTCTTTAGTGTACGCTGCTTTCCTGATCGGCATAGGTAATTTCATCGCGAATATCAGCAGATGACACACTGCCTTTGTCGTTGCAGCAACGCCACTTTACGCAATTGAAAGAGTAATCACTAAGAGATAAGTTCAGGCATGGCACATGCATTTCGTCTTTACTGCTGACTTTTCCGGAACAGGTACCCATGTTAGCAGCAATGTACAACAGAGCGAATGAAAAACAGCGAGGAAGAAGACTTCAATACTAACAAGCGCTTTTCGCATTACAGTTCTGCTGACCGATTCAATGAGCCACATATTCGATGCTCACTAGATTGCCCTCCTCACTGTGTCCCAATAATGGGTCATCAAGCTATACGAACAGATCAAGCTCGCCTTGCTTGTTCGCCTCAGGTTACGACTAACGTGTGGCTGCTGCACCATATATGTATATATATATATAATATGGTGCAGCAGCGACACGTTAGTCCGAAACCTCGCGGGCTTTCTTGATTAACTGAAAAAAATGAGGCGCGCAATTAGCACGTTGCTGAAGGTAGCGCAGTCACATGCCATTTGAACATGCCTACATACGCCTCATTGACATTTTGACAATTAGGTGAGTACTTGTCGAGTTAGACCTCATTAACTATTCCAGTGTGCTCGGAATAAGGTGCAGTATATAGGTTTGCTTCGCGTAACGCCATTCCTCTTTTTTTAAATCGTGCTGCGTGATAGCTGGGACACTCTGTGTATATATATAATATAATTACGACGACGCTGCTCCTGAGATCACCATGGTCTTTTGTGCCTCTGTGCTCATTAAAGAGCCCCTTTAAAAGTGTATATATATATATATATATATATATATATATATATATATATATATATATATATATATATATATATATATATATATATATATATATATATATATATATACAGTTTCGACAGAACGTTCCTGGCTATTGGTTTAATTATATGAAAGAAAACTAGTCACAGTGAAAACATAACATTTATTCTGAGCTTTCGGCCGGGGACCGGCCTTTATCAAAGAATGCATTCGTACATGGCGTACGGGTTTAAGTACAGATTTTGTCAATACATAGATGTAGACACACCATCGTGATTCGTTGGACTATGACATGGGAGGGGCCAGAACAACAACAACAACAGCAAACAAATCCCAGGGAGAGAGCGACACGCATACAAGATGACACACACAGCACTGCACTCTGTGAAGAGTAGAGTATAGGCGGGGTCAGAACATACACAAAATAAATAACAAACAGCGCTCCCATTTGGCGTGGTAGTGCGTTCGCATCTTTGTCATTTTTTTTCTTTTTTCCCCTCCGCCTCTCGTTCTGAACCACACACGTAGGTTCGTTTCAGCTGTTTGTTATTTATTTTGTGTATGTTCTGACCCCGCCTATACTCTACTCTTCACAGAGCACAATGCTGTGTGTGTCATCTTGATGCGTGTCGCTCTCTCCCTGGGATTTGTTTGCTTTTGTTGTTGTTCTGGCCCCTCCCATGTCATAGTCCAACGATCACGATTTTGTGTCTACATCAATGTATTGACAAAATCTGTACTTAAACCCGTACGCCATGTACGAATGCCATTCTTTGATAAAGGCGGTCCCCGGCCGAAAGCTCAGAATAAATGTTATGTTTTCACTGTGACTAGTTTTCTTTCATATATATATATATATATATATATATATATATATATATATATATATATTATATATATTATATGGTCATTTCATGCCAAGTGTCCCAGAGGTGGCGCTGGCACTCGCAATAGCATACACATACTGAAAGAAATAATGCACTTTGTACACACTTGTTTGTCTGGGCATACGTGTTTGCGCAGACGTCCCTCTAGCACATTGTGCCAACGACGCCATAGGCTGCTCTCGGGCGTCCATACTTCCCATTGGGCCGCAAGCAAGCTCACATTGTAACGCGAATTCATTACTCGTTGCCCTGACATCAACGGCACATGACTTTCGGCCACTCACAGGGCCACTCACATATATCTCGCATCTTGCCGCTGCCTGTGACGAGTGTCAACTGCAAGGGCGACCACGTGCTTTGCGGCGAAGCGCCAACAAAAAGAAATGCAGGACGCGTTCCGAGGGCTAAATTTCAAAGATAATTTCTTCCTTAAAACAAAAAATTATTTGATTAGACTTTCTTCATTACTTAACAATGTAGTCTACTATCAAACGCCGCATGACGAGGATTTTTACTTGCAACAAATCAGTATGAAAAAATACGGTCAACATGCCACAAATCGCATATGTTTTCTAATTTCACAATTGTTTTCGGGAAGATTTGAAGCCTATTTTACCCCTAAACATTTTCGTACTAACGTACACTTTCCTAAAAATCATACAATTTTAAGATTCGTTAGGGAGAGTTCCAGATAGCTTAAGAAAAAATCACGAACTTTGAAGATTTTCGTAGTTTGTGAAGGTACGTGGCTGGTAGTGAAACACAAAAATTTCGGAATTATTAGGTCAACTAAACAGATCCTCTGGGATAGCGCAAGCGTGGTTTCGAAGCTCAACACACAAAAATAGATGTTATACACATTTTCTATTAGGCACAGTTTAACAAATACAAGCAAATTTCGAGGGGCGCCATGATCGTCAAAGTTTTTTTTCGAGCGAAAATGTTTTGCAATACTCTATGTGGCACAGGAAATAGGCACAAATTGTATCAGCAAAATGCGCGATGTGCGCGCGCCACGTCTGGGACACTTGGCATGGAATATATATATATATATATATATATATATATATATATATATATATATATATATATATAATATATATATATATATATATATAAGCTTCTTGACTTAGACTGCATCGACGAGCTCCTATACAAACAGCTGCAAGGAGAGACCGTTTCCATTTGCGTTTAACCTCCATGCCTTTCAGTGCTTGTTGTTCATCCGAAAGGACATGGTGCTGTTTGTTTGAATTCCAGCTTCTCAAAAACTCAGCATTGCCCGTCTTCCTATATGCCAGAGGTATTTGAAAGTTAGATCGAGCGCCCTAACACATTTCTTCAACCAATTTTCCTGTTTTATTGCAAGCAAATAACTACGCTTTTGCACCGTTTTGAAATGAACGATTTTCCGCAGATAGGACGTGAAGGTAGGATAGCTGTTGTCTTACGGTCAGTTAGTTGTCAGGCTAGGGCATCTTTTTTTTTTTTCTACGGCATCGGAAGGTGTTTCGACCCAAGCAAGGCTTGTCGAACTTGCTGTCAATTTATAGTAGCACTCTGGCAGAGAAAAGGTTTTCAATGGCAGGTGTCTGTTGCCCAATGTGTGCATCGATCATTGCGTGTAGGAGCATCCTTGCAGTTATTGTACCGATTTTAAGCATTTTTCACCATCTTCCTCTTTTTGTTCATCCTTCAATACCATTCCATTATGATTATTTGATAAATAAACAGTGAAATTGAATAATTTGCGCAAGGAAAACTGGGTGTACAATTTTCAATATTTCATTTTCCTGCTTAAGCTGGTTTCTGCGATGACGGCGTAGCATTCAAATAAACTTCCCCGTGGAATCAGAGTCATACCACCAGCTCTGCTCCAGATTACGATAGACGCATGTATAATTGCATTCCGGAGCATCTCAAAAAGTTACCTAATGCCATTCGAATGCGGTGTCTCGAAACCCGAATGTCAAACACAGGTGTTCATATATATATTGCAACGGGTATGAGCCGATTAGTGGTCGTATCCCTAAGAGCGCGTTGGTCGGGCGTCGTGTCACCGGGAAAGGAACGTCGGTGCTGTCGCTGCTGATCGACTCGACGGTCTGCAACACCGGACATGGCCGACAGCGAGGACACAGCCGATGCAGGTTCATGAGATCGGTTATGGGCGCTGTAATCGCAACCTAGCTGTTTGGCGTTCACCGATTTGTTGTGTCGTTCGGTTTCTTTGCGGACAATTTGCCGTACAGTTGCCGTAAGGTCAAAGTGGAAACTGTAGCTGTCATCGACGCTTGCAACCATGGCCACGTTAGCTAACCGACCGAACTTTGGCGTGATACGGCGTAGTCTCAAATGTGCGGCAATGTTTGATGACGTTAGCGGCCAAAGCGAGACTGCCCTTGCCGATGAAGTAGTTGTACACATCCTCGGCAACACCTCTCAGTATGTGCCCAACTTTGTCCTCTTCGGACATTTGATAATTCGCCGTCTTGCATAACTTGAGGATCACCTCTATGTACGTATAGTGCAGGTCTTACCTGGTATTTGAGTACGCTGAAGAAATTTCTTTTCGTGGTCGAATCTCCGAAGCACTCTATGATTTCAGAAGCGAAGAGATCTCAGGTCATTAGTGATTATTCGCGGTTATCGAACCACAACAGCGCAGTGTCTGTGAGGAAGAGAGCGACATACTCTAGCTGAGCTGTGGGATTGCAGCTGTTGCATTTGCTCACACGCTTGTAGTGCGTCAGCCATTCCTCCACGTTCTCGCCGGGTTTTCTTGAGAAATGCCATGGCTACATCTGACGCATCCAGTCGCAGGCTGTCCGTGACGGACGAGTCGAAGATGGCTGTGGGTCGCTGTTGCAGGGACATCGGGATCTCCGGTAGTGTGGGAGGCAGTCGAACGAGGAGTCGGCTTCGGCGTAGACCTAGCGGTACTTGCTCCGTCGTCTTGGTCGCACTACCCAAGCACTCCCACCAGACAACTGTTACGGTTAAGGTTTAAGTATGGTTATTTACAGGGGAGGTTGATGGTCGGGTAATGATGGCGTCGGTAGACTGCACCAATTCACGTCTGCGTCCTCTCCTTTTGCCCGGCCTATACCCGTTGGAAGATATATATATATATATATATATATATATATATATAATATATATATATATATAATATATATATATATATATATATATATATATATATATATATATATTGTGTGTGTGTGTGTGTTCATAGTGAAATTCGAATGGCGTACACTTTTCTACGTGCACTGCGAAGTTATTTCGTTTCCGCCGGCCTTGTCCAGAGCTTGGATCCAAGATGCTACGCGACAGATATGACCGCGCGGTGATTGTGTTAAGAAGGGTCCCCCGAAGTTTACTACTTCTTGCGCAAATATTTTTTCGGCGAGTGGCGAGAAAGACCCGGACAGGCGCAAACATCAACTGAAACTTGTTAGCAAGGATATATATATATATATATATATATATATATATATATATATATATATATATATATATATATATATATATATATATATACGCAGTGCAACAGACGCGCGTACGAAGCGATTTAAGCGATTTATTGACGTTCAGGCCGCGGGTCCGGCCTCAACAGCTCTGATGAAGGCCGGACCCGCGGCCGAAACGTCAATAATCGCTTCGTACGCGCGTCTGTTGCACTGCGTATATATATATATATATATATATAATATATATATATATATATTATATATATATATATATATATATATATATATATATATATAGTTTGTGTGTGTGTCTAGAGATAATACCTTGCGGGTAGCACTCACTAAAAAAAAAAAGAAATGATGCCTTTACTATCGTTTCAGCCGTGACACCACCTTCGTCAGAGCCTTGTGAAGCCCGTGCCACAGCGGAAACGTTATTGAATGCATTTTTTCCCGCTTCTAATGTGTGCCACCTAGAAGTTCATTCAATGCAGAAAGCGCCGCGCGCATGCGCCGTTGCTCGACGTGCGTTCACTAGTAGTCGCGAAGGCAACGCCGCCTCTCAACTTCAACTGCTTTTACTCTTTTATAACCACAGAACAAAGCGAGAATGCCTAATAACGTGCGGATTAATAATAAACGCATTTTTTCTTTAGTAAATAGCAGCGCACTGCCTACAGCATTCTGCACATCTCATTCGTGCACTATGAAGGCTTGCCTGTCAGGGAATCTTAAGGGAATCTCCTGGAAAGAAAGGCCTAATATTTCCTTTGGAACGCCTGCACATCTTCATGGCAACAGCAGGAGCTCCGCTCACAGCTTAATCAATTTTTATATGCTGAGTGAACGAAAGAAGGGGGAATTAAAGGGTTCGCTTTTCTCTGCTGTCTCTTGCGACCCGTTGTTGAGCAAGTCAAATGCATTTTATATTCTACATCACGAGTGATACAGAATAAAGAAGTGGTTTTCAGAGATTGTAGCAATAGTTACTATATTATGTCGCATTAAGAATCATTGCTGTCAGCGCAAAAAACGCCAAAATTCGCTTTTCTGCAACTCTTTGTGCTGATCAAAGTGGACGATTGGACCAGTAGATGATTCATGATTGACTTTGTGCTTGATGAAGTGCAAAGTTGAAACAGACTGCGCCTACAGAACATGAAAGGAGTGCTTCAGGAGAGCTGCCAGCCCATTAGAGTAACCTGGTGGTGTAGCTGCGCCAACAGGATTCAAGACAATCACCTGCAGCATATGAGACAGTCGACTGTGGGGAAAAAAAAAGAAAGAGAAAGAAAGAAAAAGAAGAAATGCAATATGATAGATAGGTGCCTTTTGTGGGTGGGATAGACGGCAGATCTAGAGGTTATTACACAACACGTCGGTCATGTGTGTTCTACTACACGTACATTCCTAACAAAATAGCTTACCAAGTTCGCATTTTCCTGAGTACAATATCATCATTCAACGACTGTGTCATTTTGCACACCCGATTTCACGGCGCCAAGCTGGCCGTGGCAGCCACACTTCGATAAGAACTAATTGAAAACAAATAAAAACTATCTTTAACTTGGTTTTTTAACTCTCATTCCTAGCATCCTCAAACTTATCCAGTTCTAATTTGAGGTAACGCAAGGAGCAAACGAGCAACACCTAAATGGTACACCAAAGGAAATTCGCTTATTATGCAACCACAATATCCTGTTCGTACACAAACATAATGGTTCCCGCTAGCTCAAAAAGAAACTGGGAAAGCAACATGCTGCTCCAATATCCCGCCGGTACGGCCAGCGCAAGAAACTAAACAAACAAACAAATAAAAACACGATTCTCTTGATGCATCGCGGGCGCGTCTATAACGGCCAGACATTCGGCATGGCACGTCTAGAAAAACTGCCAATTCATTGGCAGTCGTCGCCGTCGAGATAACGCCGACACACAGCGCTCTCTTTTCTGAGCGGTGAAGCGACAGTGTCGGGGCGTGTGTACCGTTTCTTTTGATTCTCTTTTATTTAGTGCCGCGTCACTGCATACGTCTTGGCGGGACTTTTGAATTCTTTAAGGTCGATACGCCACGTGGTGTCGTTCACGCGAACTAGGCCGCTGGTGTCCAGAAAAGCTGCATATGAATGGGAAAAGTGCCCTTGAAATGCTTACCTGCTCCCGCTGGTTGGCCCGATGGAACTTACTGAAGTCATAACTTTGTTCGTTACTCTGAAACGGAATAATAATATTAAACTTAAGAGCAGGAAAGCACGCCGCTCAGCTTTGCCAAATGTTGAGGGTGCATGGCGGACATATTTTTCCTAGCTGCTAATCATTCCTGCTCACTCTCGGTAATGTGACATCAATTGCACACTTCATTAGTCGCGTTTACATGAATGTGACAGTAGCGCGCCGTATTTCTTGGCACATCACTGGAATCACCATGCGACGGTCGTTTAAATGTGGTACATCTCATTCCCCTAAAAAGGCAGCAAAAAAAAAAAACAAACAAACGGAAACCTGTTTTCGCTTATTTACGTTCTGCGAGTGACTAAAGAGCACGCGAATGCAGCCACCTCATTATATTGAGATAGCAATTATATATGAACACTCCAGGCGCATTTTTGGCGTCGGCGTCACCGTGAAGTACTGTGTAAAGTCCAAGAGCGATAACATGGCCCGCGCGTCGTATCTTCTATTGCGAGTGAAAGCTTGCGAGAACGGCCGACGATCGCGGCTCAAGCGGGGATCAAGCACTCCGCCCGTCTTCCGTCACGCGAATGGCCCATGCGGGGTCCCGGAGGAAGGGCCTCCTGGCTTTGGCAGAAACTGCCGGTCGCGTGCGTCATTGACTCACACCTTTGTACGTGCTGTGTTCTCAACGCTCACTTTGCGTCGTTGCGATAGACTCGACGAAGATCGCTTCGCTCGCTGCAGTGGCCGCATTTCCTTACTTAAGCCAGCGTTTTGTTGCGTTACAACAGGTGGGATGCTAGAGGAGTTGGCGGTTAGCCTTACTTCGTACAATATTCCTGCTTGCTGTTACCGCATTCACCGCGTTGTCCTTACGGCGAAACTGACCTTTTCCCTCTATCCGTCGACGCGATAGTTCACGTTTGCGTGCAGCTCGCTAGACGACATTTCTCGCATCTAACAATTATCTGCTGCCACGCCTTGAGCGTACCACTGCCTTGTATGCATTGAAGCGATGCGACAGAGCTGCGGCACCGCGTGTAACTTGTAAATGTCGCTATTACTTCCCTGTACGGGTGTTGAATTCTCTAGTCATAATTTATGCATCCAGAGCACAGGCCTCTTCCTACCGGTACCTACAGCACCACCTCATCGTTCAAGAGCAATAAAGTTGGTATTCCGTTTAGCTAACGATATAGGGAGGGCACTGGCGAAAGCCTACGCTCTCACGTTTGATTCACACAGTTAACCTTTAGTTCACTTTAATTCACTGTTAACTCACACTTCATGTACCTTTAATTCACATGTTATTCACCTTAATTCACCTTTGATATTTAGTTCAGCTTATGCACTTGATGATTACTCTTAGTCACTTGGCATAGACTCGCAAAATTAAATAAATGCGGGTGTGCGCCACACGTGACTTTTGCTACCATTCTTTTTGTCAACGCCGGACGCCGGGTCTTTTGGCGCATGAGCCATTTAAGGCTTTCGCCTTAATAACGAGATCTTATCAATGTAGTGGCTTCATCTTGCACTGTGTGTTCTAGTTGACCCTAACTTATACTTTGAGAAGCAACACGGAAATCGATTCGCTCAAAGACATACCGGTAACTGCATGGTGGCAACATTGTTTCCCGGCACGTGACCAAGAAAAGGACTGTGCGTCGTCTCTGCTCTGAGCGTCGTCCTCGTGTGGGTGCCATGACGTCCAGCCGCTGCGAGGCCCGCGACCGGCTGCGACTGCGACCTGACCTCGCATCCCGTGCTGCGGCTATGCGGTTTGTAGCGATGACCACCGCTTCGAAAGCCGGCGACGGCGGCTTCCCACGGCACGGAAGCCCTGCGCGTCATGCGAGGAAGCGCGCCTCTCAGTTCTTGCGGAAGGGACGCCACAGGTGAGGACGTTTGAGGATGCCACTGGCTACGCAATCTTACGCTGGAGAATTATATGGTGAGTGCTAGGCAAAAAAAAAAGACAAAGAAGAAAACTGATGGTACAAAGTGAGGCAAAGAATATGTAAAGGACGTTAAAGAGGAAAACGATTTTTCCCGTATCAGTAAATTTCCCTTTCACAATAACAAAAGCACAACAAGCAAAACACGAAAAAAAAAAAGTGCAGGTGGCGACGCCTTCTCAATGTTTCCGAAGCAACTCGCTGTGACGTCATAGGTATTGACGGCGTATTCCAGGGCCTACACAGTTCTTAATTGGCAAAGTACATTGTTCTCTGTGAAGACCAAAGACTTAACGTTCCAAGTTTGAGCAAATTTTGTTGAGCGAGAACGGCGAAAAAGTGAAAAAAGAAGAACTTTGAAATCCGCGACGTCAAGCAGGCAAAAATTCTGGCGCGAAATATAAAAATAAAACTTTGACCTTCGTTTTCAGCTATATTATTAAGAGACCTGTCGAAATTAAGGACAATAAAGTTCTGAAAGAATAATTTGTCAGTCTAACTTGATTCATTGCTTCACTTTATTGTCCCTCGAATCGAACGATGTAGCGCAGAATAACACAGCTGTACACAGGATAGTGTAGTCACGTGAGCAACAGGTGGGTGTTGGAGCCATGCGCTTGGGACAAAGCATCGTGCATCACTAAAAAGGTAGGTGATGTATGGCGCAATAGGGACGAAAAGATAGGAAAATTAAATAACACTACAGGCGGTGGCAAAAAGTGCACTATTATTGGAATTTTACGATCTCACGAGCTTAATGGCTGCGCTCTCGATGCCTATTCACTGAGCTCACGAATCCTCACTTGATTTTGAACGTACAGGACAACCGTATTATTTCACTTAATTTATTGCCTATTATTCAACGGAAAGAGGCACAATGAGGGTGACACCGTGGGGATGGAAAACTATTGCAAGAAAACGTAGATTACTGTCGTGACGGTAGTCTCACGAAGCTGAACAATCACTGGTCTGATTAGTTGACAAAAAAAAAAAGAGAATAGATGGAAGGTTACAGCACCTATATCGAAATAGCATTGAGCTACACAACACATTCATACTTGACATCGGAAATTGTTTCCTGGAAGCCAGTACGGAAGAGTAATCGCTTTACAGGTGCCCCACTGGTTCTGCTTATTGTATTTTGTTCCAATCAAAGTGTGTTTTCAAAATGCTGAAAACTTCAGTTTGCATTTAGTTTTTTTTTTTTACGAATAATAACTAATGCAACACTCAATGTTGCAATAGTAGCTTAGTTTTCACAAGGCTCACCCAGGTGAAAGTTCGTTACGTGGAATCTCTCGAAGCATTCTCAAATTACCTGCGACCTCCACGCTCCAGTGACCGTGTCGGTGGCAGTTGTGGCCTGCCGAGTCCCGAAAACTTGGTCGCGTCGCTGAAAAGGCCGCGCTCGAAGGAACCCCTCAGCGGTGCGGCCGACTTGCCAGAGTCCAGTGGGCCGTTGGAATCTTGATGTGGTCCTCTCTTCGTTGTCGTAGCCACGGACGCATCGTGGCCCGTGCTGAAGCTGCCCAGATTCTCGGCTTCGATGTCTTCGAGGATGCCGTCCGTCATTTGCTCGATCTCCCTGATCTGGCTCTCCAGGTCGCTCTGCTGCTGATGGCCGACGCGCGCCTGCTCGTCGCGTGGATCGCTGAGTCTCCGGGCTTCCACTTGCAGTTTAGGCATCGGGCTGTCGGCTCGCATCGAGTGGCGGCGCTCGCCGGACGAAGAGCTCATCCGGGTCACGATGGGCACTCGAGATGACGCCGGCGGAGGAGAGGGCAGCCGATCGTCGACGTCGAGTCGCGGTGGGGGCGACGAGATGGGAGGACACTCGCGGTTCGGGGACAGCAGGGCGCCGTGGAAACCGCGGTCGTCGATGCGACGCGTTTCGCCGAGTCCGTCTAGCAGTCGTGTCGGGCTGTGCGCCGGAGAGCCGTCGGAGTGCGTGCTCCGGCCGGCGCCCATCGCAGAAACCTGCGAGAGTGTAACACATTTGCTGCGGGCTATTGCTTCGGTTCACTTGTCAATCGGAAGAGCGGCGGGGAAGACAATTTTTGAGGCATCGTGTAAAAATACTACCACAAAAAATAAATAAAACTAAAGCACGTTCTAAAAGGGAATTTTACCAGACGAAACAAATACAAATATTAGAGGAAACGAATACAAATATTAGAGGAAGCCAATATTTAAATATTTGATAAAATACTGAACCTTTTGTCGATTATAAACAAAGTTGACATAACGGCTATGAAGAGTTCATTTGGTAGTAGAATGCCGATTTACGTTTTTGAGTACATATCGCCGCATCCAATCTGCCATCAACAAGTGGACATCCCACTTTATTTATTTATTTATTTATTTATTTATTTATTTATTTATTTATTTATTTATTTATTTATTGGTACCTTACGGGCCTCCAAGGTGATATTGGCTAAGGGGGAAATACGGTTGTACAATCGTAAACAAGCGTTATTTAATAGCAGAAAATGCTTCAGTACGAAAAGGGAATCTTCACACAGTGCAATAACACGCAACAATAATACAATAATACCACACAATATGAAGATATACATGCCGCAGGATATTGCTAAAATATTACATGATGATGATGATGACATCACACCACGTACAAGTGCGGCAATAGCCACACGAACTGGTACGAAGGCATTGCAAAGACGATGCAGGCATTATCTTGTAATGTACACGCTATACGGCGACGGGAAGGACAAGGGAGTTTTACAACGGCGCAGCCTCAATTCCTGCGTTTAATTAACCTCACACGTCCATTATAGGCTCGCCTCTTCAGCAAACATCCGATGGCTCAGCCGCCAACGGTTTCGATCGCGCACCCGGGAGCCTGTACCACGTGGCCTGTACTAGGAATCGACACCAGCGCTGACGGACCCTGTCGCACACTGTTTGCGTTGGGCAGTGCGCATACGCAGAAGCGTCAGCTCAAACGTCCGGCACGCGTGAAGCGCGAACACATATATGCGAAGCTAACCGCCGGTGCACTTGGCCGCAGCAACACAGTCGAGCCTATCGACACCCTCGCCGTCTGTTATATTTTTCGCCCGCGTGGTGACGCAGTTTAGCGCGCCTAGCTGGCCGATCCCAGAAGCCATGGTCCAGCGATCAATGTATGGGCCCGCGGCACCACTGCTTGATGACAGCCGGTGCGCCCGTATTGAAGATGATTATGATGAGTCTCCACGTTGTTTTGTGTTTCTTCTTTTTACTAAAATTCAGTGGTGACAGGCACGGCTGGGAGGAGCCGTCGTTAGTATACTGTTGTGTCTATTGCGGCTACTGTAACCTCGTACGCGCGTTAAAGCGTGTGGCGTGCACGAGTGTCTGCGTTTGCATTTGTGTTTGCGAGCGCGTGTGTTCCACGTGTCGTATTAACAAAGCTTTGTTCGTAATTGCTTTGCGCCGTTGACCGTTCGCCTTCGTTTACGATATATGTCTAGCGCGAGGATTGGATGGCTAATGCTTTCCTGAACATCTTATGGATAACAATTTACTGAATACGCGCCCAGTTTTTTTAAAGGCGAAAACTATAGGTGTCTCGTTGCGCGGCCCTGTGATCGAAATTACATGGCAGGCGAATGATGCGGCACAACAATCCCGGTGACTAGCTACGTCCATAATGACGCGACACTGTGACGACGCCATGTGCCGTCACTGTGTGACGTCATCAGTTGACGTCGTCGCTTGGCCAATGGTGAGCCGATCCCAGAGGTAGTACAACACCAAGCGAGGTGCAGAAAGCTTCAAGGGAGTGTGGGGGCCATCGACGTCCAGGTAATTCAATGCGTGTCTCTCGCACTGCGGCCACTTATATCTCTCAGGAAGTCTGGTCCCCGATTGTATAACTGAACGCATTACCAAGTGCGCATCAGGCTATCGCCTTCTAGTGTTACAAATAGGATACCATGCTGGCGAATTTTTAACAGCGACGCTTTGTCGACCCATCGCCGTTCGTTGTCGTAACGAGGGCATGCCATGCAGAGCAGCATCACTTGCAACGCAGCTTAAGTTCCAGCGCAGCCGTGATAGTAATACGCCTTGTCGGCCGTTAGTGAATATATTATGTCGGCAGCCGCGGAAACACTAGCCACAGCCATCGTGAGTCATACGTCGCTCAAATCAGTCATTCGACTACGACATAGATGTACGCTGTAGCACGTCTGGTGCACTCGCGGGTGTTGACTCACATGTCCTCGTTCAGCTGTCCCGCAAACTTCGCAACAGAACTTGTCATGGCCTTGTCTGAACTCGATAATACATTACTCTGAAGTAAGCACTCGCCTTGTTTGCTTAATCGGTTCTTCTCGTAGAATGGTGCTTATCGTGTCCTGATTTGTAAGATGTATCATTTGCAGCGCAGTTGCGTACGTCCCTTCAGTTTTCTGCATCGTGCCCAAATTTTATGCACAGTGACGGTGGACGACGTCGTACGCACGATCCACGGTTGATATCGGTGTCTTCTGATTATTGTCACGTCGTGAATAACGGTGACGTGAGGTCAGGTGGCAGTCATGCGTACTTAACGATCATTATGACGCCCGCAAGTGCATAGATAAAGGCAGATAAGGGATGCGAAGTTGTTGCACGTGTAAACGAGCAGTAGACGGGTCGATTATGCAGCGCAGCAGAGCGAGCATTCTTTGTGATTCGATCGAATGTTGCGCACGATAATGGTGGCATTCATGCGCCACCGCCATCGGCTCACATGCAGAGACATAAACTTCGTTTCTTATCGCTTGCGAGTCGTGTTTATACAAAACATGCCATCGCCTTCGTTTCTTACAATTTCATGCAGTGTTCCATGTTGTTTATCCATTCCTGCTTGGCTGGTATTATAGTCGAAATATTTCTTCGATAACCTTGCTACCCCCAACTTCGTAGGTCTTAAGCGCACTCTTGTGTGTCGCTATCCATCAGATATCTTTTTCGGTTATAGTTCTCGTCTATACTCAATATGTGCCTACAGTGAACTAGAAGTCTTCTAGTTCACTATATTGGGCCAAAACCCGTTAATACCGTTTTCCCAACCTGGTCAGCTTGTACCTTTAACGTTCTTTAAATGAGCTGAGGTCGTTTTAAAAAAAATAGGTGACTTTCATTTTTTGGACGTTGTCGGTTGTTGTCACCATTCTAGAACGTGCAAAAATGTCACTAAGTAGACTCCGGCGCGTCTTCAAATAAAAAAAAAAGGGAGTGAAAGTTTTGAACAGCGAAGCTCTTTGAGCTCGCCGTAATTTGTCTGTCGGAAGCAGAAATAATCATCATCATGAACCGGCACGCGCACTCTTCGTTCTGCTTCGCTTCCAGAACACGTGCGCCGATTTCTCCGCCGTGCCCTGTAACAACCTTGGTGGGTGGGTGAGAGAACGAGTAGAGAGAGAGAGAAAGAAAGAGAGAGAGAAAGAAAGAAAGAACGTGATCTAAAGAAAGAGAGAACTTCTTGGCGATAAAATTCTTCACGAGGCGGGATTCGAACCCGCGTACCCTCGATCCGAAGGCGAACGTCCTAACCACTCGGCTACAGAGCACCTTTTTTTTCATGGTATTTATTATAATGCGTATTTGAAATTATCACAAACGTCACGACTTAGTGATGCATTCACTTACCGACAATAATCGCACAAGCACCGCACAAGCATTCAAAGGCTTACATGCATATATATATATATACTGTGCAAGTCCAGAGAAACAGGAAAAATTCTTCAAAGCTTGTCACACATGGAGGCTGGTAAGGATGAACACCTCATCAAGATGGGTGGTGGTGGTGATATCTTTATTGCTCCCAGAACAAACAAAAAATAATAAAGAGGGGACCAGTACGAAAGATGGGTGCCAGTCTGGTCTGATGTCAAGTTCTTCGTAAATTTCCTTTAGATAGAGAGCCATACGCATGAAATGCATACTTGAAGCAGTGGTTAGTTCTGCATTACGGTCTTGCATGCGCGTTTTCCACAGACTGTGCAGTCCCATAAGGAAAAACATATGAAAGGGCACTTCATCAAGAGACGTTGGGAGAAGGTAACGTATAGTATGTGAGTTAATGTTAAAATATTTTTTGAACAGTTTGTTGAAGGATGTCCCAAAAACAGAATGGCATCTTTGCAGCTAATAAAACAGTTCTACTGTCTCTGGTACATCGCAGAGACGACAGTTAACTGAAGAAACAAAAATACCTTTCCTCTGCAACCATGATTTCACCGGCAGTGTATCAGTATGGAGTTTGTAAAAGAAGGTTTTTGTATCAGGAGAAAGATACATTTTCCGAACTCGTTTTAGTACATCATGTCCTGGAAGGTCAGAATATAATGAGCGGTAAAGTGGAGGTGGAAAAAGCATGGATAACAAATCCTTGTGGAGTCTCTTGCGTGATACTGTGTATAGATATTCTATGGAAAACCGGACCTTGAGAAACCGAACACCGATGAAAACTTCCTGCATAAATCCCCACAAACACGGGCGTACAGAGAAATCTGAAGAAACAATCAAGTCAGGTAAGGCATTAACAAACGTAATCTGCAAGAATGATCGAATAATGGGATGGGAACTGTCGCGAAAAAAGTAGAACCGTGAAACAATTTGCCATAGATATAATTGAACTAAACCCAGCCCTCCCTCCTTAACTGGCCTGAATAGGTTGTCCCGTCTCATTGGTTCAAACGTCGAAGACCACACGGAAGTTGCGAAAGTCCGATGAAAGCGCTGTACGTAAGATCGAGCGCAATGAATAAGTTGCAATACATAGTATAGCTTTGCAGCTAAAAATGTATTGCAAGCTTCAGCTCTCCCAAGGATGGAAAGGCGATGTGGAACATAAGTTTGGGCCTGTCGTTCAAGCTTAGGAACACGTTCTTTACGTTATCGGCTATCCGAGCACGCTAGCAGAGCATAGCATAGCCTTGTATAGTATAGTGCAGCAAGGGGGTGGGAAAGAGAAGTGAGCGCGAGGAGGAGAGATATGATGGTGAGAATTGAAAGGAGGAGGGGAGCTGTAAATCATAGCAAAGAAAGAATGAGAGACAGAGAGAGAGGGAAAGAAATTCAGAAGAGAAAGAAAGAAAGAAAGAAAGAAAGAAGGAAAGAAAGAAAGAAAGAAAGAAAGAAAGAAAGAGAACGAGAGAGAGAATCCACGAAAGAGAGAGAAATAAATAGAGGGAGAAATAAAGAGAGAAAAGGATAGAAAGGGGGAGGACGCAAGCGAGAAGTAGAAAGAGAGAGAAAGAGAAAGAGATGAAAGCGGAAGAAAGATAAACTAAATAATTCGGCAGATTCCGCGCCTTGTGGGAATCGGTATCATGCGAAGCAGTCAGCGAGTAGTTCTATGCTGGGTGTGTCCAGATAAGATCGAACACGAGGTCCCGGCCACCATTCCCGATCTTGATGAAATTTACTGTAGGCCTAGGCATTAGACCCAGAACAATGGTGTCGAAGTTAGATTTGCGAAACAAAAATTTGTTCGCCTGAAAAAAAAAATACATATGAATTTTAGCCGTAAAAAGTACTTTTCCGCCAATTTCGCGATTTTTTAATTTTGAGCGCACCTAGGGGAAAAATGATGCAATTCTCGGTCACAATATTTGTTCCCCTCAAAGAACAAGTGAAATACAATCTTACGAGTCTATTATTTGCTTTGCTTGTCGAAGCACTTTTGAAGAAAAAAATCACAAACATGGCAAATCGCACAAAATACGTATATTTCAGGAATTTATTGCTGCAAACAAGTTAAAGTGAGGATAATAAAATCGGTACATATTAACTTAGATGCTTGCGCCCCCTTTTAAAATAATTTCTGTAGCTTTATCGCGCTACGTTCCACTCGATAATTGGGCTGAAACTTCAGTGGTTTACCGCAAACGCCGAAGTTCGAAAATAGTTTTCTCAAAAAGGCCATTTTTAATGTTTTTCTTTAAATCCTTCTGATCGAAGTCAAGGACGTCATCTACCATTCTGAATAAAAAAAAAACGATGCATTATTTTGGTTCCTAACAAGTTATAATGCGACAAATGTGGCCAAGTCAGCCTAGCGGCCGCGCCGTTCGCTATGTGCTGACAATCGGATATAAGTTGTTCAAAATAATTGTACGCGACATAATTACAAAACAGCAGCTCCACAACAACAAGTGCGCAGCCAGGTGTCATAGAGCAGCAGGCTTTGTCTTGCGATCAGCCGCTTGACAAACCCGCAGAAGCGGCCGCTCGACGCGGCGTTCGCTCACATTACATGAGTGCCACTTCGACTGTGGATAGCTATTCATAGCTATTTCTACTTACTTTTGGTAAGATGTACAATTGTTCCCGTTTCCTAGGGCTTCTGGTCCCGTACATCATACGTATTCCATTTGATTGTATACGTTGACAGGCCTGTTTAACACAGACAAAAGGCCTCTATCGATACGTTTCACCCGCCTTCATTAACATCTCTCGGTAAACTAGTAATAATGAATTATTGCTGGGGTTTTACGTGCCAAAACTGCGATATTGTTATGAGAGACGTCGTAGGGGAGGCCTTCGGAAATATCGACCACCTCGGGTTCTTCAACGTGCACCAAAATCTGATTACACGGGCCTGTAACATTTCTTCCGCGCAGAAATGCGACCGCCGCGATTGGAACCGAACCCACGTTTTTCGGGTTAGCAGCCGAGCACCGTAAACACTATACCATCACGGCGGCTATCTCTGTAAGCTGATCAAGTCAGACGTAGACGACGAGGCTGAATGGCAACAGTAGAATGTGCATTATTTCAATCGATCAGACCAGTTAAAGAACGCAAATTAGCACTCACTCACTCACTCACTCACTCACTCACTCACTCACTCACTCACTCACTCACTCACTCACTCACTCACTCACTCACTCACTCACTCACTCACTCACTCACTCACTCACTCACTCACTCACTCACTCACTCACTCACTCACTCACTCACTCACTCACTCACTCACTCACTCACTCACTCACTCACTCACTCACTCACTCACTCACTCACTCACTCACTCACTCACTCACTCACTCACTCACTCACTCACTCACTCACTCACTCACTCACTCACTCACTCACTCACTCACTCACCGTGATGGTCTGTTCCATCACAGCGAACTTGGAGTGCAATATCGATTAGACAGCACGTTGGGCGTAACTAAATAGCGTTACGAGAGATGATTCCCAAGGACACTGCAACGATCCTGGAACCGCGTGTTGTTGTGGCCGATCAAGCGACGTCACTATTGTCATGGTATACGTTCATTTCTGCAAGCCATTCCTACGATAGAAGGGCGAAGCAGCAGCATCTAAAAAAATAACAGCAACAAAGACGCACATCTTGAAAGGACGAGCTTTACGACTTCCGCGCATACACTGGGAAAACATGAGTGTGAAAAGGTCAGAGGCATGACAGGCGAGGGAAGAGAAACGGGGAATAGCTAATGAGCTCACACACGCAAAAAGCACGCGCCACGCTTCGTCAGCTGTTCGCGTTGTGCGTTTACTGTGCATGCCTCAGGTAGGGAGCGCCGCTGTCATTTCTTCGGCGTCAGTGAATGGTTTGTTTCGGGATCTTCTGAATAGCAATTGATCGAGCTTGGCGGGGAGAGGAAATGGCCGATTCTTCCGACGGACCACACGCCGCCGTAAGGGAAGTAAGATACAGTACTTGCGTGCAGTGCGTGTCATTTGACTTATAAAGGTGGCCAAACGAAGCATGGTGAACTCCGCCGAAAACCAGTTCAGCTCCTTCAGCCATCTTCCGGTCTCTTTAGAACCGCTATTTTGCATCGCGTTGCGCAGTGAGGGCACTCTAGAGACTGTACGTGACATGTATATGTACATGCAAGTGCACCTTATTGCGCGCCTCGTGTAGTCTGCACACGTCAATTTTATCTCTGTTCGTTTACATAGACTTCACCAAATTAATGGCCCACTCGGCTGGTTTAAATCGACCGCTTTGAGCGCATTCGACTGGTTCTTTCAAAGCACAGCGCTCCAGCTCAGAGCGCTGGGCTCACATTAGACACCGGAGCGCAACCGAGATCTGGCAACGTTGTATAAAACCACGAGACTCCTGCAGCTTCCGTTGTTGGCATGACTTCAGCCGAGGTACTGCACGCAGCCTGAGTGCCTTGTTCGTAATTGTTAGCAAAAGAAGAGACACTGACGGGTTTTTTCTTCCGGTGTGGAGGATAAACACACTTGCTGTCTCTGTCGCACTGCGTATCTGTTATTGACGCGGTGTTTCCGTGTTGAGAAGCAGCTTCCTTTTTTGGGGGAGTTCGAGGTGGATTCGAACCGAAGCTTCTGCGCGTCAATCAAGTGTTTCACCACAGAGCCACGCCAGTGCTCGAAACTTTTTCGGAAAAAGAACCCACACAAGCGTCATGCATGACGAGGAAACGCGTTAACAAATGTAATATTACGTGGCAGAACAGTAGAATCGCAGCAGGCTTCACACAAGGCGAGTTGCGTGGTTGGTTGAAAGCGTCCCACTCATTACAAAAGGCTCGGCCACAATTCTTCATTATCGTCATCACCATCCACCGCAGCAACAACAAAGTGCACAGGTGCGCCAATCGCTTTAGAAGCGCGTAGTGGGTCATCCGCTGCTCCACAGAATGTGATTATTTATCGCGTAAAGGGCACCTCGCAATTGTGCTTGCAGTAGGCGCCTTAAGAAAGTTTGCAACAAGCCTCTATGAAGACTGCTCCCCCAGCTTACGCTGTGACTGTACTGAGTGTTTCGTGCGGGCCTGGCGTTTTTTAATGCTCCGTCTAGTGACACAAGCTTAAGACCTGAACCATGGTGCTGAATGTTTCACCTGTTTGAATGAACAAACGAGTGATACAAGACGGCAAGGAATGTTCGGTAAATGACACAGAAACAGTTTTTCGGAAGTTCATTTCCATCTGCCAAGTCCCAAACATCAATTGAATACTAAAGATGTCTTGATCCTTAGGAGCTTTAATCGTAGAATACAAAACGCAATTAGAGTAAGGCGGGGCAAAACGAGACGCGGGGCAACACCCGACATCTTGACTTTGCCGCCCTCTACAGCTAATACAAAAAGTACATTTTCTTTGTTTCTCTATTTCAGCAATACGTGCTGGTAGTTTTCGACGTTTTTTTGTGTAAAAGTTGATGATTGCCCACAGCGTTCGCGCGGGAAAAATTGCGCCGATGATGTCAGCGTGTTCGTGACCCGCCAAAAAGGGGCGAAATTCTGCTCGGCCAAATTTTCGGATCCGTGCATGAAGCTACTCCGGCGTCAGTACAACAACGTAAGTATTTATATCGGTACTTTATACTACTAGCTACATTCCACCAAAAGTTTAGTTCATTTGGTGCTGTGGGCCAAAGGGCAAAATTTTTTGAATTCGGGCTTGTGAGAGGGGCAAAACGCGAGAAAAAGGCATTGAATAGCCTTAGAGAGTGTCTCATTAAGTGAACCATTTATTTACGCTCATTATATATAATATTTTTTGTTTAGGATGGTACGGACGTACAAGAAAATATCATCTAGAGTTTACTGGGAGGAAAACGACCTGAGAAATGCACTGAATGCTTTTCAGGAGTTTCGGAGCAACACAACGTCGGGTTCTGTTTGGATTCAATGAGTGGAGTGCAAAGACTGGGCTCATGAAGACTGCGTGGGGGCCCACGGAGTGAATTTGTAGTGCATCTACTGCAAGAACTCAAAGGATAAAATTTTTTCACACTGTCTCGTTTTGCCTCACGCAGCGTCTCGTTTTGCTCCGCAGGTTGGGGCAAAATGAGACATCTGGTGCATTTTTTGTTTCGTTTTAAAATAATCTTTTGAACAGTCATAACATAGCCATATTTATGTAGCACATACCTTGTACCCGAAAGAAAGTTCCTGCATTGATATTTTATGGTAACGAGTGAAATAAAATAAAATATTCGCTATTTTCACATTTTTATCGCATTTTGCCCCGCCCTACACCCTATCAGCTTACATGTGGAGGAATGTTACGTAGCAGCCCTAAACCCTTTATTCAAATATAAAAGAACTGAGTACTTCCGATTGAGCCTTGAGAACCTAAGATTGAGCCACACGCGACAGAAGTTCAGGGGAAGTAGGAGGATTGCAGGGATGAAAAATCCTTGAATGGGGAATGTCGCTGGAGCCAGTGTTTCGACAAGTGCACTTGTCCTCAGTTGCTGCCTTGACGAGGACAAGTACACCTGTCAAACGCTGGCTTCAGGGACACCCCCTGTTCAAGAATTCTTTCATCTCTTTAACATTCAGCCATGTTATTTCTCGCATCAAAATGCCTTCAACTGCGAACAATTATTCCAAATATTTACGGGATCTGGTCACCTGTGAACTGTGATCATCTGTAATTCTTGCAATTATAAAGACTGATCAGACGTTGTTACTTTAATGTCGATGTTACAAAAGTCCGCGATTTGTTTTGCAAAGTGTGTGCGTATTTCAGAAAAAGAAATATAAATTTGGGTGCATTAAGAAGCCCTAATCATAGGATTGTTTTGTGACTGAAAGCCTGATCTTTGGTGAGATAGAAAATGTTTGCAAAAAGGAAGTGTCTTAGCAATTTCGGTTGTCGCTGTTGTGATGGAGTGTTGCGCGTGTGTGCGCGCGCGCCTGCAACAGCGAGAGTAACAAGTACCGGAAACGGCCACACTCAGAGTTCGCATTCGTCACCCGAACCATGGCAGTATAACTCCCTTCGTGAAACCTCGTTCATAGCCTTGTATAGCAGTCATTGATGGCTGTCGAGTTTGCCTTGACTGTCACCATAAAAATCCAAGTTCGTAACTCTTCAGTCTTCCTCCACGTTATCTCCAAACCGTGATGTTCTGCAAATATTACAAGTTCATCAAATTTCTCACCGCTGACAACAGCGGCTTTATTTTTCGATACCGGCTGGGTCGGCAACATTTCCACCTCGAGGCCACATCCACTTGATTTTGTAGCTGCAGTATGATCGACTCCTGTTTGTTTACCGCAGCGCTCCTGCATGCATACTGCTGTCTGACGTGTCGTTCAAAGCAGCACACGTGGCGCTAAGTCTATCTATTATGCATGCGATGTCAGGCAACGAGAGCGACGGTACGCCGTCGGCATGGGCCTGGGTCACGACCCGGTTTCGTCTGCGGTCGTTGTGGCAGCCAACCACCAGCCACGGCTAGGTGACCTAAACACACACTGCACTGGTTATACTAGGTTATACTGAGCCGAGTACGGGCAACTTCGTACGGAAGATAAAATGTTCTCAGTTTCACAACATTTGAACATTTAACCGTTCCTTGTCCTAGCGCTGGTACTTCAAAGTTTACATCGTGTTCTCGAATTCTCGAGTAGACCTAGAGATCAGGAAGTGATATTATAGCTAAGGGTTGTTCACACACAGGTAAAAAAAAAGTATCAAGGTGCCTATGCGAAGAAAAAATACAAAGAGAAATAACCTCGTGCTGCTGCAAGTGCACTTGTAGCGTGAGGTGGAAAGACATACGTGAAAAAAGACACTATTTAATAAAGCACAACATTACGTGCGCCTTTTAGGGCTCATATTTGTCGAGACGGTCAATATTTGCGAGCCCGGTTGGTCAGCGTGGCTTGCAGATGAGATACCACATGTATGCGAACGCACACAAGAAGAGCAAGCGAGTGTCCGCTTTGCTTCGCGCGAAGTCTTTTTTTACGACCGGGCGTTCAATAAAGCAGATCAATTTTGTGGATCGTGCAGCCTCACTTGGCCTCCATATGATGAGCCTTGAAGGAGGAGGAGGCACTTTTTTTTCAAAAGAAAACCTAAGATAGAAAAAAGAGTGTCGCTTAGCCTAACCAGAACCGACACCACTATTTAAGTCGCTAACGTAGACCGATTAGAGACACGCTTCTTTCGCTAAAGAGTCGTCATCAACGCTCTAGGAACCTTCCACACTTGAAGGTCCGTCTTTCGCCGAGCCGTAACGCGCTTGTTAGCCAGTGAAAAAACGGTCACCAGGAAAATATGAACAAGTACGCACGTCTTCGTAGAGGCTTTTTTAAGGAGATTTTAGAGATGTTGGGTAGAAACGGGACATGGTAAATTCATTGTTTAGGAAAAATAAGAAAATATAGCAAAATAACTGACAATTGGGTGAGTTGGTACTGATTCATCATTCACTGCGCAACGCCAGGCATAGACGAAGAGGAGACGCAAACAACACAAGTGCAAATGTGATATCTCCTCTTCGTCCGTGTCACAAGTCGATGGTTTGACGATGAGTCGTCTGGTCGGGAAGAGGCATCATGTTCCTGCCCGTAAATTGAAACGTGAACTGGTGCACGTGGAGGACCCGCTCAAGAGAGAAAAGTTCCCAGGCGTTGTCCATAGAATTCCCTGTGCAGACTGTGACTATGTTTGTATCGGGGAGAGCGGGAATTTCGAAAGGCGGCTGAAAGATCACACGAATGACGTCAGAAAGAAGAACGTCGCACCCAACACACTTGCGGAACACGTGGCTACTTCTAATCACGACACTGACTGTGCCAAGGCAACCATAATCGCAAAGGAAAGAAACTGGTGTTCGCGTCAATATCTGGAATCTCTTCTTATCCACACTACGAGAAAAAAAAAAAAAAAAACACTGAATAGAAATGACGGCAATCTCCCACCAGCGTATAGGTGTCTAGGCCCACATACTACAACGGACATAAGCCCGCTTCGCTGGGCCGCTTTTATGTGAACAAGGCTTCCGTACTGAAGCCGAAACGTCGTTTTTTCTTACTGTTCTAAAACCTTTTCATTTTGGTCGGCGTCTCTTCTTTTCATTTTTTCATCACGTCTGTGTCCAGTGTTGCGCAGTGAATGATTCCAGTATAGCACGAGACAGTTGAGAAAACAAAGGAATATGTTTTAAGGAAAATATAAATCAACACACAAAACTGAGAAAGAAAACATGCTGTCAGAACACAGGTGGTGGCTTAAATGAACTCTGGGAGGCCTTGTTAACACTGGCGTAGCCGGGGGAATCCACCGAAATTTTTAAATTTGTCATGTGTTGTGTATGTATACACGCACACATACAAACGCACGGACTAAAATACTTAAACTATGGTTGAAACCCCCTCCCCTCCCCCACCGAAAAAATTTCTGGCTACGCTACTGCTATACTTAACAACTTATCTTGACAGTGGAGCGAAGGCTACGAAGGCGGGGCTTCCACACATTCGTGTTGCTCCGCAAGTAGTACGACAGCTTGCGGCTGATTTCGGTTTTGCTCACTCGCATTGTTAACGCTTTCAGAGAATCACATATACGAAAAATGTGAATGGGAGCAGCATTTCGATTGTTCAGTGTACATCCTTGTGTCCTATTACGAGTATATTTTTCTTGGAGAACTAAACAGTGCGATTGCGGCCGCACATTGTCGCTTTTGCGCCACGGACGCCGTGTTTATTTTGGAAAGCGGGCGTGCTGAAAAGGTGGTACTGTCTAAGAAATGGAAAAGAAAGGACGGCATTATTGCAAAGTCAACAATAACTGTATTTTACCTACGACTTCCCGCAACTGTTTGAGTCTCATAATAAATAAAGCAGAATTTATTTCGGCAAAGCAAATGAGAAAATTATCTTCATTGATAATTTTCTCATTGTAAAGACGCAGCCAGGGAAATGTGTCGCAAGCTTTAGTTACAGAACTTAGCACAGCAAATTAGTAAAAGCGAGAAAGATGGGCTCAGTATGTTCTTTTCCGCAAGAATACATAAAGTGGACATGCCCTTCCGAGTCATTGTATCGGAAAGAGGAACGTGGCAAAAGCAACTTGGCTTGTTTATTCAGGACCATCTGAAGTGTCTAACAATTGATGACCCATTCCTAATCCAGAACTCGCAGGCATTGATTGAATTTATTAAACAGTCAAATCAAACTGATGTGCACGCTTTTTCAATAGACGTAAAAGACCTATATTACTCACTGCCTCACGATGAATTATTGGAATGTATAGGGGATGATATAGATGCCCTTGGTGAATTGAATTTCAAATTGAAAACGGGCATCAGTGCACGGGATTTCCTTGACCTCGTTTTGAGGTACCTTACCTCTACGTTCGTCGAATGGCACGATTGCATTTATCTGCAGAAAAAAGGGGGTTTCAATCGGCTCGTGCATAGCACCTTTACTGAGCGATTTGCTGTTGGCCAAAATGGGCAATTTACTGCAGAAAAAGTTAGAATATACGCATGTCATCAAAGTATTTAGATACGTGGATGACTTTTTGGTTGTTCTGAAGTGTAATTCTTCCATGTTCCACTCGCTATCGGCCCAAACGTTAAGCATGTTTGAAGATTGTTTGAAGCCTCTTCTGCTGACACATGAGATGCCCGACAATGACAGCTTAAGATTTTTAGATTTAAGACTGTTTTTCAGTGCACATTGTATGCGGTAACCGATACACACATCTTATTTGTTGGCGTTACGAACCACGTGCGCAGAAACCATTGCTTCCTTTTTATTCCGCCCACAGCAAGCTAGTGAAGCGAGGCATAGCACGTACCTGCCTCGTGAATGCTTTGAACAGGTCGTGCCATCACAGTATTTATGAGAGTTTCAAAGCTCAAGTGTCCCGACTTATGGCTTCAGGTTTTCCAGAGGCGTTCATCGCGTGTGTCGCAGAGTCCATCTTCCGGACTAGTAAGGCAGAGCAGAAGAAAGGACAAGCTCCGGGCAACACGGCAAAATAGCGTGAAAAGATAGCCGTTGTTTCGTACAAACAGCGCATATTTCACAGACTCAAGAAAATCGGGAAACGTGCCAGCGTTCGAGTGCTGTTTTCTGCACCGTTCAAGTTAATAAGTCTCGCTAAAACAACAAGCCCCCCCCCCCCCCCCCCCCAAGAAGCAGTCATCTGCTGAATGTAACGTTAAACATAGGACTTGGTATGTGCAATGCTCGCGGGAAGTTGTCTATATGGTTCCCATTTCCTGTGGTGGATCTTATGTCGGACAGACCGGAAGGTGTCTAAATGACTGACTAAAGGAACGTGCTAACAATGTTATAAATGGGAAAGATGGGTTTCTTGCAGAGCATTGTACCGCGTGCAACTGTGCGCCCCTTTTCGAGGACACCGTGACGCTGTATAAACACCGAGATGACCGCACCCGAATCATCGTCGAGGCTGCGCAGATGGCACGTGAACACGACTCATGCGTGAGCAAGCCTTCCTTGTCTCTCTCCGAGAAGGAATTAAGGTCTCTAGAAAGTGTCGGCGCGCGCAGCTAATGATAGTCCTTTGGTTTTTTTGTATTTTTTGGTTTTTTCCTAGATGTTTCCTTAGGTTCTTTTTGTATTTTTGATTTTTTGCCTTGTTCATCTTTGCATTCTTCATCTTTTGTCACGTGGTTGTGTCACCCATATATTTTCGTGTTCTGCACAATAAGCCTAGTTGGAAGTTAGCGCTCGTCTTCGCGTACCTTTTGCCTTTGTCCTGATTTCGCGGTATAACAATTGTCATGACCCACCAACTAGCCCAAGCCGCCACCCTTCTAGTAGCACTGGCGGGGAACAAAAGCCTCAGCGAGTAGTCCGCACATTTTCAACACTTTACTTCCTGTGTCTGGCCAAATATTCGAAATAAATATTCTTCTAAGCTACACACAACATTTGAAGAGTTAGTCCTTAACATTAAGAGCCTTCCTTTTACCTGAAAGTGGAAGAAGAGTCTTTCCTTACTCTGGCACAACTTAAAAAGCTCGCTTTCTGCTTTGGTATTAGAGAGTGACAATTGAAGTGACCGGAAGTTTCTTGGGGTGCAACACGTGCTTCTGCTATCGCAATGTTGAAACCGACCAAAAAGGAACGAAAAGGCACGCACACAACTGAGAGACCATCGAAAGCTGTGAGGATGAAAAAAAAAAACTATGATAATACGCGACTCGAACGCTAAGTGGTGAAGCACAAATCAGTAGCTAAACCGGGACAGAATGTCAAACCGCTTCGGCAGGTCGCAGCACCTCCGGGTGGCAATAGATTCGTCAACACAAACTGTGGAGAGAGAAAGAGAGAGAGAGACCGACCGACCGACCGACTGAATGAATGAATGAATGAACGCCGGTTTCAGAAATTTGGCAGGTGCAATATCCACTGTCCGGATCACAGCTGGGTTCACGATAACCACAAATGTAAAGGTGAAAGCATAATGTCTCATGTGAACATGACCTTGAGAGAAAAGCCGACGTGAGCGGCGTGATGGAAATGAAGCGAAAAAAAAAGAAATAAACAAAAATCACGTCAGCGCGCGAGCTCCGCGTTCTTTGTCCTTGCGGTATTCACGTAACTAAAACAGTTTCGCCGTAAGGGCGAAGCAATGAATGCGATAGCAAGAAATCGAAATGTCACACTAAGAACCAAAAGCAGCTCGATACTTGCAGCATGCCGCTGAAGCACAAAGAAGGACGCCCTAAATGAACGCACAGGCATACACAGGGCAAGCGTGAGCTAACAACTGTCACAGTCGTTACGCCTATGTGCTTGAGCAACACGCTGTAAGTGTCGAAAATGAAGAATCAGCTGACGGAATGACGTCCACTTCAGAGATTATTTACGACATTCGCATACTAGATACTTGAAAAATAATATTCCTCACGCTGCTCGCGCTGTATTCTCTATTAAGTTGAATGCTGTCTTCGAAATCGAAGCGGAACCAACATTGAACACTATGCATGACAGCGCGACAAAGGATAGTGGAACAGGCGAATCCGTTATTTAACTACGCTGTCACACTATGGATGAAGAAAAAAGTTAGGAGGGAGCATTGCGCGATTGAAGCCTATACAGTGTCAGCCCAACACGTGATCAGAGCGCGCTATAGTACTCCGCGTCTTGTTTTCTCTTCGAATATCTTCCGTGAGCCGGACGAACAAGTGTGCTTCGATTGAACACTACTGGGCATCAAACCTCAAAGTTTCGGGAAATCTCGTTTCTTGCGTGTTCTTGATGCAAAAAGTCACGTGCCGAGCATATACAGCTGGCTTCACGGAGCGCTCGCTTGCCAAGGCTGGCTGCGTGACGCAATGCTTCCTCCCTCTTTTTTTTCTTCCTACATGTGTCATACAATGTGGATCAACATTAACTGGCCCGGTGGCATAATTTGCGACACTGAAAATATTTTCAATTGCTTCTGCGGTCAGTATCATATTTATAAAAGTTTCACAAGCCACTTTCTCGCCGGTAATGCAGAGGAAGATCGAGCCGCCCCCACCAGATAACGCTGGCAAAGAAATTACGAGATTGTTTTTAATTATTGCAATGAGATGCACGATTACAATGAAGGGCAAGGAGATTTGGGCAAGGTGACTGACGTAATACGAAGCATTCTGACGTCATAGTGACTGGAGATGTGCGGTGACCTCTTGCTAACGGAAAAATATTCTTCATGCACTTTTGCGCAATAACACGCAGAATATGAGTATATTGCTGCTACTTATGTCGGAACTGCACGATAATAATCTTCTGATAGGTCACGGAGCGAGTTAACTCTATTCTACAGTGGCAACATTTTTAATGAGATCACTAATTCGAATCTTGATTACTCTGTTTTGCAAGTCGGGCTTTTTTACTTGTCAAATCGTATCATTACGGGGCATCGTATCATATAAGAACCGCAAAAACAGTGAATGAATGAATGAGAACAGTTTTAAACATAAGCTCTATCAAATATTTTTATTAAGTTCCCATCTATATAAGCTTTCGCTGCACCACACTTATGAATTCGCGATATTGTAAGCAGAAATGCACTGAGCAGAAAAAAAAAGAAGATCGCAGGCATGTGAAGTGGTGCGGACTCGGGCGCATGTGGAGTGCGTAGTGTGCCTTGCACGCATGTATGTAGGAAGAGAGTGACCCATTACTCTTAAAATGCCGATTGTTCTGGAATATCGGCTCTGAAGGTCAGACTGCACATTACTCGGAATGGTAATTAGTAATACGTCATGTCAGTCAAGTGCGTGCAAGAAAATGAACAAAAGCGCAAGTAGCCATCAAATGTGGTGTTTCGTGCCGACACGTACCACCGTCGACTGCAGTCGTTGTCCGCCGGTCAGGAAGGAAAAAGGAAGCGCCGATCTCGAGTTGTCCGCGCTGTCCGGCAGACGAATGCGTTCTCCTGTCCCAGACCTAGATATATTGAGCGGATTGACCGCGTAGCACAGTGGCCCGTCGGCCAGTCGCGTTTAGCGAAAGTCGTCTGCTGCCTCGGCGGCCTCGACTTCCATGGGCAGCTCCCGCCATCCGGTGGTACCTTTGGATAACAGCGCTGCGCCGTGGAAGATGAACAACGTTACATGCACCACGGAGTGCGCCGACACCGGAAACAGTTATAACATGACGCTTGGCAAAGTGCCATTGGTAGGGATGCTTTGCCAGTATCAGCGGCTGGGCCGTGTCACTGCAGGGGTGGAGGGAGGGGGCGGTACCTCTGCCGTGCCGCGTAGCATTTCTCACCATATTTAGCGCTAAGAAGGAACATTAAAGAAAGCCTGCGAAAAAAGAAGAAATTGCGCAAGCTTTCTCAAACTTTTTTTTATTACTTCCTTTTTAACGGTAAAAATGTATGTGTATCACCACCAACTCGCCCGACAACTAGTCTTATCTCACTATTTTGCCAGCATCACTACTGCCAGAGCCACTCTACTTGCACTTAAACAGCTCGAGGTCATGTGACCTGAACAGTAACGTCACTTTTAACGGACATGTCGCTGTTGGCTCTGGTTCTGGCAGTAGTGAAGCTGCGAAATAGTAAAAAGCGCGAAGGCGGAACGGCGTAGTTTACAGTGACACGGTCCTCCGGTGGCACTGGCAAAGCAGTGATACTTGCGCAGCTGTGCCAAACGTCGAGAAGATAACAACTTCAGGTGTGTCGGCGCACTCCGTAGTGCATATAAAATTTTTCAGTATTGCACTGCATTAGAAAGGCACGCACGAGCGAAGACGAAATCAGACAGGCAGGTGACAGAAAGGGCGACAAGATATTAACTTGACGAGGTGTATATAGTTGGTTCATATTTAAAACTGAGGATGCAACAGCGCGACGAAATCAAGGAAACAGGGTGTTTTATAGTGTTTGGTGTTTTGCTCGCGCTGTTTCACTGTCAGTCCTAAAGATATTAACCGATGCCGTGTCGCTCGCATCTATTACTTCGCAACCTCGGTATTGGACGACGGATGCGTACGCGTGAATGCTGTGCACTTTTCTGCCGTCGTTATACTTGTATTCCCGTTTCCCAGGGCGCAGCAACACTAACCGGGGACGACATGGTTAACCTCCCTGACTTTCCAACATCTCTGGCACGTCTCCGCTTTAGTCTCTACCAGAAGCAGAAAAAAAAAAAAAGAAAAACGCCATGCCTACGCGGAAAGCGCAGCACAGAGCGGCATTTCTAGAGCCCGTTGTAAAATCTCTTGGGGCTACTAATACAAGTACACATGCAAGGTACCCACTACGCCGTAAATAGCTTTTTTTGAAGTTGGGAAGCACATACTACGCCATTATTCGTCATTCTGCGGAGAAGACAGGTACCCGCTGCACATCTGTAAGGAATTATGTGCACTTTGTTGATGCGGCGGCTGATGACGATGAAGAATTATGGCTGAGCCCTTTGTAATGAGTTGGAAGCTTTAAATGACCCACTAGTTACGTAATTCGCATTGTCTGACGCCCGGTCGTTATTTCACTCTCCACACCACGCTATATAATTATGTTAACGTGAGAACCAGTAGAAGTGTACTTGCGAGGAACCCACTACGCTATAAATCACCATAATTTTTGTGAAGTGGGGAAGCAGCCACTATGCCATTTTTCGTCATTCTGCGGGGAGCCGTGGTACCCGCTAAACACCTGTAAGGCATTATGACACTTTGTTGATGCTGTGCCTGATGACGATGAAGAATTATGGCAGAGCTCTCTGTAATGGGTTGGAAGCATTCAACAACCCACTCGTTGCGCTATTCGCATTGTGTGACGCCTGGTTACAGAATTCGCGTGGTGTGATGCCTGGTTGTTATTTTACTCTTCTACGACGCTATATTACATATGTTAATGTGGTTCTTTCCCGACATCAAGTCTGTATAGGACCTTTTTGCAGATGAGTAAAGGAGTTTCAAGCACAGGCATGACACTGTGGTAGAGCACTGGGCTGCTACGCAGAGGGCCCAGGTTCGAACCCCATTCCATCCTGGATATTTTTTCATATTTCGTTTCGTCAACGTTGCGAATACCCCACGTATTTCATTTCTTTCTCGTTTTCTTATCTTTCTACTTCCTTGTTTCATTATTCCAGCGTACGGCAGCCGAAGATACGTTCCTCTTGTTCACGTTCTTGTCTTTATTTCATGCGATAGCGGTTATGGACACCGGCGGCAGCGGCAGCAGCGGCGGACAACTACGGCGCCAAAAACGGCCGTTGTTGTGATCTCATAACAGCTTTCGCTGTAATACAGAGTACGTCACATGACAACTTGAAACCCAATAATTAATGTTGTAAAGGTAAGGCTCATGGTAAAAATGCCCTCTGCACATGATGCCTCCCCCCCCCCCCCTCCGGAGCACACAATTTGTTTTACAGTAAAAGCCTGTTACATATGAGTAAAAAAAGTTAGCGCACCACGGACGCAGTCGCGAATGGCTGGGTCACAGCAGCAGAGCTGGTCGACTGGTGGTGGAAAAATCGGCGCACGTGTTCCGGGAGCGAAGAAGAAGAGGAAGCAGACGACGACGATGAAGAAGATAACGAAGTATAGTCAAACGAGAGGTGTTCCCCAGGGCTCTGTTCTCTCGCCTGTTTTATTTAATATTTTGTTAGGTTCGATTCTACTGTGTGATAAGGTACGAGTTTATGTATACGCAGATGACACTGCGTTTTTCGCGTCTAGTTATGACATACATTTACTCCATTCAACGTTACAATCATATTTAGCAACATTAGACTCCTGGTTTGAAGATATTCGAATGAAACTAAACGTTACCAAAAGTGCAATAATTGTTTTTCCTTTAAATGTGCCAGTTAATATTTTTCTTCTCTACCGACAAGAAAGAATTCCCCGAGTTGACTGTATTAAATATCTGGGAGTAATATATGATGAAAAACTGAGCTGGCGTAGTCACATTGAACATGTTAAAGCTAAGGCTGCACGCGCTGTTGGAATGATAACCAAACTTGGCCGGCTCCGTTCCAGGCTACGCAGAGATACTCTGATCATGATTTAACGTAGGTACGTTCGCCCAATTCTTGAATTTGGTTGCGTGATATTTTCTGGTAGGCCAGCATACAAGATTAATCCTTTGATTCTCTTAGAGCGAGAAGCTCTTCGTAGTTGTCTTGGTATTCCAAAATTTACACCTAATAGCGCTGAAGCTTAAATACCCACTCTTGCTTGCAGGTTCGGTATTTTGACAGTTAAAACATTAATAAAATTATATGAGTCCACTCTAAGACGGTTGCAATTCGTATTTTTTTGCTGAATCGAATGCTTTTTTCAATGAGTACTGGTCCCGTCTCTATAAACCTCAGGTTTTGTTTGTTCAAACATTACTGGATCCCTTAAATGTTAATATATCCGAAATCATTTCATCAGATAAACCCATGTCCAATGTAAAAATAGCGTTCGACGGCACATTCTCAGCAAGTGCCAAACTCTTGCCCTCTAAGTATTTAATTGGCGTATTAGAAGATCACCCTTACAATTAGGAATTAATATTGTAATTGCGACAGATGTATCCATGAATGATAAGAGAGCAGGTGTGGGTATCTTCTCTCAATCGTTATCCTGATCATATTCTTTACGCCTTCCAGATAATACTCCTATATTTGAAGCGGAGTTAACGGCAGTTATTCTAGCCCTTCGAAAATGTCCAGCAAATCATTCGACAGCTGTTATAGTAACTGACTCGTTATCTGTGTGTTCATCCCTCACTTCAACTTCGGAGTCAGCTATTCTAAACACATTTAGATCCTTAATCCCCATAAACATTCGCCTAGTGAGGTTGCTATGGGTTCCAGGTCATCGTGGTATATTTGTAAACGAGATGGCTGAGTCACTCGCGAGAGTATCCCTTGATGGCCCAATTTTGTCAATTATGCCTCTTACAGCTTATGTTAGAGCGGCGAGGTTCAGAAAATTTTCTCTTTTTGAAGACTCAGAAAACATTAAAATATCGAATTCAGAATATTCGCACTTGCATTTTGCATGGGATAATAAATGGTGCCTCACACGTAAATTGGAAGTATCCACCCCTAATATAACATGTCGTATTCCACCGCTTAAACAGGTCTGGTCTGGTGCCATCCCCTTTGTGCCCCAGCTGTGACGAAACCGAAAATATCGACCATTATCTACTAAGATGTCCCCGTTTCAAAAATCAAAGGAAAAAGTGCTTTGAAATTTTATTCACAAAATTAGGAATACCACTGAGCACTCGAAATATCCTCTCGTTTGGGGCTGCTTCGTTGGAATTTAGTAAACGGAACGTCTGCGGGGCCCTCTGCGAAGCCCTAAGTGTCAGAATAAAATTACCTTGCTAATTCATCGTTTCTCATTCCTCCCCCTCCCCCCCCCCCCACCTCAAACAAAACCTTATTTATTTCTTTATTTCCTTTTGTCGTATCACGACAATCACATTATTCTATTAAAAAAAAGCCACTTTTCCCTTCCCCTGATTTTTACTTAATGTTCCAATTTACTTTAACCGCTAGCTTCTTGGCTAATACCCCGTTGTGGGTGTCAGCCAAATGCAAGCAAGCAAGCAAGTAAGCAAGCAAGCACGCAAGCGTGCTAATTCATGAAGATGATAGGAGTGCTTGGCAGTATCGAAGATACATGTATCTTAGATACCATCTTAAATACTCTTTGTGTATCCTGTATCTGTATCGCGATGCGTCTCGCGAGACGTGTTTCAGTATCTGTATTTCCGATACATTGAATAATGTATCGTGTATCTTAAGATACAAGATACAGCGATCGCAGCACCGTGCGAAACAATAAACGCTTACTGATCTCCGCTTCTCAATCTGATACTGTTGCCAGTAAGCCACCAGAATTAAACTAAAGGCAGCGATATTATTTTATATTTCCGTCATAGTTATCAAGCGAGGGCAGGCGATTAGCTCTGAGGAGCTCTTGGCATGGCTCTCTTTTTCTTTTATGCAATGAGTTATTAAGGTCATAATTTTATTGTTGGCACAAGCTCTTTCTAAGCTGTCGTTCTTTTCCATCCCATACATTACGTATGTGTCTGTATTGTTTTTTCCCGTCTGCTTACTGCAATACGCCTTTAACGTGCTACCAAGGTAAGCTCTCTGCTTAATTCTTACCTTTCTAACTGTATGCGTCATTTCTGCTACTGTTTGCGCACATATATACCACTTGAGTTTACTGTTATGTCAAGGCGATGTTGAGGTCAAATATATAATAATCCGCGCGTGCCTGGAGTATACAGTAACAAAAAGTCTGCTTACTATATAGTAAAATAGCGAAATTGAGTTTGCATTATAATCACGTAAATTATTAGGAGGCATCTTACAGATGTTGGCAAAAGAAGTGGCGAAACATTCTTCGACAGAATGATCCGTTTCTCTCATGAGCGTACCAACGAGTGGTTTTGCTCTATTTTCCATAGGCATTGAATTTTCTGTGGTCTTACCTTAAATGCTTAATTGCCACAGCTATTAGGGGTTACCTGCCGCGGTGGTCTAGTGGTTATGGTGCTTAACTGCTGACTCGAAGGTCGCGGCGGCCGCATTTCGATTGGGGCAAGATGCTAGAGGCCCGCATGCTTATATTTAGGTTTTAGAACCCCTGGTTGTCGAAATTTTAGGAGCCCTCCACTACGGCATGTCTCTTAATCATGTCGCGGTTTTGGGACGTAAGGTGCAGCAATTATTGTTAGCTCTTGGGTGTGCCGCCTGTATCGGTTTCTATACTTATTCACTGTGTTTGATACAGAACCGCTTCTCTATTTTACTTAGATATACTTGTTTTCCTTTTTTTAGGCTTCCTAAATGCTTTTACTGATACTAATCATCAGGTAATCGCAGTTATAAGTGGCAGCATAGTGGGAATAACGGCGGTGTCCTGCGGCGCTTTGTGCAACTATACAATACCTCTGAGACATTTTTGGGCTTGCACATGTTCTCTCGTAGACGACAAATTGTTAAAATTGCGCACTACTGAGTATGTGACGAACGGCAGCAGATAAGTAGAATGTAAAAGTCATTGCAGTTTTATGTTCTCTACGTAAACACGATGCATAGCAAAGAGTGTCGCTGCCAGCGTTCTTAATGCTGTACACCTGCCTGGTGATCCGGTATTGCGAAAACCATAATACGTTTACCGGCAAGGTAGAACTGCCCAGCGCTATTTGCGCCATCGTGCGGAGGCTTCTTATTGAAGTTCTTGTGATTAGACGACAACCCGCTAGCTCTTGGGCAAGCAGACCAGCGACTGCCGCCAATTACAATTAGTGGCAAACAAGAATCACAATCAGCAAAGTGTATAAAGAGCTCTCGTGTTAAGCAGCCAAATCAACGCCAATAAGTTGTTTCAGAATGAACCTAATATGCCTTGAGCCCAAAATACAAAGCTTTTGAGATACTAACAGACATTTCATTCAAACGAAACAAAATTGATCCCGGTTAAGAATTTTAAAGCGAACATTTTTGTGCATAGGCGTCTAGTGCTGTTATATAGATATATAATAACAGTTTTGCGATTGTATCGAAGTATCTTAAGATACAATTGGAATGTATCGTATCGGATACAATCAGTGTTGTGGTATCTTGTATCTGTATCTCAAATGCTTGAGATACAGCTTGCCTGAGTATCTTGTATCGTATCACGATACAATTTGAAAGTATCTTTGCCCAGCCCTGCATTATAGTTTTTCTACTCCACACGGCAAACTCTATACTATAGATGTCTATGCTTTCTCTCCCTTTTCTTTTCTATCTTTTTTCTGTATGTTGCTTTCTATCTCTTTCTCTCTATTTTTTCCCTGTATTTGCCTTTTTCTTACTTTCTTCCCTTTCTTTTCTTTCTCTTTCTTTCTATATCTTTGTTTCTCTATTTCTCTCTGTGTAGTCGGGCTCTCGCCTTCTATCTTTTTTTATCTGTTTCTTCTGTTTGTTATTTATTTCTCTCTCTCTCTCTGTGCAGTTGGTCTCTCACATTCTATATTTTAACGCCACAGCATTAAAGAGTTTGTTTCGCAGAAATTCCGGTGTCGGCGTCGTTTGTTGTGAGCGAAAAGTCATCATCTTGTCTGTGACAGAAAAATTGAGAAAGATGCGAATTAAATAAATAATAAAAAACTTTGGTTTGAGTGAGAATCGAACCCAGGCCGTCTGCGTGGTAAGGGGGTGTTCTACCACAGAGCCATGCTATTGCTCGAAACTTCTGCGAAAAAAAAAATATAACTGTCATGTAGTCGAAGGAGTCTTCATAACGTATGTAATATTGCGTGGCAGAAGCGTAGAATCGCGCCAGGCGTCAAAACATGTGAATTGCGCAACGAGTGGGGCTGTTTTAAAGGCCCACCCATTATGGAGCCGTGTTGCCTTACGGACGCGTAGAGGGCCCTTCGCCGATTCGCAAAAGGAAGAATTATGGCATAGTGGGCACTTCGCAACTGTACTAGCAGTAGGCATTCTCGGATACTTTGAAACGGCCAATGTTACGAGCACAGACGTTCGTTTCCTTGCGGCACGGTTGAGGCATGCGCCGAGAACCGAAGCAAGGCTAGCAATTGAGAAGGCGATGCGCACGGGGCACGATTATGCCATCGCGTTCTACTCTTGAAGGCGAAGCTCAAGCGCCGTCCAAGTTTTTTTTCTTCTGTTTCTTCCCTTTCTATCTATTTCTCGGTTTCTATTTCGTACTCTCTCTCTGTACTCGCTCTCCCATCCTCCTAACCCTCACATCTCTCCTCTTCAGCCTCCCTTTCCTTTCCCCCCACCTTGCTGTACAATACTGTACAAGGCCATGCTCTGCTCTGCCAGCGTGCCTGGATAGCCGAATGGTTAGGGCGTTCGCCTTCGGATCATGGGTACGCGAGTTCGAATATCTCCTCGGCAAATTTCGCCAAGAAATTCTCTTTCTCTTTCTTTCTATTGCCTTCTCTCTCTCTGTACTCGTTCTATCGCCCATCAAGTTATTGCATCCATCGCCGGACAAATCGGCGCACGTCTTCTGATAGCGAAGCAGAAGGGAAGCAGAGGAGGGCAATGAAGAAGTATGCGCCCAAGTATATCAAATGTATCCACGTTTTGTTTTCTTTCGTCCTTGGGGCGACAAAGCAAAACACGTATCACATGTGGACGCGTATTTTCACGGCCACAAATGACTTTCCATTGATAATCATTACCGTCTTTCACAATCACTCGCGTCTTTTATCGACTGGTGTGAAGCGTGTCAAATGAACATCAACTGTACTGAAACAGCCGTGATTTCTTTAACCGTGACCTCCTCTCTTTTTGACTATTTTCCAGATGACCAGAGTTTCGCAATACAAATATTTAGGAGTAATTCTATCAGAACACCTTTCTTGCACTAATCACATTACGTAAACGGTAAAGCTATAAAAATATTAGGTCATTTGTGCCGCACCGACTCTTCGCGGTAATAAACTGCTTGTATATAAATCACTCGTTCACCTTGTTCTCGAATATGCACCCGTGGTCTGGTTCCCCTACAAACACTGAAATTAGCTCGCTCGATAACATTCAGCGAAAATCTGTTCGTTTCATTTTCAATAACTACAGCCGGAACATATCACCGACTCTAGCCCTACATTCATTAAACATTGAATCACTCGGTTATTAACTCCTCCTCCGGCCATTTTGACGGTAACCTCCCGGTATTTACTATTGAAGGTGTACCCGTAGCTCTCACGCTTTGAAGGCAACACCGTTCTTATTTTTTTCCCACGTGCAATAGAGCTTTGGATTCCCTTCCTGGTAATATTAGCTCCTTACCACGAAAAGATTTCATAGTTGCTATTCAAGAACATCTTACTGACATGTAAACTACTTCATTTTTGTTATTGTTCTCTTGTATGTATGTGTGTGTGTTTCTATTTACCATTTGTAGTATTTTCTTGCATTTTTTGTTTGTGGTCTAGCATTGTGTAACGTTCCCATTCCTGCTATAGCCACACATAGGGCTGCAGTATCTGTAAATAAATAAATAAATAAATAAATAAATAAATAAATAAATAAATAAATAAATAAATAAATAAATAAATAAATAAATAAATAAATAAATAAATAAATAAATAAATAAATAAATCGCGGACCGCCTTACGCTTCTGACCAAGCAAGAGGCCATGTAGTATTTTTCAGTTATTTGGCGAACGATCTCTTTGAACATAACGAGCTATAGAAAACTCTTTAAAAATTGAATAATACGCGTTAATAAGAAATAAATCTCAGCTTACCCCGTAACACTTCTGTGCTTCGCAGCAACTAGATGTCTCGAGATTTAAATGGCAGTTTGAACTGGGTAAGAAAAGTGAAGCATGGGCCAGTTGATAAATGCTGGACGGGAATTTATATAGATATATGCTATTTTCTTAAGTCAAATGGCAACGAGTAGCATGCACTACAAGAACTATTTGCCACTGCTTGGTGTTGTACACTTGGAGGAGATCCAATATCAAACGAAACGCACTGTAAGCGAGACGCGGGGGTTTTCACTAAGGACCACTCGTTCACAGTTCATCCTCACAAATCGTACACCGACCACCGATAAACCAATCGATCACTGATCGATCTCCGGGTCCTAAGGTTGCCTCGAAAATTAACCAAAAAGCGACGACATAATGTAGCATAAATATACCGCTAAATTTGCTATTGAGCCAGAAAGCGTTGGTTCGATTATGCAACGAGACATCAAACGTATATTCAGCAACAGAAGAGGCACCTTATTTGCGAAGATAAAGTTCATTCACCTAAACGTTGCGCGTTTTGCTTCGTTCGTCATTGCACTACTGTCGAATTAACGCTCGCGCACGCCACTAGAAAGTCCACGTGCACTTCTCCTCGGGGTTCATGAAGGAGCCGACGGAGCAGTTGAAGGCGTCCGCGAAGGCGCGAAAATTGCGCAGCGCGCCGTTGACCGCGTGCCACGCTGGCGGCTCGTCGCCGTCCTCGAGCAGGCGCTCGAGGAAGCGTGGGTTGTTGCTCTCGCAGTAGCTGAGCGCGTAGTACACGAAGTAGAGCTTCTCGGACGAGAACCGCTCGAGGCCCCGCAGGCACACGTCCCCCTCCGAGGAGGCCAGGAACGCCCTGAACGACGGTGCGGCAGCCAGAACGTGCGCCAGCAAGGACCAGCCCGCATGCTCCGAACGCAACGACACGTTCGAGGCGCCGTCAACCTGCGACGCGCTGAACGAGACGCGCGTATAGGCACCGTGCACTGGCCAGAGGGCGCTACCTGGCTATTTCTCATAGATTTACTGTATATGCTAACCCTGTTCTAATTAAGCCTCATATGTGTGTTTCATACGAACGCGGCCTTGAACGAAAAACCGGCGTGATAGAAGTGAAACAAAGATGACCACGTGGCATCTATGGGAGCGAAAGCGATAGAAAAGTGATCGAGTGAAAGCATGACTGGGCATATATACAATGATAAAGCAAATTAAGCGAGTAGTGATTAACATATGCGTATAATATATTAAATGATTATTGTAAATGCAATTATATATTAATTTGCTTAACATCCTTGACGTATATCAGCCGTTTTGTGTATATCTCTCTATCTAGCCTCTCAATGCCTATTGAATAAAAATATTGTTCAGAAATTCTTCCGGCGCATCTTCAAACCCACATCGTACGGTTTTCAAGGAAAGCAACTCGCTGCTTCCGCACTGCTCCGCAAACGCTTGTTTGCTTTTTTAGATGCTTTTATTAGACAACTGAAGTACAAAGATAAAACACGGATAATGGGCTAATTTACCCGTGCAAGAAGATCTTAATACTCACGGGACGCGAGAGATTAATTCTCAGCGTTGGCACTCACCGCACCGCGGTGAGTGGTTGCTGTGATCGGCTGCTGACCCGAAATAAGCGGGTTCGATACCGGCCTTCACGAATGCCTGCTCCTGTCTGATTGGAATGGCCAACAACTCCACATGCAATTACCGCAGCTGCGAAGAAACGATCTCCCATCTTCTGTGTGAGTGTCCCCGTTTCAGCGCGCCAAGACAAGAACTTTCCAATGCGCTAGATAAACTTGACAATCACCCTTTGTCAGAACAAAGGGTTTTGGGACCCTGGCCGATTCCATCGTCAGCACAGAAGGCTTTAAAAGCATTATTGCGCTTCTTGCGGTTAAATGGTCTCAGAGACAGACTAAGTAGTGCCGTGTTCTCGTTTCCTTTTTCCCCCTCTCTTTTTCTTTTTCCTTTTCTTGCTCTCCTTTTTTTGTAACATCTCTCTTCTATCATCTTTTATCCCCCTTACCCCTTCCCCCAGCACAGGGTAGCCAGCCGGTCTAAGAACTGGCTAACCTCCCCGTCTTTCCGCTTGTTTCTTCCTTCCTTCCTTCGATACCGGCCGCGGCGGTCGCATTTGGAGGCGACATGCTAGAGGCCCATCTCTTTAGATTTGGGTGCACAATTAAAGAATCCCAGGCGGTCAAAATTTCCAGAGTCCCCCGCTACGGAGTGTCTCATGATCATATCATATGAATGAAAAACAAGATGCCTCGCAAGCATTAAAATGTTGTTTCACCTCTGGATATACCATGCAGTCCGCACCAGGCACTTAGCCAGGAAGTTTTTCGGGGGTGGAGAGTAGGGTGGGCACTTGCTGAAGGCCTTGACTGTTTGAGGAAAGCACCCATTTTCCAGTAATTATTACACCCCTCCCCCACCCCCATCAAAGTTTCGGGGCGGGGGAGCGGCCCATAGACATCCCCCCCCCCTTTCCCCTGGCTACGGGCCTGGTCCGCACACGGATTGCACTGATACTTACCCATGCAACACACTAAGGCCAAAAAGAAGAATAATCAGTCTATAATATACAAATCTCATATATAGACTTTTGCAGAATATTTCCAAATAGCATGAATTATACTACGACGAAATTTGTGTTAATATGAATGTTTCTGCCGTAACCCGTTATTTTTATTACAACCTAAGCTAATGCTCTTTGGCAATTTTTCCTGCAGAAATATTGTAAGGGAATGAAACCGAAACGGCGATTTTGACGTCTTGTAAGACCTGGAGAGCTGTGGGAATACGACTGGAAACTTTAACCTGCACAGATACCAATTTAGCGACCTTCCGACACACGAACTTCAACTACAAAATTAAAAAAAAAGATGATAAGAATTGACCGTATAAGTTTTCAACTGTATAGAATAATTCGTTCTTCCAAGATACCTGGATGTTGCAATTCGCACTGCAAGGAACACGATTCAGTACCATTCTGATGCTTCCAAATGGTTTGTTTCATAATAACATGTACGTTTCTGAAGCTGACGCGAAAAAACTTTGGTTTGAGTGGCTGTTATTCGTCAAGTCGTGTTTCACACCGAATAAGCGCGAGCGATAAAGTCAACACTAAGTACTTAACTTACAAGTTTGTGCTAAACTGGTTCCAGACACAGGAGCGGGCGTCGTCGAGAAGAACCCAAGACTTCTGGTGGCCCGTATGATAGAGGAAGTCCAGCGCCTTCAAGCAAATTCAAATGTTTTTGTCCCTTTCATACAAAGCAAACCACAAATACTTCTATAAACTTACATGTGTAACCTGATACGTATATCATACGCCTGCCTTATGGTTACGTTGAAATGGGCATACATACGAGCGAAAGCGAGAGCAATAGGTTTGGCGACGATAACACGTGACAGACTACGCAGCAAAAACCACGATTTGGCGGTTGATAACTGTACATTGCAAATCACAAAATAACGTGGTTCAAGGTACGCTTTAATTGCAACCACTTCCCTACCATCTGACACGTCAGAGCCGTCATACTTCACTAGTGGCACGGCATTCATGTATACATTGCAGCGCACCCACGCTTTCTAACACTGTGAGACTATGATGATAGTAAGTGCAACGCACGCTCCGCTCCTTCGTCTCTTAACCGCAAAAATACACTGCGCATGCCCCATTGACACAAGAGGCGTTACTGTCGGAACTAAGAAACTATAGGCCCTCCTTGTTATGGGAACCTCATTCGTCACGTAAGGCCTGCCGTCATGCCTATAGCGGACCTCTCATACAAATCGGAATAGGACGGTTACCTTTCGAGAAGGAGCAAGGCAGTCGTACTGTATTGATACCAACCTTGGAGAATACGAAACGGTAGACGCTAGTCGCGACGCGGGGTCCCAGCCGGGCCATCTGGAGTGGAAGCAGCGAGGGCTCGTCGGCGTCGGCTCGGAAAAAGTCGAATGCCCCCGGAGGCACATCGACTCGGTCCTCACCGACCGTGGCCGAAGTCCTCAGCAGGCCTCCGGTCCAAGGCGCGTCGAAGAAGATGCCTGTCAAGTAGCGCTGGTATTGATTGGCGTTCTTGAGCTTGATGAGCAGCGCGAACTGCTGGTGGACAGGCACTCGCCCAGCCTGCAGGGAGTGTGCAAAAAAGCGGCATGAAGTGCACGGACGCGTACGGTGATTTTCGTTATTAGCTGTCGCTAAAAACAGCTGGTCATGCGCTTTTTTATGCGAAAATTACGCTTGTCTTCATAAGGCAGGCGGTATGTACGTATATGCATGGTAGACCTTGCTTACGTACCTCATGTAAAAGCCAGAGAGAAAAAGTGCGTGTGCAGACGCGCGCGCGCGTGTATTCACGCCCCAATGTTTGTCACCCACCGTGTAAGCTTAGCAGCGTTACACTGCCCTACAGGAATACGCGGTTTTGATTTTCGGCCATGGCGACAGCACTTCGATGGGTGCGAAAGGCAAAAACGTCGGTGTACTTTGGTGAGCTCGAGATGGTCAAAATCCCCCATAACGGCGTACCTCATCGCCACATCATGGTTGTAGCCCTCAAACCTCCAGAATTTAATTTTAGCAGCATTATTCAATATAAAAATGACCATTGATACAATTTTTCAGCTCAGCGCTGAGGCGTGATTAGTTGCAATGCAGCGCTCAGTATACCGCTCAGCTGCTGAACATGAGCACGAAACTTGCGATAACGCGTCCCTTGAAGGGCTCATTGCGCTTGCAGGTAAGAGGAGACATTGATAGCTTTAGGCTAAATGAACCATATGCTCGTGTAAAAAGCGGCGCACGACCCATAGAATTGTGTTTGCGACGCTGAAACTGTAAGGTGAATGTCGGCGTACCTTCGCGTAGAAGTAGTCGACGTATTTGGCTCGCAACAGCGTGGTGTGTGCCCAGTCTGGCATGAGGGTGGTCCACTTGGCCGTGCGCAGGATGCGAGACACGTGGTTAAGAAAGGGTTTCGGGAACAGTGTGGCCAGCTCCTCGTAGAGAGCCTTCCTCAGCGCATCCACGAGTGAGACGGCCCGCAGGTGCCTTAGGCTCCGTCCGATGTCATCGCGCGCCGCATACAGCGACAAGGCTGGCTCGAGCTTTTCGAAAAAGCGCACGCAGTAGTGTTGTCGGCTCAATGGCGGATGCCATTCGGGGAACCTTGAATCAAAGAGCAAGGTTTATTCAGAGAAATAGCGGTCATTGACATGCTGCATTATAACTGTAAGAAAGCGACGCAGACATGCGCGAGTTGTACAAGCGTGTCAGAGAAGCGACGTAACACGATTCATTTTGTTGAACTGTGCAATTACGAAACGAACGACATCACACTGCATTAAAGCTATATATATATATATATATATATATATATATATATATATATATATATATATATATATATATATATATATATATATATATATATATAACCGGTAAACATTTTCAGCCTCAGAGAGAAGGAACCCGAGAAATAGACGTGACTGGAGTCTCAATGTCAAGAGTAAAAAAAGACAGCAAACGAACTCACGGGGACACGGAAAGGGCTCCCAGCAGGGATAGCGACTCATTGTCCATAAGGAGCGGCGCTAGAACAAGCTTGGTGCGGAATCCCAGGTAGGCCATGACCTCCACGTCCTGCAGCTCTTGCAGCGCTTCTTGCAAGGCGTACAGGTAGCGCATCGAATCCACCGACACGTACACCGACGAGAAGTTCATATCATTCTCGCCCATCATTGAGCGAAACAGAGCGTCCCACTTCAGCTTGCCCGCGCTCGGCAGCTCCTGTACCTGCACCAGTCGTGGAGCCTCGGGCACCGTGGTGCCAATGGCACGGGCCAACGTGAGCTCGACGTTCAGCACGTTCACTTTGATGCCGTTTGTCAGGTTGCTTTGGCCAAGTATCAAGTCCATCGCCTCAGACACGTAGCTGTAGTCGTTTCCGTCACCGAGTCCATTGGAGAAGTGCCGGATGAACGACCCCATGACCAGAGTGGGAAGGCCGATGGAAATGAGCGTCTCGTTGGGGAAGTCGCTGTCCGTGGTTGGCTTGATAGAGAACAGCGCCGGCTCGTTGACGGTTCGATAGAAGGCGCCGATGCTCGTAGACAGCTTCGTGTCTTCCAAGTCCCTGAACAAGGGCCACACCGAATTGTGCAGCCGGCTGGCCATAGTGCGGATGCTGAGGTACCAGCTCACGTTTCCGAAGCCTCGCACCAATTCGTCGAAGAGCGGCCGCTCGAAGTCTCCCGACTTGTGGCTTCGGCACTCGTTGTAGAGGTCGGCCACCCGCTCCAGCTCTTCAGAGTAGCGTCGGAAGGCTCCGTCCACGAGGTGAGTCAGGTAGTCTTGGGTCAGGGTGTCCACCGAGACCCTGGCAGAGCCGTTGGGCACAGCAACTCGCTGTGTCCAGCGCCCACAGACGTGCCTATAGAAGTCTTCGCATGGGGACACGGACTCGTCCAGCTGCTCCGATATGTTCAGCACCTCGCGTTGACAAGCCGCAGAGTCGCAAGGTTGCGGGTGTTCCATTATCTGGTCGTGGTAACAGAGGGAGGTACGCAAGGCTTAGGAAACGTTTTACAAAGGGCTCAAATCACATGTCAATATTTTTTTGTCATAGCGCCATATGTGGCAGACAAAAAAATAATAAATGAGTGTTCGGTGAAAGCATTGTAGTGTGTATATTTCGCGCAGCGTGTTCTCGAGGCCAGCATTCCTTGTTTGTTCGACAAGCGAAACACATGAATGGATGTTTGGAGATACTAAGCCTAATAGCGCACAACTTTCCAGCTACTGCAAATACTATGACTAATGAGAGCGTTAATTTTTCAGGTCATTTCTTCAGTGAAGTGCCATTGACGGGGAGTTAAAAGTTTACAGACGCGTGATGTGTACGGGCAACACTGGTTGAAATTAACCTAAGCATGTATAGAGAGTGTGTGTGGCTTCGTTGTAAGTTTGTCTCTTGGACTTTGGAAGCTGCCGTACGGAGTACGCTTTCAAGAGCTAAAGGTAACGTTCGGCAAAATAAATATATACATGCATCATGAACATTGCATGCTCATCCCTTCGTGGCACCAACGTTGCCCGTAATCTCTACCGGCACAGATTTATTTTACAGTTGAGAAGAACATAGCTGATGCACTCCAATATTCGGAGGCTCTACGTTGAAGGGGAGTTACTAGCTTGCAATAGATACAAGTAGGGTTAGGTCGACGCACTCGACATATACGGATTCGCATTCGTGCCATTCCCTAGCCTAAACGCCAGCTTGTAAACGGCATAAGACTCCCAACAGCTGTCCTTTACGATAACAAACAAACAAACAAACAAACAAACAAACAAACAAACAAACAAACAAACAAACAAACAAACAAACAAACAAACAAACAAACAAACAAACAAACAAACAAACAAACAAACAAACAAACGAACGAACAAACGACAAAACAAGATCGGCAAGCACACCAACCTACCTGAGGCATCAGCTTGTCGTGAGCTATAACAACGTGAGGACGTTGGGTGTGCGGTGGTTGGCGTGGCCGATCAATGTGCGCCTTACCGCTGTCGCTGACGGTGACTGGCTTGTTGGCGTGGGGGTGAGGCCGTGCGTGGTCGTGGCTCTGCGCCATGACGACGTCGAATGCCGTCACGGCATCTTCTGCCTGCTTGTTAGCGTTGGACGAAGCGTTCCTGGCAGAGAGAAACGTGTAACGCTGCTATAGCACTGAAATAAAACAGTTTGCATAGGACGTACACGAAGTATTGTTGTGTCCAGTTTTTACTGCTATAGCACTTATTTGGACACTCCGAGCGCATTTTTGCCGTCCCCGTGAGGTTCCGTACAAATTTCAAGGGCGATAACGCCGAGCCGCGCGTGGTATGTTTTATGTACCAGTGAAAGCGTGTCAGGGCAGCCGGCGGAAGCAGATCAAGCGCAGAGCAAACGCGCCGGCCGTCTCCATCGAACGAGAAGTCCATAGGGGGAGGGGGGGGAGGGCCCCGGAAGGGAGGTTGACTAGCTCTTGCAGGAACTGTTTACATTAATCGGTCGGGTGCGGTCGCCCTAACTTGACAAAAAACAAGCAGACGACTCGTGCCTTTGTACGTGCTGTGTTCTTACCGCTGAGCTCGAGTGGAAGCGACAGGCAGCACATAGGTCGTTTCGCTCGGTGCAGCGGCGGCGTTTCCTTACACCAGCGCTTTGTTGAGTTACGCCAGGTCGCATGCTAAAGGAGTTAGCTTCTAGCCGTACTTCGTATAACATTCGATTTGGTCGCTATCGCACTCGTTGCTCCGCCCTTGCGGCGAAACTGACTTTTTAAAGCGTCCGGATATTTAAGATCGATTTTACAATTCATGTAAATCTGCGCCATAGAAAAGTCGGTATATTTGCGCTATCTTAGGTGCCTACAAAAAAAGAGAGAAAGAAAGAAAAAGAAAGCACTGCGACACTATGGTACCTAATCGCTTACGAACACAAAGACAAAACATCATTATGGCAAACGAATGTCATGGCAGTCTGTGTATTAGCCTAGCCATAGAGAAAGCTATGACGGGCCGCTGATGATGATTAGTTGTGACCCAGACATTTGACATGGGCAGGCAGCCTTGTTGCACCTGCACGTTACGCAGCTCACGTGGTATAACACCCAGTGTGAAACCACGCAACCGTAACGTTTGCACTTGTGCAGTTTCACACGTGAATGCCTGCATGACATAAGGCCACTGATGCTGCTGCTGATGACGATGATGAATCATGGCGAGCTCTTTGTAATGGGTGGGAAGCTTTATTGCGCCCACGTGTTACGCGGTTCTGACACCTGGGGTCGTATTCTGCGACGGTCGCGTGCGGCAACCCTATCGCTTTGCGAGACGCATAATATATCGTGCGTCCAGTGAGTGAGGCGACTACTGTCCCGCCTTTCCTCAACCAGCCAATCAGCGCGCGCACTGAAAGCGAGATTCTGGCGACATCTCTAAAAGTGATCGCCTCAGATTACAGCATCTGGAGCAAAACGACACAACTGCGATGTTTTCAACTATACGTAGCTGCATTCGTGACCCCTCTCTACTCGATGGAAGGCCGCTGTTGAAGCTGTAACGGACACCGCGGCTGGCGTCCGTCGCAGCTATCGCGGACAGCAGCAGCAACAACAACAACAACAACAACAACAACAACAACAACAACAACAACAACAACAACAACAACAACAACAACAACAATAATAATAATAATAATAATAATAATAATAATAATAATAATAATAATAATAATAATAATAATAATAATAATAATAAACAGAGGAATTGAGCGGGATTTGAACCCAGGCCGGTGCTCAAAACTTCTTTGTAAAAAGACCGCATACAGGCGCCAAGTCGCGCGAGGCACCACGTTAATAGATGTAATATTGCGTCGAAGAATAAAATAACACCAGACGCCACACAATGTTAACTGCGTCAAGGTTGGGTGGTTTAAAGCTTGCTACCCATTCGGAAGGATAATCATCGTCATCATCGGCTACAGCGTCAACAAAGTGTTTAGTTACGTAGGGGAACATATTGCCTTACACAGACGCGTAGTGGATTCCTCGCTACTTAGTAAAATGATTAACTATGGCGTAGTGGGCACCTCGAAACTGAACTTGTAGTAGCCGCCATAAGAGAGTTTACAACTGATTCCAGAAAGGTCACTGCTCCAGCTTACGCTGTGTCCGTGCTGCATGTACCGCGCAGGCTCGGCGTTTCTTTCTTTTTTTTTTTTTTTGCTATCGTACCTGCCAAGCTGGCTCGTCATGGCGCTGGCAGCGGACAGGGCGCGCGAACTGCTCAGGATGGCGGCCCGGAATGCCACGAAGGGCAGCACACCCGCAAACAGCACCGCGATGGCCGCCAGCAGCAGGATGGAAAACTTGCTGCTGAGAAACCTCTGGGCGAGGGACTGCACACCAGCGACCTGAACGTTCTGTCGCTGCTGCTCGTGCAGGTTGTCGGTAGAGACGATCTCGTCACCCGTGTCGTCCGTCCACATGGCTCGGCGTGGAACGGCAGGCAGGCGCTGCGCCAGTACGGGTACGATGGTATGACGATGGAGCGTCTGACTGCAAGCGTAATCACCCTGTTACGTGCTGCAGTGGCCACAATTATCGACATCGCACGCGATCGCGCGAACGAGACCGGCAGCGCACGTGGCAGCAGACTCCTACAAAAGTGGCACGTACCCACAATGGGTGCAGGCCAAGTTGAGTTGAGTCGAATAAACTTTATTTGTCCAGCGGTTATTGCTACTGGTGCCCGGAACTAGGCTGCCAGGGGTCCATCGCTCGAGGAACATCTTCTGAGGCCAAGTAGGCTCAGTTTAGCTCAATGGGCTGAAATATTGCATAGCGACCAAAATTGAAAATAAAAAGAGAAGACAGCTTGGCTCAATTTCGTTTTTCTTTTGCTGACGGCGCGCACCTATACTGTTGGGGATAGATCAAGTTTCAGGTGGCCTTGAACGGAAGCTCATTTACTATGAGCAGAAGTATTAAGGAACGGGTATTGTCTTGATCGCGACTGCTGGCCGACCGATAGTGTGAAACATGAATGATGATGACCAAAGTCACTGGCTCGCACCCACCCCGGGGGAATGGCCAAGAAACGAATAAATTTCTAAAAAAATGGAGACACATGAATTCCATAAGAAAAAAAAAATAAACGTCTTGTGGATCCCTTCATAGCAGTCTAGTTTTACGGAAGGCATATAATAGAGTTCTTGGTAATAACTTTAAACAAACGCGAGAAATACAGCAATAAAATGAAACGTCGTAAATAAGTGTGCTTTCCCAAAGAAGCAATCTAATCGTTTTCTGCAAAAGCGCGCAATAGGTCTTTTTTTCCCCCTTGTGCACGAAGGAACGCGGTTTCATTTTTACGTGTTGTCACTTCATTACCTGTCGTAGCAAGTTTATTTGTTTTCCAACACACGTCTTAAGTTGGAAAAAAAAAGAGCAGAACCTGGAATAGACTAGCAGGAATTTATTGCAGCAGCAACATGTTATTCCCTTGCACAACTTCAGCGTCCAGTGGTTTGCGAGACGCGTTCGCGTTTTTTCACCGAATACCTTGACTGTGCTCCGCAGAGGATTCGATTGCTTGCGTCAGACGCGCCGGCGCACATTCCACAAACTGCATTTGCCGGATAATGAATTTTATGCGCAAATGAGCTAACACAGCCGTAGTGAATGGCATTCTATATCGCGGAAGCGCTGGCAAAGTAAATAGTTTCTAATTATGTCTTGTTCATACAAAAAAAAAGAAGAAAAGACGTGCCATAGTAGAAGAGAAGTAAAATGTAAATAAATAAATAAATAAATAAATAAATAAATAAATAAATAAATAAATACAAGTTCTTGCATACCAAATCATCGCTATAAGTTAAAAAGTGTGAATCATCAAATTCTGTTATATATAGTGAGGTCTGCGTTTTTTTTTTACTTTTATTTAGGTGGGAGAACATGGGAAGATAGGTTGCGTTAGAGCCGGCGACCCAAAATGGTGAAATCATTACTCGCCTAACAAATAACCAAGGAAAAGAAATAAAGAAATAATCAGAAACCCTATACACACATACTATATTGTAAGAGTGTAAATAGTGCTTCTACGGGCACAATCGAAACCCTACAGAGCGTTCACCTACCACACCGCGGTTCATAGCATTTTTTCGTGCACAAGGTGAACATAAGATCGGTTCAAGCACGCGCTTGAATCCATGACGAATGCCTGTGGTCTACACACGCTATCTACTGTTACGACTAACATTTGCTTCGAAGTAAGATGTCAAGTGCAAGGCCGTGACTAGTGGAGAGAGGAACATTAAATACATGTGTTAAGGGTGCATGAATACTATAAATGGGGCAAGTCAAGAGATACGTAAGTTCATCCAAAAATAGTATGGACAACACGTGAAATCAAGACAAGGGGGCGGAGCAACAAGAATACTCCCAGAGACATTCTTTGTATGCTGGTGATTGTACGTGTGCAAAACACTTCTGATTATTTTTTTCTTTTTCCTATTTATTTGTTAATTCAATATAAATTGCCTCGTTGTGAGATAGCCAACTATAACGCCGCCTACCTATCCATGTTTTCACGTCTAAAAAAACCCCGTAAGTTAGTACAAAATTTCAGTGTTCTTGTTGTTTCTGGCGCTTCATCTTCACAAGATTTTTTGTTCATTTGGTCTCACGAATTACCCATCAAAGGTTTAAAATTTTAAAAAAAGTAAGTATGACAAACTTAGGGCGAGAACAAAATTACCATTTCCCTGTCTAATCATGTGAATTTTATTGCTAAGCTTGTATAATATGTTGGGATAGCTGTTTCACACTTAGCTCAGCATATTATACAAGCTTAGCAATGAAATTTTTGTTGCACAATGAAAGGAAAACGAAAATTTCATTTTAACGCCTCCATTGCAAAAAGTTATTAGAGCCTGGCTGCTGAAACAACGAGAGGTATTTTTTTTTTTGCTAGCAACGAACAGTTTACTCGTGAGTTCAAGACGTCAAGTTCCGCTTTTCGCTCTTTGTGAAACACCTTCATGCCCCAAAGGTGAAAACGTGCTTGACCTGCTTAAGAGCAGGAAGTCCACGTTAGCTGGATGCTAGCCAGTTACCTTCTCCCTATTTCAAGACTTAGTCGACGAGCTCGCCATGCACATCTGGAGTCATACAAATCCACTGTTTATTTGCCATTAGAAATTGGTAGTTTTCTTCGTTTCTCGGGGAATGGTTTTTCCTAAGTTCACGCGAATCTCTTTTTCCCGCCTCTTGTTTCAGCGGTCGCTCCACGAAGTTGCCTACGTGAAAGACAGCTTCCGCGATGCCAAGTTAAACGAGAGGAGTTGGGGCCAGTTAACCTAGGAAAAAGTCTTCACTGAAGCGGAGCAATCGCTGCCATTATGTTCAGGATGATGTATATTGTGTCAGTAGAACAGTGCAGCATAGTTAGAGGCGTGACCAGTAGCCAGGTTGCTGTGCGTGCACACAGCGTCGACTAAAGCACAAAAAAGACGCGTAACTATCAAGGAAGGAATCGAGAAAGAACCGGAAAGGGTGTCACTTGAAAATCTTCACCTTCGCATCGTCAAGAATCTCAGCAACTTCTCTGTGAAAATCCGCTGAAAACATATTACACAAAACAGGCGCCCTGCATCAACCAATGCAGATTAATTTTCGCTGAATATAAAACCGGTTATCATAACACACGAACGTTGAGTACAGATAAAATTCAAGCAAGGTCATAAACTTGTCAAGGGAAATGCCGGTGAAACTCTCAAAGGCGACAACATCGTCTTGCTCAATGCAGAACAAATAAAAAAGCTCTGCGGGGGGAACAGATTAAAATATATCTTAACGTCAAAAGAAAAAAATCACAGCATATCCACGGAGTGAATGATGATGAGTGGGCGAAGCTGCGGAGGTTCATCGGTAAACCGTGAATCTTCCGTGAATTCTGCCCAGTACATCATCACCGAAGTGAGATCGGGCGCGTTTATACTAAAGGTTCGATGAGTTATAACGACTTGCAGCTCACTTTAATTTTACATGTACGCTGTGAATTTTCATTGTTTAGAAAACTATTGCTTTAGAAAACATCTGGCGTCTTTCGTTAAGCAGCTGGCGTCTTTTCGTTTTGCTTTAGAAACATCTGGTGTTCTTTCGTTTTGCTTTTAGAAAACATCTGGCGTCTTTCGTTGGTTTATTTCATCAATCAACGGTGTTTTGAACAAAATTTTTATTGTTTAATCACGCACAGGAGAAATCTCACCAGGCACTACCTTGGAGGTAAACAATGGCTGCTATTGGGAATGAGAGACAGAAGAAGTCGGCTTTTAGCTAACACTTACACTTCTACTTCTACTAACGTTTCCTACTGGAACATGCCAATGGCTGCTAATGGGGAATGAGAGAAGAATTCGGCTTTTAGTTAACGCGCACGCTGCGAATTTTTTATTGTTCAACAACGCACAGGAAAAATCTCCCACCGGCACCACATTGGAGGTCAAGATCTGGTACTAGCGTTACGACTGGTTACGCACTACGACTACGAGGGACGAACGGGTGCCGCTTTAAGGAGCTTCGCCCCTAAAAGCATTGCCACGGTCGTTTAAGCCTAGTAAGACCTACGTAACATCAGTCGACTACGTAACAGCAAACGGATTGGCCACCACAAGCGCATTTATGTGTTTGAATAAACATTTACCTACAGCTGTGTCGAGTCCTTCCTTGATGGTTAAGCGTATTTTTTGTATTTCTCTAAGCATGTACCAAGTAGGCCAACAAGTGTAACTCAGAAACAATGACGACTTTTTGTTCAGGGGAGAGAGACAGAAAAGGAAAAAGAGGGAGTTTGCACCTGCTTTGCTGGGGGAAGGAAAAGCGGTCACAAGAGAAAGAAGGTTGTGCGCCAACATCTTCTTATGTCATGTCAATAAAAATAAAGGAAGAGAGAAAGAAAGAAGACACGCGGACATGCATAGCAGTGTTCCCATAGCTTGCAGCGTTCCTTTCAAGGCAGAACGGGACATGTAGTGTACAAAGAAAGTCAATTTTGTGAAACAAAATATAGCTTGTCACACAAAGCAGATTAAGCATTCACTGCTTACAGGAGTGTACTTAACAAAAAAGTAAAGACAGCGAAAAGATCTAATTACATGCAAGAAAGTGAAGAACAAAAGTAGGGAAGAAAGTTTTTAGTTCCCGACGGCTGTGACCACAGACCAGCTGCTAAGGCATAATGACACACTTGCTCGAAGATTACCTGGCGTCCATCTTTGCGAATAAAGCTGGCATACGAAGCTATATGCGAGTGGCGGCTTCAATTGTGAACAGTTATTGTATAGTTGTAACTTGAGAGTATCTGCAGTTTATGTCGTTATATCTTGAAGATGCCTTTTTTTTGTTTTCGCTCTTCTTCTTTATTTCAATGAGAAATCGAGGAAAGGCACGTTACGTTGTTCTCATCGCAATCATTCCGATTGGCCGGTTGTCATAGCGTTGTTAGAGCTTTGTATATCGCGGAATACTCAAGTATGATAAGATACAGTGCAATGTGAATGCGGGCCCTCCCGTATGAGTCCAGCCCAGGGTTATGCGATGCTGCGCTTTTAAATGCGGAGCATTCCTTAGACGCACCTGCGGCGTCGGCCGCCGTCCACACCCCCACTGCGCATGCTCGGCTCGTCTCGTGCCGGCAGCAAGCCTCTCCTCTCCCTCCCTCGCATGCTCGGCTCGTCTCGTTCCGGCAGCAGGCCTCTCCTCTCCCTCCCTCCTCTCGATCGAACGCGGGCGGTGTGTATATAAGCGGCGGAGCGCGCGTTCCGAATTCAGTCAAGGGCGTCTTTAGTTGGCTTTCGCTTGACTTGACGCTTTGCTTGACTCGAGTAGATGTGATGGAAGCAACAGTACCTTCAATCAGCGTCCCACCACTCGTTGAAGGCAACGTTACCCCACCCTCACCGTCGTCGGCGTCAACAACAGCAAGCAACGCAGAAGACAAGGCTGTGAAGAGACGAGCCTACGACGCTGAACGCAAGCGTTTGAAGCGAGCTGCGGACCCGGAACTTCGTGCACGAGAAGCTGCTGCGAGACGGCAACGACGGGCTGCGGATCCTTCACTCGGGGAACGAGAAGCAGCTGCGAAACGGCAACGACGGACTGTGGATCCTGAACGTCGTGCTCGAGAAGCAGCGACCGTTCGTGAACGTCGAGCAGCGGATCCATCACTCGGGCAGCGCGACGCTTCTGCGAAACCCAATTACGCAACATTCACGCGATACCCCCACCACTCTGCGACGCATTTACTCGAGTTCCCCCCGTGGGAAGATGCGAGCGACATTTTTCTGCTGAAGTGGACGTGGTTTGTCGTTATTCAAATAATGACTTCCTCTATGCCCTTCTATTTCACGTCGTAACTACGAGTTTCGTACCGCCTGGTGCACTCCTGGGAAACACATGGTCGTCGCGTTAAGTAAGTGGCGCTTTGTGCCTTCGTCTTCATAGACCAACTAAACCACCGGTTTGCTCGCTACTAGCTAGCCAGCGTTTCTACACGGTTGCTCCCGGATTCAGTTTGGCGGCAGGCCTTGTCTTCGATTGTGGTTCACAAATTGATGCTCGTGATGTCAGTGGTACGTCTTCTTTAGTCAGCTGATGGCCTGTCATTCAGGCACTAACGTGGGTTTGGCAAACTATGTTACCAGCCACAAAAGTGGTTGGTGAAGTAACTTCAATGTTTACGTAAACATTTCAAAGTCAGTAGTAGCAAATGCGTGCTTGTAGGCCCGTTAACTTTACAAAGTTTGGCGTCCTTTTTCCCTTTCCATTCACCATGAAGGAACAGTGAAAGATACGCTAACTCGCACTTTGCCTTCTACCGTTGGCAACGCATGCTGTGCAAAACATAAAATTTCTAAAGTTTTTTTAACATCCGACACAGCCTAGCCAGCCATCTTTTATTCCCCATTTAAAAAAAGTTTTGACTCGGCTTACTCCACAATCTTTATGATGTACGTGAGATAACCCCGATGTCTCGAGCGTTTACGAGCAGCCACGAACAGCTGCTGGAGCTGAAGCGTTTTGGGACCCTTACTTTTTGTTTTCTGTTCACCGACAACGATGTTGCGAGGACCAATATGAATGTCATAAAGAACCCTCTGGCGACACTCACCAGCCCTGCAGCAAGCTAGGCGCGCCTTCTCTGCCCGTGGCTAGCGGTTCATTCATTCGTGGTCCTCGGCAGTACTAAATAAATCACCTTGGCTTCTGCAAGCATCGTACATTCGCGCGTGTGCAATATGTATACCTCTATTCCACACGCAACGCGTCACTTCCACATACAGTTACGCAAACCGGTTAAAGGAACGTCGTGCAACGTTTGCAATCGCTTTATGAAGACTTCCATCATTCCATTAGGGAAATATGAGCTTCTGCCAACACCTATCGACAACTCCGAAATTTGTTGTTGCGCCCACCGCTAATGGGCGGGGCGAACGCGTAGTGGTTTTGCGTAGTGGCATGCTGGGAAGCCAAGGACGACCGATTATTGGACCGGCGCTACGTGTTCCCGCTGTATTAAGGGAAGCGTGCATTTTGAATGACAAACTGCGGGCACGTTGTCTTTCCAGCGCTTCCCTAGCCACACTGTGGACGTAGCGAATGCAGCGGAGGAGGAGGAGGAGTTTCTGAGAGAAGGCTGGGAGGGAAAAGCGGGGCAGACACCGCCGTGGGCGCGTTGCGGTGGCCGCCGCTTTCCAGCTCAAGTCCGCGAGCCTCTCGCCTCGCACGGACGGCGGCGCTTATTTCTTCCTCATGGCCGCGGCCAGGCGCCCGTCGATGTAGCGCACCGACTGATCAAGGGGTGCCCAACGCCTCCGGGGGTATATCCAAAGACAAGGGTGAGTTTGACTATTTATAAGTTGATCACGTTGACCGTGTTCACTTGAAACGTGCAGATTAGAGATGCCGTACCAAACAACTTGGCACTGTTGCGTCCTTGTCTTCTAAATTTTTTTTTGTGCTCTGTACCCTCCCTCCAACCGACTCTATTTCAATATGAATTCGTCCAGACTTTCCCAGCGTCCTGCTGTTACAGACCAGGGGCAGAATTCGGAAAGCTTTCCTTTCGTAACTGTTCATTGCCATTGGTCGGCCGGCTTCAGTAATAACATGCTGAGCATCAGGATTGGATGAAACTTTCGCTTACGAGCATGTCCTATCGTAGGACATTCTTGGTGAACGCAGGCCCAGATTATCATGTTACAGAATAGTTGTAGCGGCCGTATACTTTTTGTGTGCAGATCAACTATTTGTGAGATTATTGCGTGTAGTCGGTGCCAAATTATTTTTACTTTTGTCCGTGTTCACACGTCTCTTGCTAGCTTCACAATTTTCGCCCAGTGCGGCAAACACGTAACGGATTCGGTGCCTGAGAAGATGGCTGGTCATGTGATTACTTCTTTAGTTTTATTCACGCCGTGAATTAAATTACTGTCAAGGGCTGACCGCGTCACGACGAGAACAAAAGAATGAAAAGAATGAAAGAAATGTGTGTTTGTGAACCGTACTGGAAAAGAAGAACAGAATACGACGACGAGACCTCATTAATTAATTAATTTAGTTGGTTGTTCAGTATGTATATCGCCTCGAAGGCATTAAGTTGGAGGAACAACCGTTATATTAACCGATATCAGCTGCTTGAAACCGGGAATACTCCCTCTGAGTTTTCTGGCCGCGAATATTCCCAGCCAGAAAACCGACAGCGTTTGGAAATGACCGTAACCTGAGCATTGTCGACCTTGCAGACCACACCGTAGCACAATTCATAATTTAAAAAGCAAGTATGACGTCATCACAGTTACTTGCGCTTTCATAAAAAAAGGAAAGAAAATGAGAGGTCTTTCTCTGAAGAATGAAAAACTCATGACAGTGGAATTATAGTGGAAGTCTGAAGCTTGCGACCCGCTAAGGAAACTTAGTGGAAACACTTTCTTCTTTCAACTATTTTTCTTCCGAACGATAAACCATTTCATCTGCAGTAGAGGCGCCGTTGCTGGCTAAGCAATTTCGCCTATTCGATCAAACGAATTGGGCCCTCTTTAAGCTTGCTGAGGTCTTATCTTTTTTGAAGCCTTGTTTCTTCGGCGGAGCTTCAAGTGCATCAGTGACATCCTGGGTTGTGTCGTCAGAACTTTGTTTAGTGAGGTGTTTACTTGGATGAGTTGATGCTATGTTTGAATACGTGTCCCAGTGGAACACGAAGACAGAAGACGTATGCGCTACGTTTCAGCGATTGCGTGACCCCCCCCCCCCCTTCCCCGCCCCATTACCCTTCTCTTGTTGGTTTTTTCGCGCGTGTGGTACCAGACGACCTCGGCTTATCAGCATCAGTTCTCTCTCTCTTTTTTAAACTTTTGCTCTAAAGTTTAAAAGAATTGTCGAAGCAAGATAATTTTTTCCCGCTTTCTTTTTATCAGACAAGTATACTATGAACGCTATTCATGTGCACAATACTTTTTAACGCTGAAGTGTGCTCAAAGCGAGGACATGTGTAACATTAGGAAGAACAAATTAAGCAAAATTTTACGCTAGGATATTCTCGAAAACTATGAACGTCGTCTACCTCAGTACTGAGATTGGAGAGAGCAGAGCAAATATTAAAAAAATTTCTAATATCTGATAAAATTGTGCCGTACTCGATTCGGTATTCAAATCGAATAGCCGTCATTCGCAACACGACGATTTTTCGAGTAGCTTGCGAATATTTCAATGCGTCGGCTGCACTCAAATAAACACAAAATTAGTTCGAAAGTACGGTAAGTTCCACCCCTCGCGAATGGCATAAGCATTAGGCACCAGGACATACATAGTGGCTGCATCAATCACAGAGCCATACATTACCGGCTATACAATGATAGCAAGCACTATATTTAAAGAGATCTGTGCATGCGAATAATATGCTTATTCGTTCCTGATGTGTACACTAGTAGATTTCATGTTGAAATGATAAATACTAGGATCAGAATGTTATTTCATATTTGTTGCAAATAGGGATGTTTCATGTCAAAGTTATGAATTCTAGGCTCAGAACGTTGTTTTAGATTTGTTGCAAATATGGATATTTCGTGTTAAAATTATGAATACTTGGACTAGAAACTCGTTTTACATTCGTGGCAAAAACGGACGTCTAATGTTGAAAGGCTCTCCAAAACATTTCTGATATTCGACTAGCCTCTGGCACTATTAGATTCGGTCTCTATATTCACCACTCGCACAGCCATATACTCACGAAATCATACGTTATAGTAACATTCGTTTACTGTACAGGAAACTTGGTTCGGCTTTGCGAAATCGAGTCAGCTCATGACGACAGGGAATGGACGGTGTAGCTGGAGAATAACAACATTACTGCTATGTGGAGCAGCTCCACTCGGCGAGTCCCAGCAGAGCCCGTACTCGTGTTTCCGCATATATGAAACACTACGCGGCGACCGACATTCTCGGCTCTGCACTCAGCCAACAACAGGTTCTTCCGATGCAGTTGGGGCCGCGACGCGAGGGTGTTTATCGATACACTGGGCCGGGTTTACCTTACACCCAGACCGAGTTGATAAAGAGGCTGTCGACACCCCGAGGCTTGCGCCCGAAAGCAAACACCTTTCCGCTGCCCGACAGGTGTTTGGCGGACCGCATATATGCCCGCCACCGCCGCCGTGGGCACGAAATAAAGAGGGAGGAGTGTGGCTGGTAGCAGGATGTTTTCATTATTGGGTTTTTTCGAAAAAAAGAAGCGGGTGACCTTGGGTGGCGTGGTAGTGCTGGCGCTGCTAGTTTTCTTATTGCGGCCTTTGCTCCTTTATTACGGCGGCGGCCTTGATGGAAAACATATGCAGCGTGTGGGGCAATAAAAAATAATGATGGCAGAGATGGAAAACATTAATTAGCAAACGCAATGGATTTATAATACGTGATTTATGCACAGTACGCAGAGTCGGCATTCACCCGCCTATTACTTATAGCATAATGCTTATTTTATAAGAACACATCTGGAGCAAAATAGATAAAGGCAGCAATAGCACGGATGTGCCGCTGACTGCACGTTGCGGAAGTGACGTTCCTTGCTTACAGCGTGTCGTACTAAGGACTGATGTACCTCTAACTGTGAAGTGGATTTCCGTAAACAGCCATTTCATGGCCCGGCGCTTCACCATTACGTTGGCCACATCCGTCGCTGGCAATGCGACCATTTGGACCACAATGGCTGAGTAGCCTGCTGCGAGCCTTCTTCGGCTATCGCGCTATTCTTTCGATTTTCATTTTCTCCCGATTAAGTTTTGTCTCACCCCCTGTACAGGGCAGCAAACCGGACGATCGGCTGGTTGACCTCCATGGCGTCTTCTTGCCGTCTCGGTGGATGAAATCAGTCGCGTTTGAGCTTCAGATCAGTATACGTTGCTGTTAACAGAGGAGATAACACACACAAAAAAAACCGCGGGTTCATTACTTTCACAACTTGGCTATTACAGGTAAACGGCGGTGCTCATGAACAACGCGAAATGGCGGCTTTCAAAGCCCTTATTCTCGCTCCTTCCTTGTTGTGAGGAACCGTGAGCCGAGATTAAGCGAAGTTCTGCTTCCGTCCGCAATATATATATATAAACGGAAAAATAAGATAATACGACGTTCGTTGGTGTGGTACAGTATATTCACTAACGTTTCGTCTGGTGGACCAGACGTTGTCAAAGCTGATCCACCAGACGGAACGTTAGTGAATATGCTGTGCCAAACAAGCGAACGTCGTACTCTTTTTTCTTTCTTATTCTACCGGGGTCTGCGTGATTCTTTTGCCACTCCTACAGATATATATATATAAAGGCATAGAAAGCGGGAGGGAGCGAGAGCTGAAGAGGGCGCCTCCTCTATAGATCACGTCCTAACGATAGGTATTTTCGCTTTCTTAAAGGCTCAGCACAAGACAAGCATTACCGCACGCAAATAAAACAAGACACACACACGTTATGGCTGGTAAAAAGCTCGAACTATTTCTTGGTGCGAATGCATCGACTGCGAGAAGTCTCGCTAGCCACCGCATCATAACACGCTGTGTATGATACGGAGTTCAAGCCCAACCATCTGAAAACTTTAGTACTATTGTTAAGGCGAAGGCCTTACCTAATGCCTCCCAAGTAAAGAGACTGCGAGATTTGGTGAGACCTGGCGGTACATCACGGGACGTCATCAATGATGTCGTGTGACAGGATGACGTCATCCACGACGTCATGTTGAGACATCGTCGTGACGTCACAGATCGCCGGCATTTGCGATACCATGACGTCACGTTATGACGTCCTCACATGGCATCGTCGCTTCGTTAAAGGTGCGCCGATCCCGGAGGTAGTGCAACACCGGCTGAAATGCAAGAAGCATAATGCAATTAAACGGAAAACGTCAAAGTAATTCAGTCTGGTGACGGCGTAAGCTTCCGCCTTTTAATTGCTGGGGGTAACGCTCTGGAACCACGATATGATTATGAGGGACGCCGTGTGGAGGGCTCCAGAAATTTCAACCACCTGGGGTTCTTTAACGCGCACTTGGTCTAAGTTCACGGGCCTCAAACGTTTCGCCTCCATCGAAATGCGGCTGCCACGGCCGAGATTCGACCCCGCGACAGTCGGGTCGAGTGCTATAACCACTAGACTACCGTGGCGGGTACGGTTTCGCCACTTCTTATTGTTAGCTAAAGGGACCCTAAATTTTTAAATATTTACCCGGTGTACATAAGCTCTGCGCTGACATCACATGCGGTCAGGCACACCGTCGATAAGTCCAAGTGGTTCGGATGTATAGCTAAATAAATGACGTGTGCAAATAAAAGGCGTTGCGCGAATTGTGCATATCTCCCAACTTTCTCGCCCAGCCGTCTTGCTATGCTGCTAGAAAAATGTCGTCCTCAGCGGGTCGCAAACCCGGCCTTTCCGAATGAGCGCGTGCAAAATGAATGACGCTCACTTTCCGACAGGCATGCTTTCAGGCTGCGCAAATAGCTGCAATGTGCGCCTTGCACCCGAACCACGCAAGCCGTGCCAGCTGATAGCTGCGACGCCAGTGACGATATGCAGCTGGCCACCTCGCTACGTGCAACAAACAATGTTCCTGACCGAAGAGCCGCAAGGAATGCTAGAAAAAAGTGAGCGTCGCGTGGAATAATAAACTAAAGTGAAGGTAACATTTGCGGGCCACAGTGTCCTTGCGTTTAGCGCCATGGAACGCTTCAGGAAACGCATGGAGCTTAAATAAGCAAGGTAGCTTATTCGGGCGAGTTGGTCGCACTTGGCGTGTGCGCTGTTTTATGATCAAGATCTAAATAAGGTCTGTGCAGAAGGTTTAATCTTCATATATATATATATATATATATATATATATATATATATATATATATATATATATATATATATACACACAGTCAAGTAGATCCTCCGTGAGAAGTCACAACGTTGTTTATTTCGACGTTTCAGCCAGAGTCTGGCCTTCATCAGGAATGAGGGCCTCCAGCATTTCGCCTCGATCGAAATGCGGCCGCCGCGGTAGGGATTCGAACCCGCGCCTTCGGGTCAACAGTCGAACACCATAACCACTAGACCACTGTGGCGGGTGCATTGACGCTTCGTGACTCTTCGTGCATCATGAGTAGGCTCAAGTCTTTGCAACGCGACATTAATATGCAGCTCCAGCTCATGGCGCCCGTGACGTTCACAAGGACACAGAGGCAGAGGGGAAAGAAAAAAGAGGAAAGCTACGTGGCAAATGACGCCTGCTGAGATTAACCCGCGTCGAAGTCCCCCCCCCCCCTCCATTTTTACTTTCTTTTCTTCGTTGTGCCGCATAGCAGCTTTGTGAGAGCGCACTCTGTACGCAAACACGAACTCTGTCAGCATTACCAGGCATGCCATTCCTGCTCGTTCAGCATTTCAGGGCCGACTTCGCATTTAAGACTTACGGCGTTGTTGTTTACTTCAAGGAGGGCGCTAGATACGTGGCGATTCCGGCATCACTCGTAGACATTTAATACGCAGGCCTTCACCTCTTGTGGTTATAGGAGCGTGAAGTGATCGTAAGCGCACATTCCTGCACATACGTGCATACATCGCATGCAACTCCAAATCCCGAGGTAATATTCCTGAGTTACAAGATCGCTTGTGGAACTCGGCAACTACCGATTTACAAAAGGGAAATTTTGTCGAGGGGCGCGTTTTTATGTCAGACAGAACCGAATGAATCGAACATGCAATTAGACAGGGGTAAGCAAAGACGATGTTAATTGCGTTTAACTGCAGTGTACTAATTGGGACGTAAACTGAACTAATTCAAGTGGACGAGAAATCACCCGTTTTGTCGGTGGGATCTGAGCCCACAACCTTCGAATTACGCGTCCAATGCTCTACCAGCTGAGGTACGACGGAAGGCGCTTTCCCGTACACTTCGTGGGGGTATTTCTGTGCGAGTAATCCTTGGGAGTGTTAGCCAGCGCCGCTCGTAGCTCCGGCGGCGAGTGTGGAACACTTTTCTTTTCCAGAGGGCGTCACGTGGCACGCGATCTTTGAACGAGGCGGCAGCTGACCAATAAACCCTCGTATGTTACCCTAAGGCATTAAGTCTGCCGTGGAAAGGCCCTCGCTATGAATGAACGAAAGAAAGGGGATTTTCTTCGAGGGGCTCGTTTATACACCATTTTCTGGACGCGCTCAAGCGCCGCCATATTGGACTGATAATATTGCAGTTTTGTATCCGTGTAAAATAAACAAACAGTGCTACGGTGAACTAGCACCCACGAAAACGCTTGGGCCGGTACATTCAACGTTTCATGACATGATCACTTCATATTACGACGTGGAAAACCGGCAAAACAATCGCTTAACAGTCCAAGATGGCAGCGCCCATGAATCGAAAATAAAATCGTTCATATGTTAGAAGGCGTAATGCGAAGGTAGTGGGTTCAGATTCCACCGACGGAGCGGGTGATTTTTTATCCGCTTCAATTCATTTCAGTTTACGTCACAATTACTACACTGCAGCTAAACACAACAATTCATATACTCTATGCTTTCCCTTGCCTAATCGTCTGTTAGATTCATTTAGTGTTGAGTTATAGAGTACGGCAAGTTGCAGAGTACTGCACCAATACAGTACGAATACAGTGTGGTGCTTCAGCTCCGTGTGCTGCATCGAGAATAACCGTACGACGCGGCGCGTATAGGCAGGCAAAATATGCGCAAGTCGGCGTTGTTCGTAAAGTTGTTCGTAAGATGCAATTATAACGAATATCGGTAAGCGCGGTATTATATATATATATATGAAGAGAGCGAGGGAGAGAGAGAGAATGGCAAGGAAAGATACAGTTTTGGTAAATCCGCCCAGGTCATTGTGATAGTGCGGCACTGGTTGCGGTATTGTTTTGCGGGACTGCATTAAATTCTAACTCACTACACAAACATTCGAAAGTTCTGATCAAGCTGTGTTTCAAGGATCATGCGACATCTGTCCCACTGCTGTGTTCGATCCGTGTTACTGAATTCGTAGCGTGGAAGCTGCAAGTAGCCTTCAGCGAGTGACCGATTCCTTGTGTGAGTGTTAACACGGCCCCTTCTAGTCTATAACGTTCCTTGTGCAAGCATCGAGGGGCATTCAGAGGTGGTTAGGATTTCGCTTATTACTTTTTTTTTTCAACTTGCTTTATGCCGCAATACAGCACCGACTGCATCGAATACTATATCAAAGAGCAACACGCTACATACGATCATGAGAATACAAGGAGATTCGGAAACTGCAGTAGAAAAAACACGAGTTACAAAGAAAATCAATGCATATGGAGAGGGTACTGATGTTTATAAAATTTCAAGGATAAATGTTGAACGAAAAGTGGAGTGTAATGGGTGAGATAACATAAACAAGCGGTGTATAGAAAAACCAAACGCTCGAAAAATAAATCCATACCAGAGTTTGCAGTAATGAGTAATGAATTACATTTGTGGGCTGGTAAATTTAGAAATGTGATAAATGACTTCAAGGGAGTTATTTCAAGAAAGGTACTCATTACTTTCCAAATCACTTCTGACTAAAATATGGCACGTCCGCTTCCCTTACCGCATAAAAAATTTTTCAAAACGGAAAGGAAATAACAACGACAAGTTAATACGAGGGCCAAACCTCAAGAGTGGTAACGATCCGGGACCAGAGAAAAGTCGGGTAGCATTAGAACTCGAAGCGCTAATGCTTTTGGAAGGCTACGGCCATAGAAGCTCCAGACAAAAGGGGTCGACTACGCCTCCATGCTTTGCTAACTCTTGTACAGCTCAGCAACAGTATGCTGGGGCTTCAAGAGCGAAACTTTGCGGGTTTCGCCGAATTAATTTTGTTAGGACAATCTCATTCTTACGCTATATTTCACCATTCCACAATACTGTGTCGTTCACAGTAACGCAATTACAAAGACAACAAACCTGTTTATTTTTCTACGAAGCCGATTGACACGTGCGAAAAGACTTTCTTTTGTGCCTCGGAATTACTCCGTGACTCGGGTACAATCTCAGAGTTGTCTGAAAGGATATACGCGTAGACTTTCGAAATCTCAGCCACTATTCAGTAAAATAACATCCTTATTGTCGTTGCCTGTTCCCCCTAGCAAGGTCACAGAACAAAATTGCACATGGATTACGAACGTTGACGCAGTGGTCCGGAGGACAGCGAAAACAATCAATTTCGTCAGCATTCTTCTCTAAATCAAACTGCAAACTTTTGGGGATCAGTAGGTTGCAGCAAGGTTGCAGCGAGAGCAGGAAGCGCATTGAGAATACATTGCAATATAAAAAAACAGTGCTAAGAGAAAGCAATCATGCTCAGCTTAATTCCCAGCCGGGATTTCAGGGATCTTGTTGAAGCGGCCTGTAATCAATGAAGGTTAAGGCGTCGCGTCGCGGCCTTATTTTCGTAACCGGAATGCCCGTTGTTTTTTGCAGAGCTGCCGAGGACAGCAGTGCAAGATGACAGAGAGCAGTGTAGGAGGCCGGTGCGACAGACACTTCACCGAGAGTACTCCCATTCGATGACCATGGAGTCAAACCGCACGGTCTGCAACCCTGCCAAGTACAGGGTCAGCAGTATCGTCTGGGTGGCCGGCATCCAGTGCAGCCTGGCAGTGGTCGCCCTCCTTGGTAACCTTCTCGTCATCGTGTCCGTGTGCCGATGCACCCGACTTCGCACCATCACCAATTACTTCGTGCTGAGTCTCGCCTGTGCCGACCTGCTCGTCGCACTCAATGTCCCTTTCTACGACGCCTTCTACTTTTTCGAGGATCTGTCGTGCCATCGCAGGCTTTGCATGCTGCGCTACTGGTTCGCCACGTATTCGACCGCCTGTTCCTCCTTCAGTCACCTGGGCGTCGCCGTTGACCGGTACGTGTCCGTGGTGCACGGCATATCGTACCACCGCCTCATGCGATACCGACTCGCCGCCGGCTACATCGTGTGCGTGTGGATCTCATGCCTGTTGTACAGCCTCTTGCCTTACATGGGCATCGGCGACAACGAGGACTACCCGTTAGGTCTGGACGCCGTCCATGTCGTATGCGACCTTAGTTACGTCTATTCCCGAATCTACATCCTAGTGACAGTCGGCATCTCGACCGTTGGCACAACCCTGACTCTGGTTTTGTACTTCTTCGTGTTCCGTGCCTCGTGGAAACACCTGAAAGCTGTGGCGTCCACCAGCGACGTTCATCAACGAGTGAAACAAGAGGCCCGGACCGCGTGCACCATGGCATTGGTGTTAACCGTGTGTATTCTGGGAGTTCTCCCATATTCCATCATAGTCCTCATCCCTTTCTTCGCCGACTTGAGCACCAGTCTGCAAGTGCACGTAAAACCGTACGTGATCTGTCTGTTCTTCGGCAAGTCATCTGTGAACCCCGTCATATATGGATGGAAGGCTAAGGACTTCAGGGCCGCCTTCCGAGAATTTTTGTGCCCTCGGAAATTGAACGGTGCGAGGCCAACGTGAGTGCAACTTTCGCGAAACGGCTTGTGGCTGTTGTATTCAGAAAGGGACCTTGAGGTTACAGATGCAGCGCATGTTGTTTCTCATTGGACTGAAGTCCTGTAGGTTTTGTGCGTAAGTTGCCATTTTGAGCACACCCTTATAAATTGCCCGTTTGTACAATATCAGAAACAAAGACCGAATCTGCATTCACTGATGAACATAATCTTGCTGACCGAACCGCATTACTGTATGACAGGTTAGTAGGAGCTGGTTGGTGTTGCCGTACGATAATGTCGAAGTCTGGGTCAGTTGGTACATAACGCTGAAACATTGTGTGTGCCACATCTCTCCTTTGTCCGTCGTCTTTCTGACTGGTTTATTCTTTTGCCGTACGAGTGTGTCTGTTAGTGATGCAAACTATCGGTAGATTGACTATCGATAGCATTGATAGTCTTTTTTTTAGACTATCAATAGTCTAAAGAAACAATCGATGGTATTACTGATAGTGAAATCGAGAGTACCATCAGTGGTATTACTACCGATAATGCTATGAATAATTGCTGTGAATAATTATGTTGTTGTTGGCCCTCGATATTGCCAAACATTTGCGTAACCTATACTATCAGCAATACTCAGTTTAATTTACGGCATTTTTTGGTGAAAGAAACCAATTAGTTCTGCAGTTAGAATGCTGCAATATGTCCATAAATAAATTCATATTCAAATTTAACTAGTTACACCTTGCAATTAACGAACTTAGTTCTTGATATTGTTATTTTGAAATAAAGAAAATTCAATAAAAAGTTGAGGCCGCGCAGTTCGGCCACATGTAACGGCTTCCTTTCCGCTACTGCTGGTCAGTTTACCATAATTATCAAGTGTCAGGCAAGCATTTTGTTCAAAGAACACAAGCATGTCAACTTTCTTGCCCTTCAGCCTGCTCCACCATATACCACGCACTCGAGGAACCAAGTTTATGCTGCAATGAGCTCGCGCGGTTGATTTTATACAGTTGATAGTACTGTCGAATTTACTATTGATAGCGCTATCGATAGTTTGATTTCTACTATCGATAATACGATAGTGACTCAACTGAGAATGGGTGATAATGCGATGATGATTGAGAATGAGTGATAATGCGATAGTACAGTCAGATTTGTACCTATAATTTGATGCGTTTACGCCATACCCACCCTTTGAAAGGGTGAGTATTGACTTTCTCATTCCGTCGAACTTGTGGAACATTTCGCTTCTGACGAATATGTAAAGACCGTTGTTTGTAAAATGCTTGAGTGCCACGTCATAATGCACATCTCTGTGCATCAAAATAACACGACACCTTAAAACCTGTAAATAATGCCAGCAGTCACACAAAGCGAATCGTCACATAACATCATCATTGAGATCTGAGTTCCTTATTGCAGAGCCTCAATGGACAAGAGCGATCTCACTTCGTTACAACCTGCAATGTTTCATTTGCAACTGTGTCGTTTGTGGATCGTATTTTGGACCAAATAAAGTAAGTTTATTTATTTACTGTTCAAACGAGTTTTAGTGTTTTCTGAGCGTTAAAAGGCAAAAAGTGTGTTGAAGTGAAGCGTAGCGTTATATGCATGGCTGAAGAGCTTTTGAGGTATTTACACACCAAAGCTGTTGTGCGCACACAACGTGGCCAAACGGAGAAGCTGTGGCGGAGGCGTCAACAGAGATGCGACGAAGGGTAAGAAAAATACTTACCAGGACCACCGTGAAGAGGAATTTTCTAAGATTTGCTTAGCATGACGTTTGCTCGCTTTTTTTACCGCGCATTCGTTAAGCGTTTTCTTAGGCCGGTTCGTGCCACCAGAAAACTATCATTAACAGGAAGAACATGAGCCACAGACAGCGCGCACTCCAAGTCGAATTCCCAATGAGACTAGTGAAGTCAAGCTCAGGGAGGTACTAATTACTGCTGAATAAGTCGAGCATAATAATGCTAATTAAGCGAAATTAAATATAATTAATATTAAGTAACACTAAGTGCAGTTACGACTAATTGAGTTGTGTGTGTTCGAATCATGTCCGCCCGAGATACCTGTCATGTGGCCTAGTTATGCTAAGTAAGCCTAATTAAGCTAATTAAGCTGAACCAAGGTAAGTATAGCCGAATCTAATTAATAATAGTTGAGCATGGTGACTCATAATTAAGCCGAGCATAATTGAATTTAATTAAGCCATACTTCATAAAGCCAAAATTAATCAAAGCAATCCAAGTCCAACTTTCAAATGAGGCCAGTGAAGCGAAGCTCAGGAAGATACTAATCACTAATGATCGAGTCGAGCCTAAATAAACCCGTTAAGTATAATTGGCGCTAATTAAGATTAAGTATAATTAAGAATAATCGTGTGTAATGGAAGCAAGTCCCCCCCTATATACTTGAGTTTCATGTGGCCTAAGTATGCTATTTAAGCCTAGTTAAGCCTAATTGAGACTAAGCCAAGCCGGGACTAGCTAGCAGACCACCAGCTTCGTTGTCACTCAGCCTTGAGCCTCTAGAGCAAGCTGCCCACTTTTTTTTTCCATTGATGTGAATTATGGAAATGATTGTGTGCAATGAGGCACCGGCTGCTCCTTAGCGCTTGAAGGAGTTGAATATACAACATACAGGGTTGAAAACTGCATATCGAACAACGTTCTCTCACTGACAGCAGGGAGGTTAAAAAGATGCATGCCAAACGGCGTTTTCACACCAACACCAGAACATGAAAAATACGTGCCACATAAAATGTAAAATCTAAATAATGCCGGCATAGTGCAAAAGAAAGTCTCAAAAATAAACAGAATAGTGTCACCAAATAAGAAGGTGTCAAGAGAGTGGCTAGCGCATGCACCATGTAATTGAGTTTTAACATATAGACAGCATAACAGACAGCACAACATAATAAAATACGACATACATGTGCTGGACGATCTTAAAATAATAACATGAAATGCCTTAATAACGGCCAACAATGTCACAGCCTTCAAGAAAACGTTTAACGCCCATAAAGCTTATTTCTGTATGCTATGGTCGGTCACAGGTTTACAAGTACACCGTGTCCTTCTCTATTAGGGGCACGGAAGGCCTGATTTCAAACTTGGTGCACCGCTAGTGGATACAGGAATTTTTAGCTCACTACACCCGCGATCTGTGCAGCGAAAAAAATAATCACGTGCCTTCCCAGAGGCTTGCAGCAGTATACTGTTGGAGAGAGAGAGAGAGAGAGAATTTTATTTGAAGGCAGAGAGGTCGGCCTGAGCTAGTGCGCTCTAGCCTGCTACTCTGCACAGGGGAAAAGGGAAAGGGGAAAAAAGGAGTGATGAGGGGTGATGATGGGGAGAGGAAAGAGATATGCGTATATACAATAATACAATAACCACGTGACGTAGTGGTTTCGCTATAGTCTTGTGTCCAGTTCTGTGCTCCTAAGAAAATCTATCACAGCCTTGATAGCAGTTGGTGACTTTGTCTGGTCGCACATAGCTGACAAAATACCCGTCTCACTTAGTGTTGCCACACCGATTCCTGACAACGTTAAAGCAAGTGCATTACGTTGTGACACGTAAAGTGGGCAGTCACAAAATATATGTGCTGTTGTTTCATGTACTTGGCATCGTTCACAGTTCGGGCTGTCCGCACGGCGGATGAGGTGTGCATAGCGGCGAGTGAATGCAACTCCCAGACGAATCCGGTGCAGCAAACTGGCGTTGCCTCGGTTCATTCTAGCCGGGAGGCGAAAAGTCATTTCCGGATCTATTTCCCGCAGGCGCCTGTATCGATGGTCTGGCTGAGACCAATAAGTGGTTATGCACTCTCGCATGAGCAATCTCAATAAAGAGTTCACGTCTCCTCGCGTGTACGGTACTTTCACGTCGGTGGGGGCGTTAGAGACAGCGGTTCTTGCTTCAGAATCAGCAAGCTCGTTGCCTACCAATCCACAGTGTCCAGGAATCCATTGCAGTGTAACTGAATGACCAATCTTCTGCGTAAGGTCGAATGCGTGAATGATTTCTAAAGCAAGTGCATAATATTGTCCCCTTCTTGAGCAAGAGTCAATAGCTTGTAATGCGGATTTTGCGTCTGAGAGTATCGTCCATTTACGTGGTGATTGTCCGCACACGAATTGGATAGCTTCCCGTATCGCAACAAGTTCTGCAGCTGTTGAAGACGACCTGTGATCTAATTTGTACTTCCGGGAGGTACCCAGATGAGGAATCACAAAGGCTGCAGTCGAAGCGCACGGAGTCACAGATCCATCGGTGTATATGTGCAGAGTGTCGTCGTAACGTTGAGTCAAATATGCCAAGGTGAGTTGTTTGAGCGCAGCACACGGAACGCGACGCTTCTTCGTAATCCCGGGTATTTGAAGGGACACCAGTGGCCTGTTCAGCGTCCATGGTGGCACTGTGGGGATGATGACTGGTGTAAAGTCAGAAGGGATGACGTGCCTGTGTGTATCGAGGCATCGTGAGTAGGTGCAGCCTGGTCGATCTCTCTGGAGCGAAGACAAGGGATGGTTTGCGTGGCGAGTCAGCAGTCGAAGGTGGACTCGAAGGGGTTCACAAGACAAGTAAACCTCTATAGGGCATGTACGTGATTCCTCTATGGTGCCAGAGGTTGTTGTACACCTTGGTAGCCCTAGGCACGTTCGCAGCGCTCGCGCTTGAAGGCTCTCCAAAGTACGGATGCATGTTGCACGCATACTGGAGAGCACAGGTGCACTGTACCTTAGATAGCCAACGAACAATGCCTGGTACAACTGCAGGAGACTCTTCTCAGAGGGGCCCCATCTTAGTCCTGCTACAACTCGAAGAACGTCTACAAAACTAACAAGTTTGGTTCGTAGCGCAGTGACATGCTTCGTCCAAGATAGGCTGCGATCAATGACGACACCTAGGTATCGGTAGTGCGTGACAGCAGGAATCACTGCTCCGTCAGCGAAGATCGGGTACCGCGTCATTGATTTCTTTGTAAATACCAATGCAGCACACTTCGTTGTTGAGAGTTGCAGGCCTTGACGGCGCAAGTACTTTGACGTTACTGATGTGGCGCGTTGAAGTCTTGCTCGCAGTTGCGGACGCGTCGCTCCAGATGCCCATATGCATATATCGTCAGCGTAGGCGCTGACTTTGACAACGTTAGGGAGCTCAGCTGCAAGACCAATGAGGGTGATGTTGAAAAGCATGGGGCTGAGGACCGCGCCTTGTGGAACTCCACGGCTGACATGGTGCCGGCCCGTGTCACCATCAGGCGTCGACATGAAAATGGTACGTCCCTTAAGATAGCTGACTATCCACGCGTGAAGGCGGCCTCCTACGCCGATGTCTTCAAGCGCATCAAGAATGGCCTCATGAAGGACGTTATCGTAGGCGCCTTTAATATCCAAAAAAATGGCGCCTACTAACCTCCGACGTTGTTTTTCTTTTTCTACCGACGAAACTAGGTCAACGACGCCGTCTATTGACGATCGACCCCTTCGGAAGCCATTCATGAAATCTGGCAAGATGACATTCTTCTCCAATAGCCATTCCAGTCTCGTCAGCACCATGCGTTCCATTACTTTGCCGACACAACTGGCTAGGGCAATTGGCCTATACGAAGAAAGTTCGTGTAAGCACTTGCCTGGTTTCAGTAAGGCCACTATGCGACTGCACTTCCAGTTGTCTGGGACTGTTGCCGTGTCCCACGTAGAATTGTAGTAAGACAAAAGAACTTTCCGCGCCTCCTGGCCAAGGTGACAGAGAGCCGAATAGGTGATCCCGTCAGGCCCTGGCGCAGACGAGCGTCGGGAGGCGGCAATCGCAGCGTCGAGTTCGTGCATAGTGAACGGTACGTCGAGGCGACCGTCAGAAGATGGTGGTGAGGCGGAGTATGAAAGCGATACCGGTGAGGAGGAAGTGCCTACCAGTAATTGACAATAATCTTCTGCAACATCTACTTCACTCCGGCCTTGCTTTAGTGCGACAGCTCGGAAAGGAGACAACTGTTGTGTAGGTGTCTGAAGACTCCGAACAACTTGCCATATTCGCGACAGAGGCTTCCTGGGGTCCAGAGATCCACAAAATGTCCTCCACCGTTGTCTGTCGAGATGCATCACGGGATGAATAGGCATCAGCTTTCAAGGTAGTGTGGTGCTCACGAAGCGAGCTGTTGAAACATCGGTCATTCTGGCATACGTAAACTTTGTCAAATGTAAGGAGAATTTCGCAAACCACCCATTTAACGCTTGACACAAGCCAAAGGTCATGTTTGGTATCTGTACAGAGGGTGTGTACAACCTTACGAAAATGTGAAGCAGAGTCAATTCCAGTGCACGTAATCGAATATGAGTAGGTGACATAGATGTTTCTTATTAAGGTGAAAGCCTTAGATGCCTCATTAAACGTGAAAAATGACCGCCGCGTCAACACCGATGATGCAAAAAATCATCATCACACGATGACGTCGCCATATGACGTCAACATGACGTCACAGGTCGAAAACAATTGTGACGTCACATGATTACGTCATCAAATGAGATGACATCGCTTGGTCAAAAGCGGGCTGATCCAGGAGGCCCTGCGCGCAAAACCACGTTCGCTGCAGAAAGCTTTCGTGGGAGTGGGCGGTGAATGCAGTCACGACTGAGAAGAAAAATCAGCAGATGGCTTTCCCCGTCCAGTCGTCTTAGGCAAATGCATAAGTTTTTGTGATTGCAAATTAGCCAAGTCGTCGTCGAGGTGGTTCATGCAAGAGAGACCCAGTGGCCCTAATTTATGGGGTGTGTGGTAATGTGGAAGGTAGAGTATGCTGTTGTGCGCCTAAATGTCCAGTGTCCCACATGTGAGACCAGCCCACAAAAACGGACGGATGCCCGCTAAAGAAAACTGGGTTGAAATTTCCAAGAATGCTTCGCAGTAAAGAGCTGATGCTAGCTTCGTTCGACGGGCGTCATTCGTCTGTGTCCGGCAGAATAACTGCGCCTCTGCGTGTTTCTCAAATATGGCTGCGAAGCAAACATTTTCGAAGGAAAAAGCAAATCATCCGTTAACGTACTTTCTGGTAAACAAAGCTCCATAAGTTCTAACATCAGACGTGGCAGTCAACAGGCGCTCTTATGCCTGAAGCGCGGAAAAAGAGCACCGAAGTGTTCAAACCGTGCGCCAAATTGACGATCACGGAAGCTGCGTAAGCGTTTGCTCTTTCCACCGAGGAGTGGCGCCAATTGCTCGGCAGTTGTGAAAACTCATCTACCAAGATGTTTCTAATACAGTGTGGGTCAGCGGCCGACCTAAGGGATGTCGTACGAATCATTAGCACATTGAGGATTTCTTTGCGGAGGAAGCCGTTTAGGTTATGATATTTAAGAAAAAAAAAACACTATATATTTTGACAGTAGATGACGCGGTATTTAGCATCTCAGGAATTTTTTAGGGATCTCAGAGATTTTTTTTCGCTCACTCAATAATCGGACCACGTTCCCTGCGACTTTTCTTACTTGTAAGATCTTTATTCTCGCAAAATAATTTCCGGTGGAGTCACTACACTTGTCCAACGTTTACTGCCACTGCACGAAGCAGCTATGGAGATCCCAAAGCTTAGTGCTGTTGAGCGGTCTTTGAGAAGTTCGTGAACTGTCAAAAAAACCACTTTTATTGATTTCTATGATTTAAAAATACAGAAAGAATCCCATAGAACTCGGTTCAATGAACATATAGGACGGAAAGAATAAACGAAAAGAATAAGGCAAGCTAGTTAAGAGTGCCTGATTGGATACTCTGCAGGGGGAAATGAGAAATGAGGATAAAATGCCTTTTTTATTGTGTGTAATGTTTCCTTTTACCCTTTGTCTAGTTTAGTTTTATTTTACTTATTGTTTAACCTTTTTTTAGTGTACACACACACACACACACACACACACACACACACACACACACACACACACACACACACACACACACACACACACACACACACACACACACACACACACACACACACACACACACACACACGCCGATCAGTTTCGATTTCGCCCTTGACATTCGATGATGAATATATCGAACTACCTGCAACATTCGTGATTTTTAGAAAAATGGGTGTGCTATAAATTGACACGCACTAAAACTTTCTAATATGAACGCCTGCCCTCAATTCAATAATTAAAAAGATAATTAAGTAGTTTTTGTTAATTAGGGGGAACAGTGTCATTTTAACTGCGGCAGAGTTTTTCCGCCTCGACGTGGAGTGTGTGTGCGAAAACGACAGGAGCCTGACTGTCATAGAATTGTAATAATAAATTGCTCGTTCTTCTTCAATCACCTCAAGATTCACAAGCGCAATTGCTGATTGACCTTTCTGGTTCGGGAAAAATAAATTTACTCCGCAAAATTCCACAAACGCAGAAGAAATAAGACACGTGGGTAATTTCGTTCGCAAAACATCGACGGTGTCATTAAGGTTTTGCTTGGACTGCTAGGACGATGTTACACACCATAACATGGCTGTATTACGCAATGCCTGCTGGCCAGGGTAGGTGTTGGAATATTGCACAGACAGGAGTCTCACAGTGCTGGCATAATGAGTAGCGTCGCCAGTGCCGTTTCAAGCATCGTGCCTCGATGGGGCACGAAAGAGAGACCAAAGGTAAACTGTCGGTGCTCGCCAGCACGAGTAAGAGCTGGTTAATTCGGCACTCGTTATGTGGAAAATCGGATAATTCGGACGTGTTTTCTGGTCCCGACCAGCATATAAATTGTTTAATGACGTCAAACTCTCGTTATTCGGTCATACTTGGCCCCAACCCAGTTAATTTGGACGATCCTTGGAGCGCGCCGAGCGCGAAGCGCCGCGAATGTGCAACGCAAAGGAGCGAAAACGACGTTCGCGGACAATCGCAACAGCCGCCGGCTTTCAGAAAGGCGTGGTCGCCATCCACAATCGCGTTGTTGCTACGTATTAAGGTGCGGGTTCACAGAACGTTTCGAATTGAGACATGGGGGTCTTGAGCCGCGTTCACATTATGAACGAAGTCGCCAATGACGAAAATAGCTGCTTTTGCACGGCTCTTATGCGAAATAAGCACTGGATTTACGTATTCCTCAAGAAAATGAAAGTACATTGATGTAGGCCTAATAGGCATTTATTTGTTGTTTTCTTGATACTTTCGATAATTCGACATTCAGTTAATTCGGATAGTTTTTTCGGTTCCGTGAAATCCGAATTAGCGAGCTTTTACTGTATACATAACATTACAATGACGTCTAGTGCCCGTCCCGCTCAGCACCGTCCATACACAGAGCATCTCATCGAGAACGCTATTGAGTGCAGTCTCGAAAGTCCGGCGCTTGTGAGTCAGAAAGCTCAGTGCATGTTTTTTATATTTTCTTTCGATCTTTTAAAGGAGCAGTGACATCAACTTTACGCATGTCGCGTTTTTTGCGTCCCCGTGTAGTTATCGACCCCCTGCTAGTACCGATTCACCACTAATAATGCCACGGGGAGGATGAATAAATATCTGTAATAATGATTACTATGACCAGTAACGAACGCGGTTCAAAACGGGTGCAAATCCCGCCACTTTGCAGCGCTGGCAGCACTGCCGCGCGGTCACCCCCGCGGTGACGCCTCGAAAGGGCCCCATCTGATCGCGTGGCCACACAGAACGGTGACGCGAGTTTCAGCTGTCATTTCGTCTGCTATGCGCGCATGTGTAGTCATGTCTTCGTCACCACCACCGTCGTCGCCGTGCCTGCAAATGATGAAGAAAATACTGAGGTATTGGAAGTCGATGCGATTCGCGACGTCGCGAATCATTCTCGCTTCGAATCCCTTCAGAGGAGCGTTTCTGAAATCGACGCCGGTCCGAGCAGCGACGAGTGGTCACCTGGAGACGCACGCTTAGGCCATGCTGGCTGGCAAGAACACAGATCAGGAAGAAACGTTTTATGCGCTCCTATCCTATTCATAAAAGTAAGCAGTCCGGTTACTAACAACAACGAACCGTTTATTCAACGATTTATTAATTGTAAAATACGTCCGCACTGCTCAGAACACCATTCGCGTCTGCCGATCACGCCGGGCTCGCCTTCTTTCACCCCCCCCTCCCCCAACCCTTCCCACACGCACACACGCTGTCGACCAACAACAAACTACGAAGTTTGTCTAGGTGGCGTTGTGTCGACGCTAGCTCTGCGCGTCTCGTCTCCAGCCAGGCGTCCGTGCTGGTGCGTTTCGCCTATGTCACCATCAAGCTCTCAATAACAGCACATTTTCTGGGTGTGTAAGGCCTGCGCCTGTGGAGGCGTTGGTTAGGCCAACGTTCAATGCATCGCGGAGACGCGTGGAGAGACGCAAATTGCATGCGCAGTCCTACCTGGAGGCTCTTATAAACCAACTTTGCAGCTGTCCGCGACAAAGGCATTTCTTCTTGCAGTACCTGAAACGCCACTGGTGTAAGTCGCGCAGAAATGTTTCTCGACATGCTGGCGCGTAATGGAGTCGAGATCGTCACTCCCAATCATCACACGCTGACGAGCACACGACAAATCATTCGAAGCGGTGCGGCGAAGACGCGGGACTTGAGACAACCAACCCAGGCAATCGAAGTGAAACCGCTGCCAGGCGTCGCTGCTAGTCGGCATCGCGATGACAACACTGAGATCGTTGACGTTATCTTTACTAGCGCATCATCACTCAGTACCTGGGGCGTGGCCTGGGTGCCATCTGAACACGTCATAATACTGTCGATGTCGCAGGGCGCTGAACGCACCTTTGATCTTTCGTAGGCTGTTTGCCTTCGAAATAAAATAACTTCTGCGCAACGGACGCATTTGATACTTCGCTCAAAAATATTTTGCATACCAAACTATCGAGTGAAGGCCACATTTCGAGCTTGAAATTTTATGTCACTGCTCCTTTAACATTTCTTAGTACCTCTGTCCTCCTGTCTACAGATACTCAGTTCTCTTAACATGACTACTAAAGCTTGCTTAGAGACTTAAGAACGAAGACATTATATGAAACGGGAAGAGATTCCGTAAGGGTGGGTTCTCAGCGAGACAAAACGGTGATAAGTTGAGACCGGAGCACGATAATGTAAGATATAGGGTGTGTTCCAATACTCACCGTAGACGGCTAAATAGACAGCTAAGTGGACAGCGGCCATCTTAAGTCCCATTCCAATTCTCACGTAGCCGGCAAAATAGACAGCTTCGAGAAAGACAAAAACGATGCAGGCTACTTTGCTGTCCAAACAAGATGGCGGCTCAGCGCAATGCTCGCGTAGCTCGGATCTCGCCGGTATGGTCGTCTGTACACCAGTAGGCGCTTTTCCAGGCGCTCAATGTAAGCTACGTTAATTTTTTCATAGGTTTGAACACGAAAGAGGCTAAAGAAAGAGCATTTACGGTTGCTTTTCTTAGCTTTCTCTTCTCGACGCTAGGTGGCATTACGTCGTGTAGACGTCTTCTAGACGCGTTCCATTTATCGGACAACATGACCTCGATGCTGTCTTCTAAGCTGTCAGCGTAGACTGTCTACGATGCTGTCCAGAATTGGAACACAGCCATAGTGAGCAACAACTCCACGACCAACGCATCAGTGCATCCTGATATCTGCGACAAACAAGTGCCTCATCTCTGCTTCTTTCAAGAGCAATAAAGGGTAAGGCACGTGGAAGAGCGGTATGGCAGATGGCGCCCTCTTCCTACGGGGGGGGGGGGGGGGGGGAGCAAAGAGCGTGTGAATGATCGCCTTATTAATAAGTCGTTTAATATACCGGGCCGCTAATCTCGCTAGCCGGTAGGAGTGCTGTTCATTATGGCAGTACTTAAGTTAATGGTCCATGAGCAGAGATTACCGCACGACAAAGTGTCCGTGGCCGCGCAGAGACTCGTTTGCCCCACACTATACTCCGCAACTTCTTACACGCACACAGCTGTTTTCCTTACTAGCTATCCAGAGCTCGGTATTTCCTGCCGTTATGGTTCTCAATGAGCGTATTGATTATAACTTGGCGATGTTGCAACCTGCGTATATAAATTTGTTGTTGTCGTAAGGAAATTTCGTTTACTCACAGCAATGCAATTATGTGGAGCTTTACGCACCGTAGGCCATAATACATTTCTGCGTTACCGAGATCCAAGCGCGCTTCATTCGCGTTCTCGCTGGCCGTGTTCAAGCAATGACTGGATCAAGGGGGTAGTAAAGTTGAAGAAATGAATTAACACGATACGATTTCGGTCTATCTATCGCATCGACGATGTGTTTCCTTCCTCAAACAGTTCCACCTGGAGGAGGTACGTCACTGCCTTTAATAAAAAGACGGGGATGAACTATTTCTCGAGACAGCCAATCGAAAAGATTGGGTCAGCTACGCACTAGGGGTGCGAAGGCTGACGAAGCTGGTGGCCTCCTCCTTTCACTCCTCCTCACCCTCACTTCCTTTCTCACCCCTTGCTATACTATACTGTACAAGGCTGTGGTATGCTTTGCTAGCGTGCAATAAATACCGTAATAGAAAAAAAAAATCACAGCATATCCACGGAGTGAATGATGATGAGTGGGCGAAGCTGCGGAGGTTCATCGGTAAACCGTGAAGCTTCCGTGAATTCTGCCCAGTACATCATCACCGACGTGAGATCGGGCGCGTTTATACTAAAGGTTCGATGAGTTATGACGACTTGCAGCTCACTTTAATTTTACATGTACGCTGTGAATTTTCATTGTTTAGAAAACCATTGCTTTAGAAAACATCTGGCGTCTTTCGTTAAGCAGCTGGCGACTTTTCGTTTTGCTTTAGAAACATCTGGCGTTCTTTCGTTTTGCTTTTACAAAACATCTGGCGTCTTTCGTTGGTTTATTTCATCAATCAACGGCGTTTTGAACAAAATTTTTATTGTTTAATCACGCACAGGAGAAATCTCAGCAGGCACTACCTTGGAGGTAAACAATGGCTGCTAATGGGAATGAGAGACAGAAGAAGTCGGCTTTTAGCTAACACTTACACTTCTACTTCTACTAACGTTTCCTACTGGAACATGCCAATGGCTGCTAATGGGGAATGAGAGACAGAAGAATTCGGCTTTTAGTTAACGCGCACGCTGCGAATTTTTTATTGTGCAACAGCGCACAGGAAAAATCTCCCACCGGCACCACCTTGGAGGTCAAAGCGTTAGACTGGTTACGCACTACGACTACTACGACTACGACTACGAGGGACGAACGGGTGCCGCCTTAAGGAGCTTCGCCCTTAAAGTGGTCGATCCTTCCGTCATAGGAATCGGAATAACACGAAAGTAAAGCGTGCCCTTACAGAAGTAACTGAATGTTTACTGTACATTGATATAAGAGAGAGAGAGAGAGAAAGAGCAGATGAAGGCAGGGAGGTTAACCAGAGTATAAGATAATATATGAGAATAAGAATATAAGAGAGTTTGCACGATGTATATTGATGTCTGGCAGCTATAGCACCGTTTAACGTGGATGCACCCACTTTGATGATTGGTGGTACATCTCCATCCCGACGACTAACGTCCATGTTCAATGAATAAACAAACCCTCCTGGTTGCTGTAGTAGTTAACGGTGAAAGTGTAATCAGAAGACGAGGTGTGATAGAGAAGAGCGTCGCATATCGGACGGAAAAGTTTGTCGCCATCCCGCGGCATGCTAAAATGTGATTGAACACCAAGCGCCGGACTAGAGGGAAACGCAAAGCGCGTCGTGCCGCCCCGGTAGCCCGGCCGCGATTTTTCTCGGGGCGAGCGCGTGAGCGGCGAACGCCGTGTTACAGCCAGGTGAGACAGGCGCGTCGCAGAGCTATTTTTTGGTTTGGAATAGCATGATGCTATGAGCGAGACCGACGCTTTTACGACGCTTGAACGAAGGTCGCCACCTCGCGGAGTGTTGAGGCATTGACAAAATTGAACTTCTATTGAAAACGCGCCGAATGGGACGGACGGGTAATGCGTTGCAGGTGCTAATTGCGGAGGCCACAGTAATGACGAATTACTTTACTTTACCGCTCCCAGAGGGCAACGCCACCCCGCCGACCGGGAGAGTGGTAGATATAAAAGGCGCGTTTGTAAAGCCTGTACGGTCTGTGACCGTGGCGCAGTGGATAGCGTGCCCGGCATCTGTTGCTGCGGACCGAGCGGTCGTGGGTTCGACGCCCGTTGACGGACCTTTTTTTCTTTGCCATCTGATCGTGTAAATTTTTCGTCGTCATTTCCGTGACGGAAATACGTCACTGAAGTCTTGGTGGACCCCGGCATAAAACACTTTCGTGTTAAAAATATTTTCGAATCCCTCTTCGCCAAAAATATTTCGTTCTCTTTTAGGGGCGAAGCACCTTAGGGTCTAGCCTTGTCAGTTGTGTGGTGTCTGTGCTCACGGCACAGCACCTTGTAAAATCCCGTAAAAAAAGGTTTAACAACAGACTAATATCAATCATACTTGAGACAGAACATTATAAGACACCTTGAAGCACAAACCCTTCATACTAGTCGGCGATTTCAACATAGACATTATGGAGCTTATGATCTAGCTTCGCCCAATCGTCATCATTCACTTCGTGGAGACGCGTTCCATTTTATTTCTCTCTCTTTCTTTCGGTACTCGTTCTCTCGCCCCTCAGAGTTATTGCCTTCCACACCGGGCAAATCGGCGCGCGTGTTCTGGGAGCGAAGCAGAAGATGAAGGGGAATAAGAGGACGAAGACAGCGCGTGCCGGTTCGGGATGATGATCATTTCTGTTCGCGACTAGCGGGGCTTTCCCGAGCTTAAGCGGCTCCGCTGTTAATACATGGTTTTGTGCGAATAGTAAGTAATTTCAAGCAGAAGAGCCGCAACATCTTTCTTTGCGTGACTGTATCTGGGGCTGTTACTATGGGAGACCGAAGCTTGGTTCCACCGTCAGGCAGGTATTCAAAACTTCATAAGGCCGAAAATAATGAAGTACAGAAACACACTTATTTATATGTTTGGTATGAAGCCAAAAATGTTTCGTATTAAAGGTAAGCTCATGACTGACCAGAGGGCAAACGCAACATTTCTAATAAGTGAGGTAGCACGCTAGCTTCCTTTAAAATCACAGCGCAACGGCCAGCAAAGCTGTGTGTAACCGACCGACGAACACCTAAAGAAATAATATTAAGAGAATTGTGCATTCGTGCGCGCTAAACGACGCACTGATATACACTAGAAGAATAAATAGAACAAGAGGCTTTATTCTTGCCTTGAGAAATCGGGTCAATAACCAACCACGATTCTGGGATTTTTTTCGCACCTCTCAGTTCAAAATGTCCTCCTCTAACCCGAACACGAGGCAAGCTACATGCAAAGCTCCAGCTGCATTCCTGGTGCTAGATCTGAAGGGTGCCTTCACCAATATGAGACACACCAATGATCCTACAGATCCTAAACTCATTTCAGTGGGGCGAAGAAATGTACAAATATGTGAAGGACTTCTTTCCCACAGAAAAGCCACTATCAAAGTCGATGATGGCGTCACGAAACCGTTCCCCGTAGGAGGCCGAAGTACTCTTCCCTCCCCATCCTCGACATTGCTCTAATTGGCTTTCAAGCTCTCTTCGACAACTAGAGGATCAGGCACCGCCCGTACGCGGATGATATTATCAATCGGACGTCCACCGGGTAAATAGGGGGAATATAAGGCCGCTTGCAAGTAGCAGGGATGTTGTGAACACAATTTTATTGCCCATATTTAAACAATAATACTAAGAAAGAATTCTTAGCAAAACTTTAAGGCAGCCATGCGAATTTCTGATGAAGCAACAAAAATATAATCAAATGCTATTAATTACCAAAATGGCGTTTAATACGTCAGCTTTAGCGTAGCTATGTCGTGCACACATGAACAATCCGACATACCTCTTTTTCTCACATCAAGTGTGTTCGTGCCAAAAGGTAAACACGCGTCTTTTCGAATGAACTTATTTCCTGCCAATGAGGATCGACGTACGAGTTCGACTGGGCACCTGCCGCTCTTTACTAACAAATATTTCGAAGTTTACATGGCACTCGTTGAAATTCAACGCGCGTCACAGTATCTTCAAGCACAGCAGCCAGATATAAGAACTTAACTCTGGCTGCTGTGCTTGAAAATACTTGCTACGCCAAGGTCGTTTTAAGTGCGTAGCCATTGTGGGGCCCGGCTTGTCGTCCATCCACCGTCTCATGTCACGCAGGGGCCGATACAGGCATAAGACAAGGTTAACAATGCTCGAAACAACGCAAATAATCTAATAAGGTCGAAAATAATATAAACTACACAAATAACCAAGAATTATTCGCAACGACTTACCCAAAAATCGCGAACAACGCTTATGAAACATCCGGCTGATACCCGTGCCACGCAAGCGAGGGCACCACCACCTCGGCAAGCGCTTGCTTGCCAAGGGAATCGCTGGGTTGCCCAGGCTACGCACTTCCTGAGATTTCATGTTAGTGGAGCTGCACTAAGGATTTAGAACTACACCAACCTACACAAGAACGACATTAGGCTTATTGATTTGTTATAAAATTAGATAGCCAGCATCACAACCGCAATTGACGCTGCACCGACATTACGCTTCCATAGGCTGTTTTTCCAAAGCAGTTTCTAGACCTGGCGAGGCTCTGGGTAGAGTACCTGACTGCCACGCATAATGCTTGGGTTCGATTCCTGCTGGGACTCTAATTTTGTCCGTGTGTGCTCTTTCCTTCATCCTTGTTTGTTGCGCGCAAAGTGGCTAAAAGATAATTTTTAATCTTTGCGTACGTTCGGGTCAATGCTGCCGATGCTGGTTTTTCTTAACGCTCTCGCATTCAAATCACCAATGTCTGTTATCGACGTTTCTGGGTCAATCACCTGTTCCAGTCAGTCACCTGTGGCGCGTACCCGTACACCGCGGCTCCGGTAGACGAGTATGTGCCACACGTCTGGAGGAACGGGTTTGACGACGTACGCGATAGGATTTCACGTTATTCATGTCACGACCAGATAGTCATATTCGTCAAATCCTCTTACCCTGCCATGTCAATTTTGGTCCACACCAAGTTAAGGAGGCGATCATGAGAGCACCCAGACGTAGATAGATAGATAGATAGATAGATAGATAGATAGATAGATAGATAGATAGATAGATAGATAGATAGATAGATAGATAGATAGATAGATAGATAGATAGATAGATAGATAGATAGATAGATAGATAGATAGATAGATAGATAGATAGATAGAAACGCTCAAAGTGCCTAGGGTTCGCTAAGAAATGCTTCGCATTTAAAATTAGATGTCGCGTTTGAAACCGTGAGTACTGCACACTCATAGGCAGGTCGACGTGATTGTCTAAATGGAAGCTAACAGATTAAATATGGCGTGACTTGTATCTTTTTATTTAGTGCTCCTGGAAGGATGATGAAATATGAGGTAAAGGAAAGTTGGTTATTTTAAGAGCGAAGCTGTTTAAGCCGGCCGTAAAAACTTTAATGTGCACAAGTGTGTGCAAAAAACTATCATCATCAAGAACGGGTATGTGCCACAGCAATCGGGCAAACCCACTACTCACCACTGGTACACTAAAATGGAGAAGGCAACGGACGGGCGGCAAACACCAATTAGGATTTCTAGACAGACGTAAATAGTAATTGCGAAAAGCTTTAATAAACCGTGGGGGTTAACCCCATTGATAAACACCCCGGCCGCACGTTTCAGCTTGGCTGAAGCATCTGCACGGGGTGCTTCAGCCGTACGTACAACGAGTGAATGCCAGGGAACGGGAAAAGCAACGGCGGTTGCGAGAAGACTCCGAAGCGATGGAAGCCCTACGCGAACGACGACGTGCCCGTAGATCTACGGGAGGTGCGAACGCTCGGTTTCAGCGCGAGTTTCTCTCTCTGGAGTTTGGAGATCTGTGCCGTGTCTGTGACTGTCTGTGGTTTAACTCTAACCTCTCTGCGCTGAGAAGCAAAAAACAAAAACCTAGAAACAACCTAGCATCACCTATAGCTAAAGCCTAGCAACAACCAAGAAGCAACGAGACTATACTTCAGAATCGTCCAGCTTCGTTGTTTCAAGCCTTGCGCAACTTAGTGCAAGCTTCGCCTTCATTTTTTTCTGTGAGATTTTTAGTCTCTGCTGCTTCAGACAGAGCCTCCAATGGTGATTACATATGTAGAATGGTTTCTTCTAATCGAGATGGTCACCATAAGATAGAGTAAACTTTATCCAGCTGCGATTATTTAAAAAGATTATTGATCATTATGGTACTCTGTGTTTTAACCACTCCAAACACTCGCTTTACAAGACCTGCCTTCTTTTACACAGCCACTACGCACGACGGCTTTCTTGACAATGGTCAGGCGAGCGCTCACCACTCTCGAACCTGAAATAGCCTGATCACGAGGAACGTTTACCTCTCTAGTAATCTTTGTTATGAGGCCTCGTCTGGTCGCTTAGAGGTATTGACCGTGCTATACTAGAACGTCCTGGAACGCAGCAAGCAACGGAGTGGAAGCGTGATTTACTCAACCTCGGCAGCCTGGACTGGTTTTCTGCGCACGTTTCTCCTTGGCATACATCTTTATCTGCAGCGTAATGATAAAAGTTATGACAGCCGCTCCGTTTCGACCAACGCTTCCTGAATTACAAACGTGAAAAGTACTCGTAAATAACCGTGTGCACCTAGCAAAAAGAGAAAGGAAAACCAAACAAGACAAATAACTGGGATATGGAAAGCAAAACATTGTCTCTTTTGCAAGAGCTGTACACGGATTGTGCTCTCTGACAGCTTTTGCTCGCATTTTGTGTTTCATTTAAATCTGCTGGTTTTTTCTTCCAGATACAGATGATTTTCCAGATACTTTTCGACTGCAGCAAAGAAACTCCGAGATTAATTCGCGTTGCGGGTGGCGTTGTCTTAGCAACGCTTTGCGGCACTTTGTTGCAGGCTTCCGGTGTATTTTATACACTTGCGTTTACGTGGCCGGCGCAGATGGAACCGGAAATAGCGCAGTTGTTGTCAGAAGCAGCACGCCTTATCGGTAGTCGCTAATTGAACTGACAGTGCTTTTACGAAGGCTTATGTCTCGGTGGATCTATATACTACGCATTCATACTTTGTCCGCAGCAAAAGATAAATATCTAGACTGAGAAAGGCGTGAAATGGCGGAGACACTGGAGCTATAGGCTATTACGTTCACCAATGCAGATGTTAGCAATTGCTTACCACAGATGCGCATAACTTCAAGTTGAGTAAATAAAGGCGATGAAAAACCGACACGTTGAGCAGTGCTCAAGAAAGCGATGCCCTCGCGTCCCCGCTTAAGGCGGAGCTTTCTTTTCCCGCCCTTTCTGCCTTGGAATGGCCGCTGCAGTGCTCCGTTCGACAAATACACTCGTGCGTGTAAGAGAGAAGAAGGGGAAACGTAACAAAAACAAGTTTCTACATAAACCATACGCCGTATCACAGGAGCTGTTTTGAAGCACATTTACCTGCTAACGAAATAATGACATGTATCCAATTTTGATGTACCTTGCTTTCTACGGTTTAACTATGCGGCATGTGCAAGTGGGTTCATTCTTGGCCAATCCTCAAGAATGGCTGTGTGACACTGGGACATAACAGGCACATAATCTAAATACCTGCTGAATTTCTTCGTGCCTATATGGCTATTATTTCGTCAACAGGGGGCACACATATTTTTCGTGCTCACGAAGCTTTGAGTGTTAGGGACAAAAATGGAAAGCTGAACACGTCCGCGATAGAAATAAGTAAAAGACAGTTAGAGTATTGGTGGCAGAAAATGAGAGAGAAAGGACAAAAATAAATAGTGGGCAAAATAAGGCCATTCTGCCGTAAGGGGCAGAATGCTGGGTTGTGAATTTGTTTTTTTTCCTATGGTAAGATCGAACTAAACGAAGTATACAATGTATTAGGCCAATAAAAAAACGGAGAGAGAAGAGTGTTGTTTTCTTGTTGTAGAGCCTGGTTGCCTGTGTGTGTGTGTGTGTGTGTGTGTGTGTGTGTGTGTGTGTGTGTGTGTGTGTGTGTGTGTGTGTGTGTGTGTGTGTGTGTGTGTGTGTGTGTGTGTGTGTGTGTGTGTGTGTGTGTGTGTGTGTGTGTGTGTGTGTGTGTGTGTGTGTGTGTGTGTGTGTGTGTGTGTGTGTGTGTGTGTGTGTGTGTGTGGTGTGTGTGTGTGTGTGTGTGTGTGTGTGTGTGTGTGTGTGTGTGTGTGTGTGTGTGTGTGTGTGTGTGTGTGTGTGTGTGTGTGTGTGTGTGTGTGTGTGTGTGTGTGTGTGTGTGTGTGTGCGCGCGCGCGCGCGCGCGAGCGCGAGCGCGAGCGCGTGGGCACACAAAAAAAGAAGAGGCAAGACAGAAGGAGCGAGAGAATGCGTATGCACTGGAGTTACCTCTGTGGCAAATACCAGCGTCGCACGAGATATCTCGCTGCAAATAACGAAATAAAACAGAGTTGTGCGCAACGGCGTTAGCTATGAAACATTCTGTTAATAGCTTCACATTGATTCAAACGTGTCGTACCTGTATATGTTGCTTTTTATTTATAGCTACGTAGAATACAGGGCGCCCACGCACAGGCGTTGTCTGCTAACAACTTATCCCTGTACATGCACACCAAGTTCATGTATTTTACTGTCCACCTTATCAAGCTGTCCACCTCATGCCTTGGATGTACGAGACAATTGAACTTGATTAGCAATGTCGCTCTAAGGCCACGTTGACGTTTTATTTAACCACTGTGCAGCCTATATGCACTTCTGGGTGATTTGCAGCTGGAAGTTGGAACGTTATGTGGACCGAGGTACGCAGAATATAGTCACGTCAGGCTTGACACGCTCGCCGATATAGTCTGTTTACTCTGAGAGATCAGACATCGCGTTTGCTCACAAGGGAGCCACTTGGCAGCGCCCATCGAAGGCAAAGACCACGTTTGTCTATAGTTTGCAGCCTTTCTAGAACAGCTGATCTGTCGCTGCTCTGTCACGTCGCCCTTTATTTGCACTGTCGGGTAGACCTGTCAACGCAATTGACAGAGTCAGGCGGCCAGTTTAACTTTGTGTATACTTTGGTCCCTTTCTCATGCTCTACCTAGCTTCCCCGACATTAGCGCTTCTAAAGTGAACGCTGGAGTGCGTTGAAACTTCCTATGGGGGCCTGCAAAAACGCGCGTGCTCCATCGTTTCCGCGGCAGTGCTTTCATATTCTGTTCATCATGCATCGTTTCAGACTGTTAGTGACGCGACATCATCCACTGGACACAGCAATTTCATACATCGAACAAAGAAAGAAAATGTGGGCTTGTTCACGCGTCTTAGACTAAATATGAAAAAAAAAATTTAAGCATTACTCTTCCAACAGTTTTGGCGTTCGTAAAGAGAAAAAAAAAGTCTATCAAAAAAGCGTAAAAGCCCTCTCCCCCTCCCTTTTATTCTTAATGCTACGAGTTCCGCGCGTTTATTTTTCTTGAACTTCTTCCATCATCATATTCAGTGGCAAGGTAAAACACCTAGAAATTCAGAAGAGTAGGAACAAGGGCATTTCGGTGTAGCATAGCTCAGATTATGGAGATCTAGTGCTTATACGGAACACACGGCGAAACGTCTGTGTTACTATTTCCTGTGTCAGTCTAAGCGCTGGGCCTGCATTTTTGGTGGGCCTCCACCTAAAGATACCCATGTTAAGGCCAAAATAGCTAGCAACGGATTTTCTTAATGCTCACAGCTATCTCAAGGGAAAAGAAATAATAAGAAAATTGCATACCGAGTAAGTTCTCGCGCGCATCTAGTCTATAATCTAAATCTAGGATCTAAAAGAGGGAAATGATACTTAAAAAAACAGCATCTCCGGAGGACGATGAAACCCAGCTTTCCAATTTCACATCAGCAGCGTTTCCGACATATTTATCGCACGAAGAAGGTTGATGCACAGTTCTGGTTCAGGGATACGTCTGGGAGCGAGAAGACGAGAAACGTGAACTTTCAGGAATTCAAGAAAGGGACATATTTCCGGCGTGGTGATCTGACAGCATTTAGGATGGAGGCTTTTGAAAGTATATAGTTTTTAAGCTTCTTCGCCTTTGCATAAGACGTATCTTTACGGTCTCTCGTATGCAGTATTTTTGCTCAAATGTTATCTACTAACCAGTAACTTAGAAGGATAAATCCAGATTGGCGTGGGCTGAAAATAATTGGTTACATACATACATACATACATACATACATACATACATACATACATACATACATTACATACATACATACATACATACATACATACATACATACATACATACATACATACATACATACATACATACATGTAATGTGGACGGACGGAACATCGGAAAGCGCGCGATTTATCTTGCCAGTGCTAATCAAGTTAAACTGCAGAAATTATTTTTGATACTGATGATTATGTTCAGTAGCGCTTCTCAGAAAGGATAAGCCAGCGAAAATACGGTCTGATAATGTAGCCATAGGAAGCCAGGATGAGAACACGCTCGAATAATACCTTGCGCTGAACCCAGAAAGATAGAAAAAGAAGAGTTTTTATGGGAAAGGAAGCTGACCTGAAGAGAAGACTGGGGTACTGTGATAGAATAGGGTAGAATAGGATGTGTTATTATAGGAGCCTGTTCTAACGCCGTGAAGTGGTTACACGTTCAGCCCAGGTATTGTTATTTGATATAGAGGTGCAGTGGAGCAGTAGTAGTCATATGTAGGACAAGACAGCGAACACCTTTAAGCGCCATGTGTACAAGCTGAAGAAACAGCGCTGTAAATATAAATCATGACGTCACATCTGTGAGAAAATGAACGAAAGACTGAAGCAAAAGGAACAATAGTGGATGCCGCTTACTGTTCGCTGCCAGATTGATCCCTTGCAGGCATGCAAGGGATCAATCCCTTGCATGCGTGCAAGGGATTCTAACTTTCTTTCTTTCTTTCTTTCCTTCTTTCCTTCCTTCTTTCCTTCTTTCCTTCTTTCCTTCTTTCCTTCTTCCTTCCTTCTTTCCTTCCTTCTTTCCTTCTTTCTTTCCTTCTTTCCTTCTTTCCTTCTTTCCTTCTTTCCTTCTTTCCTTCTTTCCTTCTTTCTTTCTTTCTTTCTTTCTTTCTTTCTTTCTTTCTTTCTTTCTTTCTTTCTTTCTTTCTTTCTTTCTTTCTTTCTTTCTTTCTTTCTTTCTCGTTGCGTCTGGTGCTAAAACAGAGACGAAGGCCTAAGAGGAAATCATTTTCTGCCTGTCTCCTTTGAAGTCGTCTCGTCGTGTCAGACACCCCGACCCATACCACGAGAGACGCTCGCTCTTTCGCTGCTCCTCCTGTGGCTACTGCTGAACGATGCGCGCTTCCGGACAGAGCGCTGCATTCCTTTCTTGCCGGTTTCCTACAACAGCTTTCTCGTTACACGCTTCGCGCACACAGCAGACGGACGCAGGGAATCGAGCAAAGCGGCGTTTCCCTTCCGATGGAAGGCGCCGCTCGCGAGGGTGCACCACGGTGGGGCCCGTCTCGCACACTCATCGTTTACCAGCCATTCCGGTGGAGTTTTACAAGCATAAGTTTTTACCCAAAGAATGCTAGAAAGAGAGAAGAGAGGAAGCCTAATCAGACGCATGTCCAGTCTGGAACCCTACACTGGGAAAAAGGGACGAATAAACGAAAAGAAAGAAAATGAGCTACGCGTACGCATTGAGGTATTCACGCAATATCTAAATGGTAGCAAACACTTGTGGATTTGAGTTGCTGTAGCAAAGACCTAGTGCTTTCCGCACCAGCTAAGCGCACGGCTGTAGGCCAAGGATCTTCGCTTCTGAAAACGGTTGCGAGTTCAGTAGCTTTAATGTTGCCCGGACAGGGCGTTGCATAACAGTAACTGTAGAGAAACCTGGCGTCCGTGTCAGCGTGGATGGCCTGTCCGATATATATATATATATACACCTTCATAAACAATTTCAATCGACAGTTGCCGTTATTATTACTTGACAATATCAGCGAGTTCGAGGTCGCTTTTTGTCGGCGCCTTTAATGAGTCGATTGTCGATTCTATCAAAAATGAAAGGGGAGGCATCGGCTTTTTCTTCCGTTCAAGCAGCGGAGGAAAGGAAAACAAAGTGCCCTCGGTTATCCCCGATCCCCCAGAGTGGGTGTGAGCCATTATAAAGGTCATCATCATCATCATCATTATCCCCGTTTCTCCGTAAGAAGAAACGCCGCACACGCGTGTGCTAGAGCCTACGGAGAGGAAAATGAAGTAAAACAGCATTTTGACAGATCTTGCAGCGTCCACGTGTGAACGTACTCAGAAGTCGTTCCCTTCCTCGCTCTGGAGAGAGAGACAGAAGCGGGCGCGTCCATTCCTACGCTTGTATGATTTTGGCCATGCGAACATAACAGACATAACAGTATTTAGAAACCACCAGCGAGCTATTCACATTAATACAATGTCGCAAAAGATTTCTTTTCGCCCCATACGCTGTTTTTCCGCCACGTCAAAAAATTCTGTATGCAGGCCTCGCGTTCTGCTGACAAGGCTTGGTAACTCCTGGAAAGCTTCAGTTAAGAATAATGACATCAATGAGTACCATTACAGTTTTAAAAAACCAACTCCGCTTCGCGGACGCTAATGAAACAGCGAAGCCGGTGGCCTTCCCTTCGTCAGGCTAACGCATTTCTATGTTTTGCAAGTCTTTCAGATACGTTTTATCACTGCTCTTTATTACACGCTCTTTGCTAACCTTTGAGGCAGTAGTATAGTTTTATTGCATCTTGGATATACCACTCTTATACACAGGTTTAAAAAGTAGCCTTCGCTTAAGGTACACGTCAATGGCAACGTCGGGAATATTTCTAAGAAGGCAACCTACAGTCGTCTGAACATCAATAGGCACATTCAGCGCCTGTCCTCTAATCCCATGCTGGCCGTTGCCGTGAGTTAGCCCGCTACCGCGTCAGTTCTCGCTGACGCTCTCGTCGGGCGCCTTCTTCATCGGGAGAACGAGGAAGCTTGTCCATTGTGAAAGCGCAAATGTCGCAGAAACGAGACGAGACAACTGCGTTCTGGGCGAACGAAAGTAAGGTTCTTTCTTTTTTGTTATTCTGTTTATTACTACCGCGCGCGTCTTCGGCGCCCGCAGTCTTCTTCCTCTTGTGCCCTATGAGTTTCAAGAGCTTCCGGTCCGCAACAAATTTTCTTTTTCATTTTTGGTGGACCAGTGGCGAGTAGTGCGATTTGCCCAATTTCTGTCGCACATACCCGTGAAATGATCATCTGCGTTACGCCAACATCGGACACGAAAGATTCGACAAAGAACAGCTTGGCCGTTAAAAACAACAGCTAAAATGAGCGCGATCATTTTTGTAAGCAGGCCATTTGCCAATTACCCAGCCATATTGCATGTTGCGGAGGTCGTAATATTCGCAATATATGAAGAAAAGATTAGGAGCAAGCGATTTTTCGCAGGTGCTAAAGAGCGGTAAAAAAAAGAAATAAAAAGAAAGGACGCTAGTTTCGTGCGAGCACTTAACGTAAAGCACATATTGGCTGAAAGCATAAACCTCTATGGAACACCGCGGATCTTCTTGCGTCTTGGCACGCAGCGATATAACAGCTTCCTGGTTGCTGAATTGTGGCACACCTGAAAACATTAGCAGCAGCAATCACGTCTTCAAAGAGGTGCCTGAGGGTTTCGCAAGCCTTCCCTCGAAACATACATTCAATATCAGCAGCTGTTTCATGTTAACGAGTATAAATGTATTTATTGTGAAGGTATGAAAGAAAGATACCATTCAGTAGATTTCGCCACGTGGCCTTTCGCGCGCTATCTGTATACACGTAGAGCAGCCGGGCCTCGCATCCTATAAAAGTTTGCCACTCTGTTTCATATGTGCCCAAGGCAACGATGTGGAATCCGCAGGAGTGGCACAGCGACATGGAATTCTCAGTCCACGAGTTTAAAAGTGCAGTTGCGTCGCCTCTGCGGCGCTTTCTACGGAATACCTACTTCATATATTGCGACTACAAGTTTCGCACTGAAGCTTCCAAACCTGAATACATGTGCACCGTGAAGTATTTAGAAGCTTTTTATTGGATTGTGGCCACATTGGCTCAGTAAAACTTTCTGAAACTTGCTGCGTTAATTAGCTTGCTTCCTAAGGACGCAACTTAACTCCAACGCCGCCAAAACCTAAAACGTCACGGTGCGTTGGTGAGGTATACTCGAAGTGCGCGTCATCTCTTGCATTTTCGTTTTAAGCGCCGATGATGAGGATGATGACGATGATGGTCGTCGTGATCTTTGTATCGGGTGTGGTGCCCTGAGGTGAAGTAAAATCTGCACAATCTCCATGATCAAAACAGAGCTTGTTCACTGTCTCACTGACCACCGTTTTAAAAGTCTCGCGTTCATAATGGAAGTCGCTGCTAGGGGCTGCACATGTGAGCCGTGGCCATTGCGCGCGCTGGATTACCAAGCGTCATCTCGTCACAAGACTAATCCTTTTGATGTTATAAAGGGGTAATTTACAAACATGAGAAACAATGGTTTTCTCTTTAGTGTCCCTACCACGACCAAGTGACCCTTTCACAATACAAAAAAAAAAGGAAAAGAAAGAAAAACTGGGGAGGGACAAAGCATGCAGTCTGCGCCGGTGTTTCCCACAGCAAAATCGCTGCTAATGGGCAATGAGAGACAGAAGAAGAAGAAGAAAAAAAGGCCTGACCGAGGTAATTCGCCACATTATTTTGAGAGATGTCTTTTATGAGGCACTAGTGGTGCCAAGCCTGAAACAGGGCATGTAGGGAAGGGTGTTTCAACTCCACTAACGTCATCGGAAAACTGCGTCGGAACGCAGCTTACCCTAAGGTTCTTCTTATTCTTCTTCTGTCTCTCATTGCCCATTATCAGTGATACTGTCGTAAGTTGTTTTTGTGTTACACACCACAACTTGCTAAGAGGTATGTTTTACAGGAGAAAACTGGGCATTTGAAACCAATTTTGAGACTGGATTTAACAAAATTGTCTTGATTAATGCAATTAAATCCTGGTACGTCGTCGACTATTTGTTGGGCTAACTGTTGCCTCTTCCACTTTTGGTGGACCGGTGGCGAGTAGTGGGATTTATCCGATTTTGTGGCGCATACCCGTTTATGATGGACCGTGACGACGACATGACACGCCGACAAGCCGAGACCCTAAGGTGCTTCGCCCCTAAAAAAAAAGCTTCTACTTCCTTCCCAATGATTTTCATCAAACTTTGAGGTATAACTGTTTCGTAGCTCCTTCGCAGACCTCTATTAAAGTCTGAATTTAGATGTTTGTCTCCCTCACTTCTCAACCTGATCTGGTGTATTCCTTCATCACCAAGCATTTTTATTATATTTATTATCTTCAGGAACAGGACAAGAAAATTTCGGTGACCGTGATGTTTCACTTAAATGTCTTTAATCTTTAATGGCGCTAGTGCCGAGCGTTTGATTCACTTCGTGGCTCATTAACGCATATCTAATGCGGGCATGGGCCAAATATGATTTCGTTATTTTAAATGCGAAGCATTTCTTAGCGAACCTCTGGCACTTTGAGCGTTTCTATCTACCTATCTATCTATCTATCTATCTATCTATCTATCTATCTATCTATCTAGCCGCCTACGTCTGGGTGCTGTCATGATCGCCTCCTTAACTTGGTGTAAACCAAAATTTGCATGGGAAGGTAAGAGGATTTGACGAATATGACTGCCGGGTCATGACATGAATAACGTCAAAATCTTGTCGCGTACGTCGTAAACCCTTTCCACTAGACACGTGTGGCACATACCCGTTTACCACGGGCCGCGGTGTACGGGTATGTGCCACAGGTGATTGACAGTTTATATCTACCCAGCAACGGCAAGAACAGACATTCTTAACTTAAATGCTAGAGCGTTAAGGAAAACCAACATCGGCAGCATTGACTCAACGAATGGAAAGAATGAAAATTAGGATCCCAGCAGGAATCGAACCCAAGCATTCTGCGTGGCAATCAGGTATTCTACCACTGAGCCACGCCAGGTCTATAAACTGGTTTGGAAAAGCAGCCTACGCAGGCGTAATATCGGTGCAACGTCAAACGTGGTTGTGGTGCTGGCTATCTAATTTTACAAGAAAGGAATAAACACTACATGATACTCCTACGATGTATACTCCTACGATACAGGCGTCATATTCGATTAACATCTGTGGTTCCAGTCTTGGCTCCGCTTTTATAGCAGTCTAATAAACGTTACGTTTGTATTCCTATGATTCAGCAAGCTATATTGAAGCATTGCTCGACCCCGGAGGAATATATTAACGAAAGTTGCATATGATATCCACATCACCGCACCGTAAAGTGCACTTCGTCCACCAGAACGACGCGGTGTCCACTTCATTTCTTACGAGGCTGGGCTGTGGCCTCATGCTGACCGAGGATGATGCCAGATTGATTGGCAGCCGCTTTGTAGACTAGGCTACTTAGGCCATATGCGCCCAGGTAGTCTACGAATACGACAAACACCATCCACTGATGTTGGTCTACGTAGAACTATCCAGGCCTGCCAGCCTCGACGGCCTATACCTCACCAACGCGAAGGGTGGCTTCAGGTTCCGACATGTCGCCGGCTCTGTCGACAGACAATTTGTCGACAAAATGACCGAGGAATCAACGAATTCCAACAGCTCTACTATACCACATACTTCACTACACATGGACTCCTCGTCATCACGATCACGACCGGATCCTATAACAAGTAATGACCAGCTGCTGGTGCTCACTGATCACGGTGATGATGCCCTTGTTCAAGGACTGTCAAGAACTTCCTGCACACATGCACACGGGTTCGGGAACGTGTGTGCGTTCTCGGGACACGTATAAGCACTACATATCAGCTACCGCTTCTGGTGTAGGTAATACCCACGTTGCCATTGGCAGCGTTACTCAACCGTAAACAACTGGTTATATAACACATATGCGGCTCTTCAACATATATATGTGTGCGTATAAAATTTATACAAATCTTTAGCGTCATTTTGTAACGTGTCGCTCAATAAAAAAAGTTACGCCACAGTCACCTACCCGCCGCATGGTTCGCATAACATCGACTCCCACGGTACGTGGGATCTGCCGATTTTATTTATGTATTTCTTCCTACATGTGGCTGATACCCGCATATGCAATGCAGGTGCTATCGTTAGTCGTGATGTAATAACGAGCTAATGCCACGCACACTCCATTTTTCTATTTTTTATGTAACCGGCTCATTACACGTGTAGCTAATGCCTTGCGAGAGCCGCGTCCGAATGATAGGAACCTTCCAGATTATTTTAGGACCGTCCGATACGATTACGCGCACAACGTGAACATTCGAGTTTACTCTGGAACTCACGCAGAACAGCATTAGTGTACAGCTTGAATTGCTTGTACTTTGACATTTAATTTTCCGGGTACAAATTCGCCTAAATAAAGAGTTCCGTATTTTCGAGTCCTGCTGGAGCCTTCTTCACCGTCACGGCTACGTGACAATATCACGGTGCCACAAGCGATCAGTCATGTTAGTCATAGATTCGTACGCTCCATATTTTTTGCGGGATTTTTTTAACGACACCCACTTGGTGGTGAATCTGAGATGCTGCAAAGGAACATAATGTTGCTAGGCGCCATAGCAAGAAAAGCAAGATAAAGTACAGGGAACAGCCGTCACGGTATCTTCGTTTCTTTTAGGCACAAAAAACATATAAGTAGAGCGACAGTTCACTGGTGTTTCTGTTCATAGCACCAGCTGTCAGCAGTTTATCTATGGTCTTAACGCGCTCGTTTTTTCTTGACGCCGGGCATCAACTACGACTTCTGTAGTGTTGCAATGCGGAGCACGGATTAGCTGTACGGAGTTGGCACAAGCTTCTCTAATCCCGTATCTAATCCTCCATTCTTTTGTGCAGTGGGCCTCCTGCTTCGGTGGTCGTGGAATCCTTTGGTGACAGAAAAGGCACTGAAGATATATTCTGCTTACAAAGCTGGCAGCAGGTCTTATTGCTGATGCCAGAGGTGGTAAACTGATCTGTCGAAAGACCACGTCGCCTTAGCCACTTTCAGTAGATACAGGCAACTAAGCGTCACACAGAAAGGCTCGACTGCATGAACGGTTGAACAGGTACAAATTGACCCGCATTTTCTGAGCCAAGTAGATCTGTACTATGGACGTGGGTTCCCCTTAATGCCCGTGGACAAAGTCGCAAAAACAAATCCAATATGTTTCAAAAAACGGCAGCTGCGGTATACCTAAACAACTTGCTATTCCCGGTTCGTGCTCAAATCCGAAATAAAAAAAATCACAGCATATCCACGGAGTGATGATGATGAGTGGGCGAAGCTGCGGAGGTTCATCGGTAAACCGTGAATCTTCCGTGATTCTGCCCAGTACATCATCAACCGACGTGAGATCGGGCGCGTTTATACTAAAGGTTCGATGAGTTATGACGACTTGCAGCTCACTTTCTATTTTACATGTACGCTGTGAATTTTCATTGTTTAGAAAACCATTGCTTTAGAAAACATCTGGCGTTCTTTCGGTTAAGCAGCTGGCGACTTTTTCGTTTTGCTTTAGAAACATCTGGCGTTCTTTCGTTTTGCTTTCAGAAAACATACTGGCGTCTTTCGTTGGTTTATTTCATCATCAACGGCGTTTTGAACAAAATTTTTATTGTTTAATCACGCACAGAGAAATCTCACCAGGCACTACTTGGAGGTAAAACAATGGCTGCTAATGGGAATGAGAGACGAAGAAGTCGGCTTTTAGCTAACACTTACACTTCTACTAACGTTTCCTACTGGAACATGCCAATGGCTGCTAATGGGGAATGAGAGACAGAAGAACTCGGCTTTTAGTTAACGCGCACGCTGCGAATTTTTTATTGTTCAACAACGCACAGGAAAAATCTCCCACCGGCACCACCTTGGAGGTCAAGATCTGGTACTAGCGTTACGACTGGTTACGCACTACGAGGGACGAACGGGTGCCGCTTTTAAGGAGCTTCGCCCCTAAAATTACACCATCTCCCGCTAAAGAGGACCATGAGGCGATGCGAAGCCGGAGCACTTGCGCGATTGCGTTCCGTTGGCGTTCGTTGGGCATGCTACCCACCTCAGGCATGCTACCGACCTCGCGTCGTGGAACGCGAAGAGGAACACTACGCGCGTGGTGTCTTCCCTCTAGCCTCGCCGTTAATTCTCACAGGGCGAGCGGGGAACGCGGTCGACAGGCTTGCGAGAGGGAGGCAGCGTAGGAGAGGAGAGGGGGAGGGGACGCGCATGCGCTGGCGCTCATCGCGGCGCTACGCAGGAGAGAATTTCGGCATGTCGAGCCCGCATTTCAGAGGAGTCAACCGAAGCAAGAACGCGCGCAGCGCTCTACCACTTGAAGCAGAGGAGACTAGAGGAGGAGAGCAGCGCATGCGCCGCGAGAGCAGAAGCAAGAACGCAGGAGAAGCGCAAGCAGGTGCTGGGAGAGAAGTGGAGAGAGTAACGCGCAGCTGTTGGAGAGAGGGAAGGAGGAGAGTTGCGCATGCGTAGTGTGAGTGCGGACTACCATGCCGCGGGACATACCCCCGAGCAAGAGATGCTTCGCATCTAAAAAGAGCGCTAGTCATTATCCAAATATAGAGAGAAAGAGCAGCGGAAGGCAGGGAGGTTAACCAGAAGTTTGACCTCCCTAATCCACCAGTGTAGTATAGCAGAGAATGTGTCGCGCTTGTAACATCGACGTTGCGGCTTCCATTCCCGGCCACGGCGGCCGCATTTAGACGGGCTCGAAATGCAAGGACACCCGTGCGCTCAGGTACGCGTTAAAGAACCCCCGGCGATAAATGTTCATCAGGAATCCACCGCAACACACGACAAGGCCACTCGTCGAAACATTGGCTACAGCGACACCCCGTGGCCAAGAGCTTTTCATCCTTTCAAGCTTCCCTTTAAATTCTACTTCGTAAAGGCAGTAATATATTTGTTATTACAGCTTATTTTATTTTCTGTGCATACATTGTGTTTACACCCGCAGATCTGCCCTCATGTAATCTTCGCGCCACGATGGTTACCCCACAATTCGGCGGCAATTCTTACCCTAATTTATTAGAAGGAAAGGTGACTTTTGAGGGCTCGTTTTTGCTTTGTTAGACACAATATTAATGAGAACTAACAGACAATAATGCCAGGGAAAGCATAAGGAATGTTATTTGTAGTAAATAGGATGTAAGTGTGAAGAAAGTAAAGTGGACGAAAAGATAACTTGCCGCCGGCAGGGACCGAACCTGCTACGGCGGCAGTCATCCTCCCGTCCACTTTATGAGGTATATATGTGCATGTAAACCTAGGAGTGTTCGTCAGCGGCGATCGCAGCCATGGCGGCCAGTGTGGAACATTTTTTTCTGCCTGTTGGCGTCACGTAGCACGTGATTTTTTACGAGCTCGCAGCTGACCCATAATCCCTCGCATACTACCTACGCCATCAAGTCTAATTTGTTAGATTATTACTAATTTAATCTAACTTATTAGATTATTACTAATTTCTTAGATGTCATTCAGGCATTCAAGTGCGAATCGCTCAACCGGATTTCGAAAAGCAAGGCCCCTTTGGTGCAATGTTGACGTACGCTGCTAAGGAGGCCGAAAATAATAGGTGTTTCTCCGAAGGATACCATTAGGACTTTTCTGACTTCCCGTAAATCGTGAGACGGCATCTTGCGCTCAGCTTATAAGATGACGAGAAAAAAAAAACGTCATTAGAGAGAGGCCTAGGAGAACGTCGACGGGGCTGTTATTAATCGCCCACGATTCGCCGGTCTCGTTCCTTACATCTCGACATGGCCAGAAAAATTTATTTCCTGCCACCGTACCCGTCTGGTGCTCGGACTTCGTATATATGTAATGATTCGTACGCATCACGCTTTTCTTGTAATTTCGCGCAGGGTTAAGTTGATGATCAATGACCGTGCATTTTTCTTCTTATCCATCGAAGCGAAAGTACGGATTTTTGAACCTAGCGCCGACATTCAGCTGCGATCTCAGCAGGTTGTGTGTAGATTAATGTAGGAACTTGAACATGGCCAGCTAATATGTTCGGTGTAATTTGGAAAACACTCGACTGCTTGGGCGCCGATTGATGTAGGGACTGAAAGATGACCAATAGGCTAGTTTTATCGCAAACAAACTTGCCGCGGTAGCGACTCTTGCTTGTACAGGCCCTCTAGTTTACTTCAAGTTCATGACGTTTCTTTCTTTTTTTTTTTTTTGCTGAGAGGTGCTGTTACAATAACACACATAAGCACAAGTTACAGAATATTGTAGATTTGTTGGAGTATAAGCGATATAGTATATATCATATGTTTTATTTAACGTAATTCTGGTTAAAACGTAGTTGCGGCCTCCGGTTTGCAAATATTACAAAATTGCTTATAAATAGCTCCGGGAAGCCGCGAACTTTCAGACAATGTTGGGCTACAACTAGGCCTTGTGTCTCATAAGTATTGTTACTTGTATCATCCTATTAAACACGTTTTAAATTTAACCAAGGAAGGAGCAGGAGAGAGAGGAAATGCAGGGATGTTAACCAGTCTAGAAAAAGTGGTATGCTGCACTACACTGGGGTAATGGATGGGGAAGTTTTAAGGACAGAGATACAGATAAAAAGAGGGGGGGGGGAGCAGGCACGCACAAAGTCACACACCTCAGGGTCACGATATCGCCATTGCTCTGCGACCGTCGGTGCAAGACTGATGTCTTAAAGAATTTGAGCAATACCTTCGTCACCTTCATGCGCAGTGACCTCTCAAGACGACATTCCAAGATGGTTTCTGCCGTCATTGGTCTTACAGCGACCGCTTTGCAGTCAGGTAGATGTAGTGATGCTGCGTGTTTCAGGATAACATGGTGAAAGAGGCTTTGCATTTTGCCAATAACAGATCGTTATGCGTTGTAGACGGCACTAAATAACAGCGCAGAAAAATAAAGCGCGAAATGGTTTCTAATCATGCCCTTCATTTCAAATGTTCAGTATTTACGTTTATTTGATATCGTTTATAAGGACGATATCGAGTTAAACAGCAATCATATAAAACGGAATCTAACAGTGCTGTCATAGAGAAATCTGGCTTCGTTTCTCTCGCTATTTTGTAAGTGTGTGTGTTTTTTAGGATAACGTAATTTCTTCCTTCTTCTGAACGACTGCAATAAAACCTGTGCGCACATTTCTGTGCAATTTTCCGGATGTCAGCTAAAGGTACGCGACCTGGAAGGAAAGCCCTCATGGGCGATCGCTACCGAAAACGTCACCGCTGTTGTTATTAATCACCGTGTCTCCAGTTCCATTTCGTAGCTCTTGTCGATCGTACGGAACAGTTTGACGGATGACATTTCTCGTCCAGACATGCCAGGTGCACATGGCAGCAGGCATTACTTCCTCGTTCGGTAGCAAGAAAAGGAAATTGATCTGTTAGCCGGAAGCACCGGAATTACCTTAGAATGTTGCGCCCGCAAACGTGACTTCTTATCTGTTTTATGCCACCACACCGCGCAGGGTATTAAACTGGAAATTCGCACCTGGTTAGACTTCCTGATTTGATTGCTTGCGCTGCGCAGAAACGCCAAGAACAACGAGTTAGCGGTCATATCTTGTAGAGAGAGAGAGAGAGACAGAGAATGATTTCACTTGCAGAAAGACACAGAGGTAGGCTGTGGAGATTAGCATATAGACCCCTGAACTTGCCGCCGGCGTCGTACAGTGGTTACCGCGCTCGGCTGATGGCCTCAAAGACGCGGGTTCGATACCGACCGTAGCGGTCGCATTTTCGATGGAGGCGAGAATGCTTGGGGCCGGTGTAATTTTTAGGTGCATGTTAAAAAAAGTGGCTGAAATTTTCGCAGGCCTCCACTACGGTGTGCCTCATAATCACATTGTAGTTTCCGTGCGTAAAACCCCAGAAAAATAATTATTATTGGTCCCTTGAAATCGTGCACGCGCAAAATTTTATGGCAAGTTTTCACTAAGTGAAGGATGGTTATTTCTTAACTTCGAGCACTGTTTCTATCTCCCTACATTTACGAAGTTCTTGAGCTAGCAGGGTGAATTTTGAACCGTTTTTTCTTATGACTTCAAACAGGCTTATATGGTAGCTTCCTGCTATAGTCTGGTGGACAAGAGTTTTTAGGCATGAAGTGCGTTTAGCTCCCGTTGTCCGTGACGTTCTCCTGCCCCGTTATCCGGACACTCAAACGAGAACATCCGGGCAACCAGTCAAACGTTTAGAAAATGCGTTCTCTGGCCACTTGCCTTTTATAGAGAACCGCATTACATACGCTAGCTACTGCCCAAACAAGTTAAAAAAGATATTGCTTATGAGTTCTTAATGCTTGCACACAATATCGCTGAAGCTGTAACTCTTAGTACGCTGAAGTTTTGTTTGTCATTTCCAACAGCGACGTTGCAAAGGTAGATTCAGGGCAGCATACGCTTGATTGACACATTGTGGTACTGAGACAGGGTTGCCTGTGCTCTTTCCAATGTCAGCGGTCTGTGAATTTTGCGGCGCGGGTTTTACGCCGTCTCTTTCGAGAGATTGCGTCCCGCTGTGTGACCACGCAGGCAGCGTCCACGCGGCCCGGATTTCCTTTAGCCGAGACGAGACTTGTAACGAATTACTTGAAGGACATGGTGCAAGGTTACAAACCAGAAGGAAAAAAATAGGAGGGACAGAAAGAACGCCAGAAAACAGACTGGACGGGGCCCACCGTTGAAGAAATGAAGTTTCACAATACGCTATACGTTGGGCTGTTTGGTGCACAGCTACTTGAAAGGCCTTGCGCAAGGTTACAGAATAGAAGAAAAAAAATAAAAGGGACTTTTTTTTCTCTTGTTTGTAAACTTGCGCCACGTCTTTTAAGTAATTCGTTGCCAGTCTCGTCTCGGCTGAGATTGATTTTGTAGATATACATTTAATTAGGATTCTTTATCTCAGTTGCTAGGCTCAGTGTTACTAGGCTCAGTGCGTTAGGAGTGCTGTTTTCTTGGGCGATTTGGAACAACATACTGTATTTTTGGACGCACTTGAAACACAAGGGCACAGTGAGGCACACATAAACTACAAAGAAAAGCGCTTTAGCAACTGAAGTTTATTTGAGCATCCTGCCTACATTTGTACGTGCGAACTTGAACCATGCGACGTATGGTATCACACCATCGAATTAAGGAACAACATTTCCTTTTAAGGAACAACACTTTGCAGTTCCTTAATCTCCAACTAACCTTTCGGGGCAAACACACCTGTTGGGCTTATCATCCTCGAGCTAATAAACCACACCGGCCGTTCAGTTCATCGCACTCTAAGTTGGTAAAGCGAGGCATAGTGAGCCTTCGTTTCACAAATGCAGTTAAGAAGTCTGGTGGTCATGCGACAGACACCAGCTTGTGTGAACAAGTGGCACGTCTAACCTCGGCGGGTTACCCAATCGATGTGCTCGCGTCGGTAGCAGGTACCGTGCTAAAGAAAGTCCAAAGCCCGGATAGTACCTGGGGGAACATAACCAGCAGAAAGAAAATATCTGGCGGCCATCCCTTATATTCACAAAATTTCGCATGGGCTGAAGAAAGTGGCCGGCCAAGTCGGAGTCGAGATGAATTTTTCCGTACCAGACAAGCTACAAAAATTGTGCAAGCTCACAGAACTGTCAGCAGTGAAGCCGAGAGGATGCTAGAAAAAAACATCCAAACCCTTTTGTAGCCTGTGCAGAAAGGGTGGTCTACAGCTTGCCATTAACATGCGGTGCGAAATACATCGGCCAAACTGGGAGATGTACGAATGATCGCCTAAGAGAACACAGACAAAACGTTGCACGGTACAGGGACGGGCACCTATCAATACACTGCAATGGCTGTGGTTGTTCACCCGTATTTTCAAACTGTCGCATAATCAGCCACCATAAAGATTGAAGCACGAGAGAGAGGCACAATCTATAATCAGAGTAGAGGCCATGTGTGTCATCTCCGCATCGGTTGCTTTGTCACAAAAGGAAATGTTGTTCCCTAACTCGATGGTGCGATACCATACGTCACATGGTTCAAGCTCGTATGTACAGATATAGGCAGGATGCTCAAATAAACTTCAGTTGCTAGAGCGCTTTCGTTTGTGGTTTATGTGCGCCTCACTGTGCCCTTGTGTTTCAAGCGCGTCCAGAAATTCTGTCCATTAGTTCATGTGTTTTCACGTGTGTTTTTTTACGTGCTCACATCTTTCGTGCTTTCTCTGTGATATTTGAACTGTTATTGCGTTTACCGAATGCATTCACGCGTTGTAACAGTGGCTGCATTTGCCCTTTCTTGCTTAGACCTATTGTGACTCGCATTAATCAATAAATAAAATGAGGATGAGGAGGAATTTGTCTCAACTCTATCTACACACCCTTGCCACTCTCATCGGCGCATTAGTTCCCGCTTCCATGATTATAAGAAATATCGCGTAGGTAGCAGCAACTCGCTACATCGTTGAGTTGATTCGTATAAAATGGGTGGCGCTTGCTCGTTACATTTTACAATTGTCATAGAAAAACCAGAACAAAGACGAAAGCATCGTGTGTGCGCACTTTGTCTTCTTTAGAAGCCCTCAGAGCTTATGGGCAAAAAGCGGCGCTGTCCCGAGGGTGATTAAAATTTTGATTAAAAGATGGTCGTGTTAACATAGTATACTTATGCAATAATTAACATACAGAAGTATGAGAAAGATGGAGGGAGACGACCCCGAGCTTTAAATTACGGAAAGCAGGGACTCCGACAGGATGGCACGTTCATTAAAAGACACGAAGGTTGAGCAAAAGCTTTAAGAGGCTCATGGACATAAGAAGAGTTTTCGCAGGTGGAACTACACTAGAAGAAAGGTACGCTCGCGAGCATCACAGGCTCCAGGCGAAATTGTTAAGCGGTGTAATCTGTTAAGCACTCTGGATAATGCGGCAGTAATTATCTGGGTGGGCTACTTGACCCGGAAAACAATTTAATTTGCTCGAATACAGAAAAGAGGAAGGATATGCTGGTTGTCTTTTAGTGCTTCATAAGATAAAACGCAAGGTGCATGGTTGTAAAGGAAAAAAAAAAGAAAGAGAAGAACCGTGGTGATGGAGAATGAACAGGTTTTTTGGAGTGATTGCAGTTTTTTGCATGATGATAATGAACTCAATTAAGTAAAGTAAATGACAACGTAGAAGGTCATATTTCTTGAGGCGTTTATGTGCGAGATCAGGAATGTCCTTGAGAATCTAGTTTGAAATTATGAGTGCTCAATGTGCAGCATTCTCGACATTATACGTTCACGCATCCTCTCCGGCTCTTCTTTTTTAGTTGCGAGGTTGTATTATGCATTGCATGTTAATTCATATGCGTCCCACATTAAGCTAGCAATGCTTGAGAACAGTGGGGTGGTGGAAGACTTGTATCTGAAATTTTCAACATCGCTGTTTGACCGGGCAGCTATGGGTCAACTGTGAGTGGCATCTCGTGGTCGCAGCTACGTCGGACAACCCGTTCGCTGTTTGAACTATCGGCTGCGTGAACACCATTTCAATATCAAAAACGTGGCAGGTGGTTTCGTCGCAATGCATTGTAAGAAGTGCGGCTGCTTTCCTTTACTCGACACGTGCAGAATTGTGGGAAGAAATAGGAATAAGCTAACACGCGAGATTATAGAAGCAGGGGAGATTACAAAGGTGAGCGACAAGTGCATTAGCATGCCGTCTATCGCGCTATTTTCTTGGTGTCCGTGATGTTGCCTTGTAATGTTTTTTTTACTCCTGCGCACTAGATGTGCTCATGCTTTGCTATATGATTAGCAAAAGGGAGAGTTGGGATAGTTGGTTTGGGTTCATTTTGGAACAGCGCAAAAGACGAAAGACACAGAATATAATTAACGTTAGGATAAAAAAAAAATCACAGCATATCCACGGAGTGAATGATGATGAGTGGGCGAAGCTGCGGAGGTTCATCGGTAAACCGTGAATCTTCCGTGAATTCTGCCCAGTACATCATCACCGACGTGAGATCGGGCGCGTTTATAGTAAAGGTTCGATGAGTTATGACGACTTGCAGCGCACTTTAATTTTACATGTACGCTGTGAATTTTCATTGTTTAGAAAACCATTGCTTAGAAAACATCTGGCGTCTTTCGTTAAGCAGCTGGCGTCTTTTCGTTTTGCTTTAGAAACATCTGGCGTTCTTTCGTTTTGCTTTTACAAAACATCTGGCGTCTTTTTGTTGGTTTATTTCATCAATCAACGGCGTTTTGAACAAAATTTTTATTGTTTAATCACGCACAGGAGAAATCTCACCAGGCACTGCCTTGGAGGTAAAGAATGGCTGCTAATGGGAATGAGAGACAGAAGAAGTCGGCTTTTAGCTAACGCTGCGAATTTTTTATTGTTCAACAACGCACAGGAAAAATCTCCCACCGGCACCACCTTGCAGGTCAAAGCGTAAGACTGGTTACATACTACGCTACGAGGGACGAACGGGTGCCGCTATAAGGAGCTTCGCCCCTAAAAATAAACTGTTGAACGTAGCGCTTCTGTGCGCGTGTGTGTTCCTTCGTTGTGTACGTCTCCAGTGAGCCTTTACCGTTCTTAAAAGTGGACTACCAACGTGCCCAGACTGCCACCTTTGTCTAAATAAGCGGGCACCCTTAAACGACTCCCTCGAACACACGTCAATCTTGAAGCCATGCTTTTGCAGCTTGAGAGAACAAGAATTGATTGCAAGCTCTAGAAATACGTCATGATGGCCTAAAATCGTTTCGTTTACTCATGTGGGTCTCGGTGGTATTCTGCACTATTTTACCGTGTGAGCGAAGGAACTGCTGATATAGTTCAACGGTGACGCCCTTGGTGTGCTGTTGCTTGCCAGAGCATAAGGAACAATGCGTCCAGTGTCATAACACACTGTTCCAAAGTCGACGACACAGTGGTGGCTCCTCATTTCCTGACAAAACACGTTACACATCAAAATGGCAGTCGCTCTTGGTATGCGGAGTTTATAGGCAGCGATTTTAGACCTAGACCTAAATTTCCTGTTAAAGTGTGCACTTAGTCGAACAGTAGAAATGGGCTCTAACCACACTGGGTGCTCCGCTCTCGGTTACAATGATAAACTGAGATTAGTAAAACAACTGTGTCCTGGATCGTTATGATTCACAGCACTATTTTCCCATCTAGATGGACCATAAATGTATGCGTAGAACTAAACCCTGATGGTGCATAGTGTTCAATTTCCATAGTGGCAATTAACTTTCATCTAAACGAAGATACCCAGGTGGAGCTAACTAACTACATTAGCTGCAGCCAATGACATACACCTCCTTTTAGACTAGCAAGACGCGAAATCACTAGCGGATTTAATCAAGAGCTCTATCGTGTGGCACCTGGACCGAGGCAAGACGATGAACAGCTGTTGAGATATGGTTGTGCGGAGCAGTAGAAGTGGGGTGAAAACACGCTTGCGGAGAATTGCGCCCTCCTGTTTATTGTTCGTCTGGTATCTTTGCTTGCGACGCGCAATGATTATTGTAAACGTAAGGACAAGAATAAATATTGTGCTTGCAAGAATATATCCTTGTTGATAATGCTACTTCTCTGTCTTTATTTTTCTTGCTGTTTATTTATCCTGTTGATAAGGCTCTTTGTCTCATTGTTGTAGAAATCCCTTCTGGTTATCGATTTCTCCCAAGTGCACCTCTGGGAGGCCGGAGCTGGCCCAATTGCTTCTCAGCCTTTTCTCCCAGCCTCCCTAATCTTCTTTATGAAAAATAAAGGCATTATTATTATTATTATTATTATTATTATTATTATTATTATTATTATTATTATTATTATTATTATTATTATTATTATTATTATTATTATTATTATTATTATTATTAGTGTTATTATTATGTCAGTGCTATTTACTTCTATAGGCTATCGCCTGCGTGCCCTTTTTCAGAACGTTAATATCGTTCCCAATAGTGATCGGAGCACACTGGCCGAATAACGCGGAAGGATATCCGCCAGTCAAGGGGTGCACCTTACCTGAACAGACGCACCGATGACACATTTTTCACACAATACTGGTAGACTCCAGTCTCTCAAAGCTCGTGTGCGAAGATTATGAAGCATTTCATGAAATGAAAATAAAAATGGCCTAGTATATTGTTTGGAAACTCTTTCTGCTGGCCCTTTAACGCATCCTATGGGTTTTTTTAAATGTATATATACTTACCAAGTATTGGAATAGGGTGCTGAAGCTGTTTTTCTTTCCACATTTCTTACTTTACACTGCATTTATTTTAATACCTTCAAAGCCCGTCATACAAGGGAATATGAAAGAAAACAAGTGTCGCAAAGGCGACAGGAATTGACAATCGCACACGGTTACGCATCGATTGTTGATCAAAACTACTATTACAAAAATACTAGATGCAATACAAGCTTTCTGTACTCAGGCAAAAGGGAAACAAATGAAAGAACAAATCAGTATTATTCAAACGTATACCAAGAGAACGATGTCCACAAACAAGCGGCTTTAAAGATTAAGAAATAAGAAGGCATCATGAATTATGCTATTGCTGCATGGAAAACTTAAGCTTGTTTGTGTAGCGTCGGGGAGTAACATTCTCGCGTTACATTAGCTACCCCACACTTTTCACAGACCGTCACAAAGCAATGCATTCTCGCAAAGAAGAAAAGCCGATAAGCAATGACGCCTACAGCAGCCGCTCTTCTCCAACTGAAGCGTGCACAAAGAGGCATCGTCATGCACCGAACCTTCGTCCTCTCCTACTTCAACACTCGTCACGAACGGTGTCATCTCCTTCCTTCCACTCTCGTCCACAGTGCGCAGCGGGACAGGGAGGCGATATCGTTCCAGGGTGCAGATGGACGTCGAGGCTGCCACGGTGAGGGACGTGACCCGACTGCTAAATGACTGCATCAACCCTGCGACCCCGGATACCCGCCACTCGATCGTGTTCATGACCCCGGCCGCCTTCCTGCCTCGATGGTTTTCATAGCACTTGTGTTTCGTTGTAGGTGCTCGGTTCGATCGTCTCCCATTTGCTTACGCGCCGGCAGCACTGGTAAAGCTATAGCACCCCATGCATCGAAATGATCGCGCAAGTATTCGCCGCCTCGTAAGAACCATGCAGTGCTGCCCAAGCTATACATTCCCACATCAGCTGTTTCTAGACCAGCACAAAGATGCTCTACGTTACAAATGTCACCACATAAGACACGAAGCGGGGAACTGAATAGTTCAGTCTTAAATAACCAAGCCTGGGTACACTCGCAGTTGGTTCTGTTGTGTTACAATTCTTCGCGAGCAAATCCTATTTCTTCAGGAGACGGGGCTGATCAACCCCTCGTGATGCACCCTTGCTAAAAGGGCCTGCTTTGCTGAGGTGGAAAGGTTGCCGGCTATGTATACCAGGCTAAACCCGTCTGCCACACAACCATTTCCAACGCCGAGCTCATAACATTGACAGTTAGTAAGCGAAATAAAGACAAAAAACATTAACATAAATTGTTGGAAGCTAATAAGGCTTCGCTTAGTTGGCTTTGTCGCACTGGCGAAAGATAATAACGAAGCTGAAAATAAGACAAGGATAAGAAAAGAAGAGCTTCGTGTAAGAGGTATGGGCTAACCATTTGTTGGCAGTGGTTCCTACGAAGCCCTCTACCATTCAAAATACTTTGCCAATACATGCAAACGGAAAGAATTAATGATCGCAAACCCTTGTTCAGCCATCAGTCAGCTGGCGTCCTTTCTAGATTTCATGGCATTGCAAAGCTGACGTGGCAGTACATACAGTAGGTGTGCGTACGTAGATAAACGTAAGAGTACGATGCGTTCGATCACGCTGCCATGCGCTCGTGGCTTTGCAAACACGTTTTGCATGCGAAAGAAAATATTCAGCCTAGCTTGTTCATTCGACTCCATCGACTGGAACAAAAGAAATAAGTTCGTAGAATAGTGAAGAATGTGATACGTTCACCGTACTATAAAAGAAACGCAGCGGGAAGCATCGGAGCCCAAGTAAGTGAGCTTCTCCTGGATAATCGTTTGTGGCGAAATTCCAGCGCATTTCGGCGCCGCCATTTGAAGAGGTAGCCCCCAGCTTACCGCACAAATTATTCTCGAGCATTTGAGAAAACACTCGGGATGTAGCTAACTTTGAAAATAAATGTTGCGAAAACAGCTACGAAGCCATTAAGAGGCTATTAACGGCTATTAGGAGCGAATGTTTTTAAACTCGCCCAATAAGAATTAAATACGCTGTCGTTCGCACTGAAGTTATGCTAAATAATGACATAAACTTCACGTTCCCTTAAGGAGAGCATAGGCGAAAGCAAACGCTCTCAAGAGGGACCCATTGAATTACTCTGACGTTGTGGTTCGGTTGCATTCTCCCGTCCTCACGCTTTCTGCACCTGGCTTGGTGTTACGCTACCTCCGCGATCGGCCCTCCTTTGACCAAGCGCCAGTGCCATGCGATGACGTCATCTGCCATGATTTTTGGTAACGTTCGCGTTGTCAACGCCAAAAGTGTCGACTCATGAGGCATATAAGAGAGAAGAAATAGTAGAGAAGGATAGGCAGGCAGGTTAACCAGTTTAGGACGACCGGCTTGCTACCCTACACGTGGGAACAGGGTGGGAGAGATTGAAAGGTGGGCAGGAAATGCCTCGGTTCTTTCTCTATCTTTCCTCTATTTCATGAGACATGTAAGGCTTTCCCCTTAATAAGGGAGCCAAAGAAATTTCGTGTTATTGCAGGCGGTCATCACGCGACAAGTTCCTACAGCTGCGTAACAAAAAATGTTTTTGAACAGCTCCCGGAAACGTTCAGACTTTGGTATGATAGTTGAAAGTTCACAAGCTTTCTCTTAAAGCGCACACGAACACACGTTCGGACCATAAAGTTGACCGTCTAGATTTCCCAGGTGGACTTTTCTAAGTCGCCATGGGACAACCTGCTCTGTTTCACGCCTTAAGTAAGAAGGGTGTGAGCTGAAGGAGTGGCACGAAACTATCCCAATAAAGAACTAAAGATGGGTACACGCTATCACCTTTATGATACTGTCATTTAGCGCCGAGGTAGATTTGTTACTCTTAAATAGACATCTATACAAAATAATGAAACAGAGACTTATCAAATAAGTAACAGGGTGTTTACGGGAGGAATGGCGAGAATCCCCGTAGTTCCAGGTAGGCGTAAAACCGCCGACAGCTCAACTGGTACTTTCCTTTCCCCGGTATTACTTCTATCATATCTTGGTCCAAGCTGCCATGAGTAATGCAAACTAGAGATATAAGGAAAGTTAAAAAAAGGGAGGCGGGCTATGCTACTCTCAACGTGAGAGCAAATTTCTTCCTCTTTTAACTCAACCTTAAAGAACGGGGTTCAAGAGCAGCCGTATTGCCGTTTCCTTAATGACGATCGTGAAATTGTTCTTTTCTACTGCGTGTCGCAGAAATGGAATGGGGGGTATACGGGAATTCTGGACCGGGGCGAAAACGACATTTTCTCGCCGTCTCTGGCCTCGACCTGTTCTTCGAGGATGACGATGCCCGAGACTGTTTTCATGCCTCAAAGATGAATAGTTCAAAAGCGGGGAGGCGGTTGCCAGCGGTAGAAAAAAGAAACAGCATATTACACTCTCGCACACTTGGTAATGAATTAAGTTGAACATCCGGGGACCAGAGTTCTTGAACGACATAATGAGCCGCAGTGTGACAGGCACGCACAAAATAACACCATGTCAGCAGTCACCGCACCGTTAACGTGATGTTAGGACCGTTAGGCTCAGTGAGTGGTTCGGCCTGGCAGGGCACCGCTCAGCTGACGCGGCCCTCCGGAGACGTACTACTCCTTCAGAAGTGCGGATTTATTCAGGAGTGATGGCTTCCATCGCAAGTGATATCACCGCAAGTACGCCCGGACTAGCTCTGAGCGGCTGCTGCGTCACCAAAAGGCCTCGTCGGTGTCAACATCTCCTCCTCGATGCACAAGCATCACATATCGTCCCGACCAGATGCCTGCCGTTCTCCTCACCGGTATACTGCTGACAAAATGAACGTCCTTCACCGGAGCCACGTACAAATTGGCAGCTCCGAACTGTTTCCTCTTCCTTCGATTACGGCTCGGGTCACGCGCCTCGAGCCTCTGGAACTGTCCGGGCACACGCGTGTGCATATTCCTCGACGCTTCGTAGTCTTTTTTTGCCGCATGCCTCTTACTCATGACAGACTAAATTGAAATGAAATAGGTCTTTAGTGAAAAAGGGAGAGGTCTTCCCGACGATATATACACCTGTCACAGGATTCCGGGTGAAAGTGACGATAGAAACTAAAATTCAGTACATATGATGCAAGAATAGATAATGGACAGTTCAGATTCATACGTATAGAAAGCGCACAAAAATAGAAGGGCAGAGCAAAAAAAAAAAAAAATTCGGAGAAAAAGCCTGTTCGCAGTTACAGAAGTTTAAAACGAAATCCCTCGCATGTAGTTTTACAAAGAAAGAGGCCCATTAGTCTGAGGGACGCGAAGCAGACGAGTGTCTGATGTCCATTTAGCGCGGAGGCTCATTTCCATCTTGATCTCAAGATGGATCGCCTCGCAGCGCTTTTCGGCAGAAAGAAGGCCGCAGCGCAAAGTCACCTTTAATTGGGTATATAATGCTCAGGCCTTACCTTCGTGGCGCCGAATACTGTCAAGTCGTCTTTTCTTGAATGTCAGGCTGGCTCTGCCGCATGAAGAGTAATATTGCAACGAAGCACGCTCTACAGGCAATCTATATTATGTCGTGGAAAAACAGCAGTGCTATGCCGGCGCCTCGCTGGAAGGGAGGACGCTTTAGCATTAAAAAAAAAAAAACACACACACACACACACACACACACAAGTTCTTGACTGGTAAGCGTTGTTGGCCAATATTTGAATTCACATCTTTAATGAAGTCACCAAGTCAAATTTGGATAGAAATGGTAGCGCAAAGAAACAGGACACAAAAAGGCAACAAATAGACACACACGCAGCGCTACGAGTGACGAGTGTCTGATGAGTAGCGCTGTGTGTGACTCTTTGTTGACTCTTTGTGTCCTGTTTCTTTGCTCTACCATTTATTATCCAAATATGCCGTATCAACAAGGCCGCCTTGCTACAACCAAATAATAAATACAAGTTATACTAAATGACATCACTGTCCCACCCAGAGAGAATTTGCATAGACATTTCATCCAATAAAATTTGGTTATTTCCGTGACATCAACGACTTTTCGCGTATTTAAGATACGTAGTGGGCGTTCTCTTACAAACACATGTTCGTGTCGCAGGTTTTAAGTAAAAAATGTGAACGTCCTGGCAAATTTCATCACATATTCTGACATCAGTGATTAGCCATAGGTTCTATTTTGGGTAGGAGCATCGAACTTTTAATTTTCAATATGAGTGGTATTTACATTAGTACAGGAAAAATACTTACGGTTTGAAAGGAAACCAGCTTGCATGACTCGCTTACATAGGCGATTGACAAGCGCGCCGCGGTTTTGCAGGCGGAGCTTGCACTTACGGGTTGTAACCCGTAATTTTCCTCTCTTCCCGCTTATTCCTTCCTCACGTGTTTTTACGCAATTCATTCAGTTGCATATTTCTAAGTATAAGTAATATGTTTCTTGCAGTGCTCCACATGGCATGATGATCCTTCGCTTTTTGTTGGCAAAGCATGACAAGGATCTCCGGTCTTGCGACAGGGTGGCCGATAACAAAGCCATCACGACTGAAGCCATAACCAGGCTCGCCCGCTCAGCCATTTTCTGCAGCCACTTCAGAACATGGCTACCACTTAGAAGCACTGCAAATTATTGTCTGTGTTATATTCATGCTGGTCGAATTAACCCAGAAAAGGAAGTGTTAAAGAAAGTAAAATGAACTGCAGTCCGAGAAGTACTTGTAGGCGCAAGTACGCTGGCTGATCCGTTTGGGGCTATACCTAATAATAATTTCGAGTGAGAACATTTTATAGCAGATAATAAAACGAGATGATTAAATAAGTTTATTAAATAGCCAATTAGTGTACGGCAAAACTAATGTTAGTTGCTAATATCTAAGAAACAAGCAAGCATTCGAAATTATACGAGAACCCTCGATCTTTGATAATTGTTTGATAAAGTATTATTCATTGTAATAACAACGCAAGGTGTTTTTCTTCTTTTGGCCACATTTTGTCGGTGGCACTAACATTCATTTTGACACTGAGTGTGCTTTCGAAAAATAATTTTTTTTTGTACGAGACTCCAGTCCAAGCCATCCTTGGTTGTAGGCGTGGCGTTTCGCGGTGGTCCTCCACAGTACAGCCCTACGTACGTGACATAAATACTGACTTCGCTTTCGGAATCCACGCCAAGTTGGATTTCTAAAATTTAAGACTGTAGTGCCAGTTAAGGCCTCGAAGTTCTTGAACGATGGCGGCTAGATATTCTTTATAAGACGTACTCAACCGCACAGTTTGCTGTAATCATCCAGAAATGCATAGGCGATAACAAGACGCTGCGTAGCTCAAGATATAGACGACCGCAAATATAGTGTCGGGGCCCCCTTTATCTTTCGTGCTTCTTTGCGGGATATAAATATATAAAACATTGGAGCCGATCCCACACGCATTTCGAGAATCGACTTTATACGAAGCTGTCAGCGAGTAATAGCCTATACCAGATTTTTTTCACATTGAGCCAAGCGTTACGAGTTAGATAGACGTCTCTGTGTAAATTATTGTGGGTTTCCAAGCTCGTAGGCTACACTGGCGAGTAAAGGGCAGCTCATCGTCCGCCATAGCGTCGGCACTGACGTTAGAGCAGAGGTGTAATTTTTTATCGCAATGAAGTGCATGCTACGGTCCGATAACGTGCATGTGATAAATAGCGTTCATAGGCGTATTCGAGCAACGCTAGACTATAGCTTGCGTACTCAATGCTTTTCACATTATTATAAAAGTGGATAGCCTACACTACAACCACAACTCGCGTCGCCACCATATGACGCTTATGTAGGGTCTGCTCCCCGTGTGTGTTACTTCCTTTCGTGCATTTAATATAAAACAGCGCTAAACACACGGTACAGCGCTAAATCTATCTATCTAACCGCCTACGTCTGGTTGCTCTCGTGATCGCATCCTTAACATGGTGCAGACCAACAGTGGCATGGGAGGGCACGAGGATTTGACGAATATGACTATCTGGTCATGACATGAATAACGTGAAAATCCTGTCGCGTACGTCGTCAAACCCTTTCCTCCAGACACGTGTGGCACATACCCGTTTACCACGGGCCGCGGTGTACGGGTGTGCGCCACAGGTGATTGACAGTTTATTAAAGACGATAGTCTTTCTTGGGGAACCTAAACGCAGAAATTTTGGTCTGTCTTTCTGTCTTTCTGTTTGTCGGCACGTCCCTCGATTCAGCCACTCGGCCAAAGTTGAACCACTTGCACAAGGGCCAGCCATCGTGAACGGCTCACTAGGTTCATACTTGTGTACATGGTTGATCAAAAAGCAAACATTACGCATATCTGAGGCGCAACATCACTAGGTAAGTATTAGGTGGTGTGTTCCTTTAATAGAAAATACATAGATACGTAATTCTAGAGACCCTAGTTTCTTAAGCTGCGCTGAAAATGCGACTGCGCCGAAACTTGGCTTCCTCCGTGCCCCCTGCGCGAGCTCATTGTTGTCTTTCGGTTTCAGTTCAGTATTGCACTGTACGAATGCCATGGGGCGCCGCTCTGGCATTCCTGCTTTACCCAGGCGACGTGAATATAAAAGAGTGTGTGGAGAGTACTCGTTGAGTGCGGACGTTTCTTCTGCTTCGCGCTTCGCGCCAAACCGCGTGTTCGGGCTGGCTGGCGTCCCCGCCGGTCGCGTTGGTCACCGCCGGTCTTGCCTGCTGCTGCGCCGGGACTACCAGCCCGCAACACAGCATTCACGTTTCCCGACGTATTGCCAGATGGCGTTCATATCTCACGCAGCGCCTCTTCTATCGTCTTTAGACGACATTTGCAGCGAAGCACGCAGATACGCGGCCAATTTTTTATATCTATCCAGCAACAGCGAGAACAGAAATTGGTAATTTAAATGCGAGAACTTTAAGAAAAAGCGACATCGGTAGCTTTGACCCGACGAATGCAAAGAATAAAATTAGGATCCCAGCAGGAACGAACCCAAGCATTCTGCGTGGCAGTCAGGTATTCTACCACAGAGCAACGCCAGATCTATAAACTGGTTTGGAAAAAATACCTACGCAGGCGTAATGTCAGTGCAACGTCAAATGTGGTTGTGGTGCTGGCTATCTAGTTTTATAACAAAGCAATAAACACTGTGCATGCACTCCTATCATATAGTCGTCATGTCGGGTTAACGTCAATTGTGGGTTCAGTGTTGGCGCCGCTTTTATAGCAGTCTAATAAACATTACATTTGTATTCCCATGATTCAGCAAGCTATATTCAAGCGTTGCTCGACCCCGGAGGAATACGCTAACGAAAGTTACGTATGATATTCACAGCATCGCACCGTAAAGTGCACTTTCTTTCGATAATACTGACGTGTGTGCTCTAACGTGAGTGCTGACGTTACGTCACATCATAAGTTAACCTATAAACGCCAGTGTTGTCGATGTGCCTGGTATGCCCACGATGTGCACACAACTACTACACTTACAAAAACGCGTCGATCCACCTCGTAAGATTGGCTCAAAGCCAAAATATGCAGCATAGAAATGCTCGCTGACAGCTTCGCATGAAACCTACTCCCACAAGGCATGGAATCCACGGACTTTTTATCATGGAAACCTCCCAAATCGCCCAGTCTGCCTGTATCCTTCCCTAAGAAGTTTGAATAACTAGCGCGGCTCTGTGGTAGAACACTCGACTGCCATGCAGAACGCCTGGGTTCGATTCCAACTCAAGCTGTGATTTTCTTTTTCCTTCGATCGGGATTTTTCACTCATCGACAATTCCGCCAACACCGGCACCACATTTTCTGCGACACGAGCTCTTTAACGCTTCCGCGTAAGAGTTCTGAAGTCAATCCTCGCTGTTGCTGGGTTCACATATACTGTTACTCACCTGTGGCGCATGCCCGTACACCGCGAGCCGTGTTGTGCTGGTTATGTGCCACACGTCACTGATGGAAATGGTTTCATGACATACGCGGCAGGCAATTCACGTTATTTATGTCATAACCTGTGAATCGTGTTCGTCATACACTAACATTCTCCTGTGCAAATTTTGGTACATACTAAGTTAAGGAGACGATGACAAGAGCGCCCAGACCTTGGCGGCTAGATAGATAATGGATAGATGGATAGATAGAAATGGTCAAAGTGCCTTTGGTGCGCTAAGAAGTGCTTCGCATTTAAAAATTTCTGGTTCAACATTTGGCATAAAACTGTTTTGTCGACGCCTTCTTCAATGGTATTAGGAAAAAAGTCACAGTTTCACCGCAAGGGCGAAGCGACGAATGCGATAGCAACAAGTTGTAGTGTTACAAGAAGTGAGGTTGTCAGCTAACTGTTTTGTATCCGATCTCGAGTAATTACAAAGCGCTGGTGTAAGAGAATACGGCCGCTCCAGGAAGAGATGCTCTCCGCATAGTCACTTCGCGTTGAGAGCGCAGCACGTAGAAGGGTATACGAGCCGCTCGCTGTGATGGCTTTCGAGATAGCGCGCGCGCCAGCGATCACGACTGCGCCCTTAGATTCAAAGGGTTGCGCTGCTCGCGTGAAACCCTCCCCCCCCCTCCTCCCTCCGAGCGAATGCACCCTCCAGGCGACGGAGGTTCAAGTGTCTTTTCGGGCTCGTTAAAGAAGGGCGTGGCGTTTCCTGTCCTGCTTGACGGCAGGCCTCCTGAGCGGGGTGATGTTACCAATGTTATCGCATGCTCCCTCCGAGCGACGTAAATGGGCCGGCTTGTTTGATCTCTGCTTCGGCCACGTTCGTCGCCCCTGGTCACGCGCTTTTACCCGCGGTAGAACATACAATGCGCGGGGGGATCTTATCAATTTGGACTTCATACCGGAAGGACATGACGGCGACGGCAAAAACCCGTCGAAACTGTCCATATAATTGCTATCGCAATAAAAGATAAAACTAAATTTGTGGGTTGCACTCCATAGACCAAGAATGAATTGAACTGAACACATTATTCGGTCCTACGGAACGCGACGGGAAATGCAATAAATGTGCGAATATGCCATCTGGGTCGTCACAACACGAAATAGAATATTTCCAGCGTGCTCCGAGGAGCGCATATGCGCAAAGTGTTTGCGCTGGTATTGCTGGTACCGTTGGTTTACCCAGTCTTCAAGTTCCACAACCAAACCGCTAATTGATACCCTTTTCGTCTCCCTGTCTACGTGTTTATTCGTTTTTCTGGAAGCACAATCGTTAACGCGGACTAAGAAGCTCAGCTTGTTGCCTCCGATTGGTAGCAGGAAGTTTGCCGCGCTTCTCAATGTGCGCTGCCATGGCTTTGAATTTCACGCAGGATCTTGGTTTGAGCTAGTTTCTACAATATATAATATACTGTAACAGCACATAAACACTATTTCCTAGCAGTGGAGGCCTGCTAGGAAACACGTAAAGGGCGTTTTCGCGCGCATCCTACAACTGCGCGCCGCCCCCGGCACCAGGGTAAGCTAGTTGGTGAACATTCATTTTTACAGAAAAAAATACGGTGCAAACTAACAGGCTGCGCTACCACCTTGTTGGGGTGAATCTTGCTGCTTGGCGTACAATACTAATACCCTCAGTCCAGACGTTAGTACCGAGTTGAAGATGCATGCCATCTGCCTCACGTATAGGTGGGTAAACGTAGTCAGAATATGCGTTTCACGCCGTCATCTTATAGTCCAAGCGTGTGGTACCCTTCAAATAACACTCGACGAGCATCAGTGAAAACGTTGGGCAAACTATATACTTGACAGTACGTTGCCATCGACCAACGCAGAATGTCAACAGACTTCGTGGAGCCTGCGACACCTCGTCGTTAACTGCCAGAAAATCATCATCATCATCAGCATCATCATCATCAGCCTGTCTACGCCCACTGCAGGGCAAAGGCCTCTCCCATGTTCCGCCAATCAACCCGGTCCTGTGCTTTCTGCTGCCACGTTATACCTGCAAACTTCTTAATCTCATCTACCCACCTAATTTTCTGTCTCCCCCTCACGCGTTTGCCAACTCTTGGAATCCAGTCAGTTACCCTTAATGACCACCGGTTATCCTGCCGACGTGCTACGTGCCCGGCCCATATCCATTTCTTCTTCTTAATTTCAACTACGATATCCTTAACCCCTGTTTGTTCCCTGACCCACTCTGCTCTCTTCCTGTCTCTTAAGGTTACACAATTATCATTTTCCTTTCCATCGCTCGCTGCGTCGTCCTCAATTTAAGTTGAATCCTCTTTGTAAGTCTCCAGGTTTCTGCTCCCTAGGTAAGTACCGGTAAGATGCAGCTGTTATATACCTTCCTCTTGAGGGATAGTGTTATGAAGCACGCCACTCAATTAACGAAACATCTGTGGCACTTTATTCCACATCAGCATGGAACAAAGCACATCCGAGTTCACTCGTAGCGCGAGCGTCACGAGCCGAACACGCAGCCGGCGAGCCGTGATGCTTGCTAGTGATGATGATGGTAGTCTCCGATGCCACAGCTTCTTCCCTTCTTAAAAGTTCAAACGATCTGGAGGACGGCGCTGTCGCGTTGAGCGCCGCAAAGGTTGAGTTGCCGGAGTCAGCGAATCGCTTGCGCTTTCGCCCGAAAGCTCTTGACGGGGCGATAGCGTGTCGGTGTCGCACGATTCGTCGACCGAAACGTCCCGCCGTCGCACTTGGTCAAAATGCCGCCGTTCCGTTCCCTGAGTCGTGTCCACTGTGACCATGCGCTTTCCCTGCTGGGCACGCACGATACCTGGTATCCACTTTTTGCGTGGCTGAAAAGTTCGAGTCCAAACACGCTGTCCAGCCTGCCATCGCTGTTCACGTTCATTGCACGGCTTTGCTTTCACGGCCTCGGTGGTCGGCATAATGCAGTCGAGTTTTGTTCTTATTTGATATCCCAGCAAGAGCTCAGCTGGTGACTTGCCCTCCTTCACTGGCGTACGGCGATAACGGAACAGAAGTCTAGATATTCGAGTTTGCAGCGGAATTTCATAGTTTTTCTTCAAGCCTTCCTTCAACGTTCTTACGGCCCGCTCCGCTAAACCATTTGATTGTGGATGATAGGGCGCTGTAGTCAAGTGTTTTACTTGGTTCTGAGCCAGGAAATTGCGGAAGTGGAAGCCCGTGAACTGAGGTCCGTTATCCGTCACAAGAGTACGAGGTAGACCGAACCTTGCAAACATCGCCCTGAGAGCCTCCACTGTCACTTCTGCTGTTGCAGATTTCGTTGGGACTGCTTCTATCCACTTCGTTTCGGAATCCACGACTACCAGTATCATGTGTCCTTCAATAGGACCAGCATAGTCAGCGTGCAGCCGGCTCCATTTCTCTCCCGTCGTGGGCCATGGTACAGGTGTTTGCGCTGGAGGCATCGCTGCAGCCTGTACGCAAGCAGGACACTCCCGCACCAATCGCTCGATCTCACCGTCTAGCCCCGGAAACCAAAACAAAGATCTTGCAATGTTCTTCATGGTCGCCATGCCTGGGTGCGTTTCATGGAGCAAGTCCAAGATATGTCGGTTTAGAGCGGTGGGAAGCACGATGCGGTGTCCCCAGTAGACTAAGTCTTGGTAGTACGTGAGTTCAGCCTTCTTACTGAAGTATGGCCGGAAGCGGATCTGCTCTTCAGACAAAAATTTCGGCCAGCCTTTCTTGATCCAAAACTTCACTTGCTGCAGCAAAGGATCCGTTTCTGTAAAATGTGCCACGTCTCTGACACTAATCGCCTTTTTCTCCAAGCATTCCGAGTACAGGACATACTCTGGCGGATCTTCTGTGCTGGTATCGTGTAGTTTGTTTGGTAATGGCAGGCGACTTAAGGCATCAGCATTCGAGTTTTCTGTTCCCCTGCGATACTGCAATGTGTAATGGTAATTGTCCAAGAGAAGTGCCCACCTCTGAATCCTTGCCGCAGCCATGGGAGGAATGGCTTTTCCTGGGTTAAACAAACCCGTCAGGGGTTTATGGTCGGTCACCAAAACAAAGTGATTGCCATATAAGTAGTCCTTAAATCGAGTCACGCCGAATACAAGGGCCAACGCTTCCTTTTCTAGCTGGGAGTAGTTTCGTTCTGCTTTGGACAGAGTTCTGGAGCGAAATCCTATCGGATAGTCTGTGCCATTGATGCGATGGGAAAGCACTGCCCCCACTCCTACAGGTGAAGCATCGCATTCCAACTTCAAAGGTTTGTTAGGGTCAAAGTGTGTCAAAAACTTTGACGCTTGTATGGCCTGCTTAACCTTTCGAACCGCTTCCTCATGTACCTGTTGCCATTTCCACGTAGCCCCCTTAGTTAGCAGATTGTATAATGGGGCCAGTACTGTGGAAAGGTTCGGCAAAAATTTGGCGTAATAGTTGATTAAGCCCAAGAAAGATTTCAGTTCGCTCACCGACTTGGGGACCGGTGCTTGGAGAACTGCTTCAATGTTGTCGTCCTTCGGTTTGAGCCCATTAGCATCGACTCGATGTCCAAGAAAGGTGACTTCTTCTTGTCTGAATTTGCATTTCTTAATGTTTAGTCTGAGCCCATAGTCACGTAAGCGCTGCAGGACTTGCTTTAGCAATGAAGTGTCATTGCGCTTTTCGGCCACTATGATGTCATCCAGATAGGCTTGTACACCCGGAAGATCCTTGAACAGGGAATCCATATGCCTCTGGAAGATGGCCGGAGCTGAGCTAATTCCAAAAGGAAGCCTATTGAAGCAAAATAGGCCCTTGTGAGTGTTTATGACAGTCAGCTTCTTGGCCTCGTTATCCAGGGGCAGCTGGTTGTACGCTTGAGTCAAATCCAGTGTACTAAATACTTCACCGCCATTCAGTCTTGCAAAGATGTCGTCCACACGAGGTAATGGGTACTGCTCAGTCACGGTGGCCACGTTCACTGTCAGCCGAAAATCGCCACACAGTCGAATGGACCCATCAGTTTTAACTACTGGAACCACCGGCGTCGCCCATTCTGCTGCCATAACCGGTGATATAACGCCGTCTGCCACTAATCGGTCCAAAGCATCGGACACTTTGGTCGTCAAAGCATATGGCACCGTACGTGCTTTGCAAAAGCGGGGCGTGGCGTTTTCTTTCAAGATCAGCTTCACAGGTGGACCTTTGTATAGTCCTAAACCTGGCGAAAACACATCTTCGAACTCCTTGAGCAAGGTCTGAAGTTGCTGGCTTGTGCGGTCTTCCTTGCGCGTGTTGAGGTTTGCGACGAAATTTGGAATCATCATGGCCACTCCACAGTTGTTAAACGCCTTGATCGTGTCCCTTCCGCACAGCGCTGGTCCAGGAGTATCGACGATAACCAGGGTACCCTGTATGTCGTGTCCCTCACAGGTTGCTTTCATGTGCAGTTCTCCAACCACTGGAAGCTCTCCCAAAAAACACGACAGTCTAAGAGTGGTGCTGCTTGGAGGCGGCCATCTGCTTTGATTCTGCTTGAACAGGCTCATTGAGATAACACTCACGGGGGACCCCGTATCGATCAACATAGTAACAGGCACACCATCCCAAGTGATTTTTTTGAAAATTGGCTTAACCATGCGGCCATCAGTCGTTTTATGAGCCACTAGTGTGTAAAGTTTCTTCTCATCTCCCGAGCTGTCATCAGATGCTGCCGACAGGGCGTAAGCACCACGGGGCTTCCACTGAGTTTGTCCTGGGCACATTCGAGCGAGATGCCCTCGTTTACCGCACCGGCGGCATATCGTACGGACGTGATAGCACTGCTCGTTCGAGTGAGCTTCACTACCACACCTCTGGCAAGATGTCATGCTTTCGGCCTTCGGTTGCCCTTTTCTTGGCCGGTTCTGCGGCCGCGTGAAGTGGATGGTACTCTGATCCGCAGACTGCATCGTTCTAGCATTAGCGGCAGCGTTCTGGGCTGAGATAACGAAATCCTCTGCTTCCGTAAGCGTCAGCTTCCTCAAGGTCAGCAGATGTCGTCTCACATCTTCATCCAAGACTCCACAGACGATTCGGTCTCGCAGCATGCGTTCGAGAGACGATCCGAAATTGCACTTTTCTGCTAGCCGCCTTATTTCTGCAATAAATTCCTGTACACTCTCTCCTTCTTGCTGTGATCGCGTGAAGAAAGCATAACTTGCCGCTATTTCGTTGACTTCCGGGGCGTAGTACTCTTCGAGGTGCTTTACGGCGTCGTCGTAGTTGAGTGCGTTGATTTGCCTCGGATGGCAACGTCCCTGGATCACTCGAATCGCGCTGTCCGGTAGCGAGGCCACTAACACCGCTCGTCGCTTCGTCGCGTCCGTGATGTCTTGCGCTTCGAAGTATGCTTCGAGGCGAACTCGGAACGTTGACCACGTTCCCTCAAACACTGGTGGCCGTCCCACGCTCATGGCTCTGCGGGTCCAGGACTCGTTGAAGTCCTCGTTGTCTTCGTCGCCACTGTTATGAAGCACGCCACTCAATTAACGAAACATCTGTGGCACTTTATTCCACATCAGCATGGAACAAAGCACATCCGAGTTCACTCGTAGCGCGAGCGTCACGAGCCGAACACGCAGCCGGCGAGCCGTGATGCTTGCTAGTGATGATGATGGTAGTCTCCGATGCCACAGATAGTGGTAGACTACCATTCATGATTTGGTAGTGCTTGCCGAATGAGCCACATCCCATCCTTATTCTTCTAGTTATTTCACTCTCATGGTTCGGATCCGCGGTTACTACCTGTCCTAAGTAGACGTACTCCTTTACAACTTCCAGTGTCTCGCCACCTATCGCAAAGCGCTGTTCTCTGCCAAGATTGTTCCACATTACTTTAGTTTTATGCATATTAATTTTCAGACCTACTCTTCTACTTTCCGTATCCAGTTCAGTAATCATGAGCTGTAATTCGTCTCCCGCGTTACTTATCAATGCACTGTCATCAGCGAATCGAAAGTTACTGAGATACTCTCCATTAACTCTTATCCCTAATTCTTCCCAATCTAGGGCCCTGAAAACCTCCTGTAAACACGCGGTGAATAGCATTGGAGAGATCGTGTCTCCCTGCCGTACGCCCTTCTTTATTGGGATTCTGTCGCTTTCTTTATGGAGGACTATAGTGGCTGTGGATCCGCTGTAGATTTCTTGCATTATGTTTATATAGGCTTCGTCGATGCCCTGATTCCGCAGTGCCTGCATGACTGCTGATGTCTCCACCGAATCAAATGCCTTCTCATAATCTATGAAGCCAGAAAATCAATCTTGTTTAAATACTTTCAAGCGTGGTCCTATAGCTTATAACAACGACGATTTCTTGTTTTGTAGGCTACATTAATGTGATATGCTCTTCGCCCACGACTCCGGTTAAACACTCGAAATTTTAGCGTCGTACGTTCTACAGTTAAGGATGGGACACATAAACCCGCTCAGTGCAACGTGTAATTCGCGTAAGATATCGGCATCATATTGGACTCGTAGCTACACCTACTCGTGCATAGCTTAGTTGGTAGGTATTTTAACACGAAAGTGTTTTATGCCGGGGTCCACCAAGACTTCAGTGACGTATTTCCGTCACGGAAATGACGTCGAAAAAATATACACAATCAGATGGCAAAGAAAAAAATGTACCGTCAACGGGCATCGAACCCGCGACCGCTCGGTTCGCAACAACAGATGCCGGGCACGCTATCCACTGCGCCACGGTCACAAACTCTGGAGGCTTTACGAACGCGGCTTTTATATCTAGCACTCTCCCGGTGGGCTGGGAGGTGTTGACCTCTGGGGGTGGTAAGGTAAAGTAATTCGTTTTTGCTGTAGCCTCCGCGACTAGCACCTACAACGCGTTACGCGTCCCTCCCATTCGGCGCGTTTTCAATAGAAGTTGAATTTTGTCAATGCCTTAACACACCGCGAGGTGGCGACTTTTGCCCAAGCGTCGTAAAAGCCTCGGCGTCGCTCAGCATCATGCTAATACAAACCAAAAATAGCTCTGCGACGCGCGCCTGCCTCACCTGGCTGTAACACCGCGTTCCCCGCTCACGCGCTCGCCCCGAGAAAAAATTGGCCGCGTATCTGCGTGCTTCGCTGCAAATGTCGTCTAAAGACGATAGAAGAGGCGCTGCGTGAGATATGAACGCCATCTGGCAATACGTCGGGAAACGTGAATGCTGTGTTGCGGGCTGGTAGTCCCGGCGCAGCAGCAGGCAAGACCGGCGGTGACCAACGCGACCGGCGGGGACGCCAGCCAGCCCGAACACGCGGTTTGGCGCGAAGCGCCGAAGCAGAAGAAACGTCCGCACTCAACGAGTACTCTCCACACACTCTTTTATATACACGTTGCCTGGGTAAAGCAGGAATGCCAGAGCGGCGCCCCTCGTACAGTGCAATACTGAACTGAAACCGAAACACAACAATGAACTCGCGCAGAGGGCACGGAGGAAGCCAAGTTTCGGCGCAGTCGCATTTTCAGCGCAGCTTAAGAAACTAGGGTCTCTAAAATTACGTATCTATGTATTTTCTATTAAAGGAACACACCACCTAATACTTACCTAGTGATGTTGCGCCTCAGATATGCGTAATGTTTGCTTTTTGATCAACCATGCAAACAAGTATGAACCTAGTGAGCCGTTCACGATGGCTGGCCCTTGTGCAAGTGGTTCAACTTTGGCCGAGTGGCTGAATCGAGGGACGTGCCGACAAAACAGAAAGACAGACAGAAGGACAGACAGAAAGACAGACCAAAATTTCTGCGTTAAAGTTCCCCAAGAAAGACTATCGTCTTTAAAATCGCGGCTGGGCTACCGGGGCGGCACGACGCGCTTTGCGTTTCCCTCTAGTCCGGCCGTGGTGTTCAATCACATCTTATCATGCCGCGGGATGGCGACCAAGTTCTGCGTCCAATATGCGACGTTCTTCTGGCTATCACACCTCGTTCTCTGATTACGCTTTCACCGTTAACTACTACAGCTACCACAAGGGTTTGTTTAATCATTTAACATGGACGTTAGTCGCCGGGATGGAGATGTACCACCACTCATCAAAGTGGGTGCATACACGTTAAACGGCGCCATTAGCTGCCAGACATCAATATACATTTTGCAAACTCTCTTACATCAATGTACAGTAAGCATTCAGTTACTTCTGTAAGGGCACGCTTTACTTTCGTGTTATTCCGATTCCTATGACGGAGGGATCAACCGTATTTTTTTTATATGCTTGTTTTAAGTCTCGACTAGCAGGCCGCCCATGCGTCAAATGGCGATGCCGTGACGCTTTTTCGCAGCCAATAACACGCCTGGGTTTGTTCGTGTCGCAATAGAACACCGTGATAAAAATTACCAACAACGACGACCACGCGTCGAGGCGAAACATATATACGAGATGAGTTACTGGTCGCGATCTACAACTTTATCGCGTCCCGATTGATTGTTTCTATACATATGCATCACTGCACCGTAAAAGTGGTTTATTGAAACGCCCACGAATGACTATTCACGGCTGCGTTGGAACCAAGCGTAAAAGCGCGGCCATGGACTATTTAAGCATGCCGTGGGTATGCGTTTAGATAAAATGGGATCGGTTTAGCGTTTTGTTTACTAACGGAGAGCGGTAAGGCTTTCCTTAATAATACTATTTAATACACATAAAGCCTTGAACAACGGGCCGCTGTACTTAGTGGACGTATAAAGAAATTACTACGCTTTGTTCACCAAGTGCCTCCAAGAACTTCATCACGTTCTGTCACAGAGGCTCCGTAGTAGGTCAAGTTAAAGTTCACATTGCAGCTTACTATATCAATAAATATTCTTTAACAGCAAGCTTCTATTGTTTAATATTAATCATTTCGTTCGTAGCGTAACCTTTTATTTCATTATCTTTAACAAAGTAACAGAAATTCTAGAAAAACAGGATCCTTGCAGGTATGCTAAATGCTCGAAAGTAAGTTAGGCGAAGCAGCGAGTGCGGCTAAAAACGCTCAGAGACGAGAACTCTTGGTGGACCAATAAAAAAGTGCATTATACCACCAATTATTAGAAGGTTGGCATATGTTAGGCATGTTCTTCACATGGCGGATTGCAGGATTGAATATATTATGGTGGAGGCAATTTTAGGTCGGCAAGGGGCATGTCAGACTAGCGTTTACCTCTTGTACAGTAGCCCTCGAGACATGAAACAGTTTCAAATCTCTCGTGAAAAAGGCAGCCAATCTAGCTAAGGATGCGCCATTGCTTATTGGAGGGGACTTTAATGCCCCCTATCATGTGTGGAAGTATGCCTATAGCACTACTAAAAGGGGAGAGGCTATGGCAGCAGGCACTAGACTTGAATTTGTCTCTGATTACAGACCCTTCGTATCCCACTCGATGCGGCACGTCGACACATGGAGATTCGACACCGGATCTTACTTTTGTTCGGGAGGTGGTGGATTCGTCTTGGTCAAATTCCAATATAGATTTTGGTAGCGATCATTACATACTTATGATTACTTTAGTAATGACTAATAAAAACGAGCGCACATTCAGGGTTGTTGACTGGCATGTATTTAGGAAAGGAAGAGCGCAGAAAAACGAAGATGAGGGGAGTGAGTTGACCTTGGAACAGTGGACTGGTCAGCTTAAAAGGGACGTTGAGGCGACCGCTAAGAAAAATTAAGACAGATATTGACACAGAGCAAATGGATAGCCGTCTGACGCACTTGTTGCAAGCGAAGCAGTCAATGCTAGCGAGATGGAAGGGTCAGAGGTGGACACACACACACACACTAGTGCAATATATAGTGCACAATATAAATATTGCACAATATAGTGCAATATTTCAGCCACGGCTGCCGCATTTCGATGGGGGCGAAATGCAATATCACCGGTGGCGTACTTGTATTCGGGTGCACGTTAAAAAAACCCAGATGGCAAAAATTAATTCGGAGTGCCCCATTACGGCCTGCCTCGCAGTCATATGGTGGTTTTGGCGCGTAAACCTCATAATTACATTAAGGTGCAATGGTGACGGCGTAGTGTAGAGCTTCGGGCAACTTTAAGTTCAACACATTCTACGTACTGCGCGCATGTACTTGTGCGCTCGTATAAATGAGGTAGCGGCCACATATAATGGCTTCAAAAGCTTCTTGCTCAAGAGCGCGTCACTATAACTGAAAAACGGGCACGTAGCTGCCCCTCAAGGGCTAGACGTGCGTTTCTTGGCGCTAAAACATCTTTGCACTTGCTTTCTGTTCGTGGTTACACGGCATTGGCGTGTCTCTTTCCCACTCGGCCCTCTGGATTCACTGCCGTTATTCGCGCGAAATTACTTCGCCGGCCGTGACTGCCTTTCGTGGATGAGCAGGCGAGTGGATCACGTCGGCGGCATGGAAAATTACGGGGATAAAGGGAGGACAATGGCAGAGGTGCATTACATTAACGAGTTCGTGCACAAAGGCGTTCCACGCGGCGCGCTTGCTTTCTATATAAAGCTGCACGCTGCTCGGCTCTTGTGTAGCCTGCCTTCAGCTACTTTTGCATGTAAAAATTATACGCCGTTCTGCCTAATTAAAAAATGTTTTTTGATAGAAAAGGTCGAGTTAGCAAAGTGCTTTTGCATCTTCTAAACAATGACTGGCTGGCTAACAACTCGGTATTGGGAGTTGCTAATACTACTTAGTGGCACCTTTTATTTTATGTGTTTTGTCACGCCTTTGAAACTGTCATATTAACAATTAGCTACTAAAAGGATGGTTACAAACGAAAATGCCGTTCTCTCTCTCTCTCTTTTTTACTCTCAAAGTGGGAGAAATCAGAAGAAGCGAAAATATATAGCGCTTTGGTTGTAGCAGGGCTCCCTATAAGGGTGCGCTTATGGTAGTGACGCGGAATCACCTTTTAGGGGCGAAGCTCCTTTGGGTGTAGGTCTGTCCCTCTGTAGTAGTAGTAGTAGTAGTAGTAGTAGTAGTAGTAGTACTAGTACTAGCAGTACTAGTAGTAGTAGTAGTAGTAGTAGTAGTAGTAGTAGTAGTAGTAGTAGTAGTAGTAGTAGTAGTAGTAGTAGTAGTAGTAGTAGTAGTAGTACGTAGCCACCTCTAGTTCTTGGAGTGTTCACTAGATGGCGCTGTCGTAGCCACCTCTAGTTCTCAGAAAGATCCCTAGATGGCGCGGAGGCGCTCACTGCGTTGCAGATGCGTGCTCTAGTCCCCCCCCCCCCTCTCGCCTCGCGACGCCGACGCTCCGCGCTCGCTGCGTTGCAGATGCGTGCTATAGTCCCCCCCCCCCTCACCTCTCGCCTCGCGAGGCTGACGCAGGCAGCGTCTGCTAGCGAGTTTCTTGATTGAAAAAAACCGACTGCTAGCGCTGCACAACCGTTCGTTCAATGACCACCCCGTATACATAGGATCAAAACGGCAAGTTGCGCGAGTTGGTAGTTAAACATAGTATGCTGAGGGCAGCGCGACCCGGACTGAGGACATCACTGCATGTGTGATGAAATAAATCAGTTGTCGGTCAGCGCTTGTTTGTGTACGTGTCTCTCAGTCCTCAGTCCGGGTCGCGCTGCCCTCAGCAAACCGTATATATAGGCACTGGATTTTGACCTCCAAGGTAGTGGCTGTCTGAGATTTCTCCTGTGCGTGATTAAACAATAAAAATTCACAGCGTACATGTAAAATTAATGTGAACTGCAAGTCGCCATGACTCTCATCGAACCTTTAGTATAAACGCGCCCGATCTCACGTCGTTGATGATGTACTGGGCAGAATTCACGGGAGATTCACATATGGCGCGTGTCATTGGTGGAAGGCAATCGTTCGATTTAGTGCGGCGACGTACGCTAGGGGGACCGTTGTAATGAAGGGACCACGTAAACCAACAGTACAATAACAGTTTGATGTTTAATATATACACGGTGTTTCTCACGTGTTTACTTGATCATATACTGGGCGAATTACTCGGAGTATTCACGATTTACCGATGATTCCCTCCGGAGCTTCGCCCCACTCATCATCATTCACCCCGAGGATCTGCTGTGGATTTTTTTATTCTTACCAGTCATGCGTCGTGGACCATTGCAGTAAGAAATAAAAAACGCCAAGAACTGAAACACAACAACAACAACAACAACAACAACAACAACAACATCAACACCAAAGATTACCAAGAGAGAGATAATAAAACGAGAGAATGGCAGGGAGGTCAACCAGAATTGTAGCATCCGGTTTGCTACCCTACACTAGGGGGAGGGGGAAATACAGATGGAAAGGAAAGCGGAGAGAAAAGCAGACGCGCGATAAAATAAATATAAGCAAGAGGAAGGTGTAGAGCGGGAGTACTAAAGCCTAATAAATAGGCGACTGGCGCGCAAAAAGTTCAGTAAGACCTTAATTGATTTTCGGTGCGCAGACAGTCGGGTCGGCATTCCAGCACTGACTGTTCCGACAGGGGTCTGTCGTCAAGGCGGGTCAACACAGCAGCTAGCGACAGTCTGTGCGAGCTGTATAATATAATATCTGGGGTTTAACGTCCCAAAACCACGATATGATTATGAGAGACGCCGTAGTAGAGGGTCCCGGAAATTTCAACCACCACCTGGGGTTCTTTAACGTGCACCTAAATCTAAGTACACGGGCCTCAAACATTTCCGCCTCCATCGAAAGTGCAGCCGCCGCGGCCGGGATTCGATCCCGCGACCTTCGGGTCAGCAGTCGAGCGCCGTAACTACTAGACCACCGTGACGGGGCTGTGAGAGCTGTAGCGAGGGCAGCGACAAAGAACGTGGTCTATCGTTTCTTCGATGTTACATGAGAAATATCGTTGGCTCTAGGCGAGCACTCTAGCAATATTTCCTTCATGGCTTGGAAATGAAGCGGACGAAAAAAAAGACACCCTTGCGAACGCTTGCTTAGTATTTTTTAAATTAAAAAATTCGGCAGATCCCACGTACCGTGGAAGTCGATGTTACGCGAAGCATGCGGCGGGTAGGTGACTGTGGCGTAACTTTTTTACTGAGCGACACGTTACAAAATGAAGCTAAAGATTTGTATAAAATTTTCTACGCACACATATATAGGTTGAATAGCCGCATATGTGTTATATAACCTGTTGTTTACGGTTGGGTAACGCTGCCAATGGCAACGTGGGTATTACCAACACCAGAAGCGGTAAGCTGATATGTAGTGCTTATGCGTGTCCAGAGAACGCACGCACGTTTCATGAACCCGTGTGCATGTGTGCAAGAAGTTCTTGACAGTTCTTGAACAAGGGCATCATCACCATGATCAGTGAGCACCAGCAGCTGGTCATGACTTGTTATAGGATCCGGTCGTGATCGTGGTGACGAGGGGTCCATCTGTAGTGAAGTATGTGGTATAGTAGAGCTGTTGGAATTCGTGGATGCCTCGGTCATTTCGTCGACACATTGCCTGTCGACAGAGCCGGCGACATGTCGGAACCTGAAGCCACCCTTCGCGTTGGTGAGGTATAGGCCGTCGAGGCTGGTAGGCCTGGATAGTGCTACGCAGACCAACATCAGTGGATGGTGTTTGTCGTATTCGTAGACTACCTGGGCGTATGTGGCCTACGTAGCCTAGTCTACAAAGGGGCTGTCAATCAATCTGGCATCATCCTCGGTCAGCATGAGGCCATCGCCCAGCCTCGTAAGAAATCAAGAGGACACTGCGTCGTTCTGGTGGACGAAGTGCACTTTACGGTGCGGTGATGTGAATATCATATGTAACTTTCGTTAATGTATTCCTCCGGGGTCGAGCAATACTTCAATATAGCTTGCTGAATTATAGGAATACAAACGTAATGTTTATTAGACTGCTATAAAAGCGGAGCCAACAGTAGAACTGCAGTCGTTAATCTGATAAGACGCCTGTATCGTAGGAGTACACATCGTAGGAGTATCATGTAGTGTTTATTGCCTTCTTGTAAAATTAGATAGCCAGCACCACAACCACAATTGACGTTGCACCGCTATTATGCCTGCGTAGGCTGTTTTTCCAAACCAGTTTAGAGACCTGGCGTGGCTCAGCGGTAGAATACCTGATTGCCACGCAGAATGCTTGGGTTCGATTCCTGCTGGGATACTAATTTTCATTCTTTCTATTTGTTGAGTCAACGCTGCCGATGTTGGTTTTCCTTAACGCTCTAGCATTTAAGTCGCCAATGTCTGTTCTCGCCGTTCCCGGGTAGATATAAACTGTCAATCACCTGCGGCGCATACCCGTACACCGCGGCCCGTGGTAAACGGGTATGTGCCCCACGTGTCTAGTGGAAAAGGTTGACGACGTACGCGACAGAATTTTAACGTTATTCATGTCATGACCCGGCAGTCATATTCGTCAAATCCTCTTACCCTCCCATGCAAATTTTGGTCTACACCAAGTTAAGGAGGCGATTATGAGAGCACCCAGACGTAGGCGGCTAGATAGATAGATAGATAGATAGATAGATAGAGAGAGAGAGAGAAAACTTTATTTGCAAGTGTGTTTGGACCCCCCGGGTCCCTGGATCACTGCGCGGTCCCTCACCTCACGGTCCCTCATGCCTCTCACCGCGATGTCATCGCGGTGAGAGGCATGACCATGTAGATAGATAGATACGTGGATACGTGGGCATCATTTTGTCTGGCAGCGGGGGCAGCGGAGTGCTCGGACGAGCAGAATCTGAACAGCTTGTATATGCAGGGCGTGCTGTCAAGATTTCACTGCTGACGACGGAATCGATCCTATCAAGCCGCCTGCTGAACAAGGAAGCCTACCGACAAGGAGAGCCTACCGACACGTGCAAAACGGCTACCAACAGCGCGCCCCGCCCCCCACCCCAGAGTACTTAAAAAGACCAGGAATCACGGCGACTGCATCATTTTGTCTGGCAGCGGGGGCAGCGGAGTGCTCGGACGAGCAGAATCTGAACAGCTTGTATATGCAGGTTGGTTTTAACCTCCTATTTTCTTGAACTTAGCTGTTCTTTTGTGCTGCCTCTGCTGCCCCTGCTGCTGCTGCCGTACTGTTGTTCCTGCTTGTTACTCTGGGTGTTGTAGCGATGGCTGCCGGGGAAGGAGATACTTGCTTATCATGTTATCAAGATTTTAACGACAATGAATCAGTCATGAAGTGTGCTGACTGCCTTCAAAACTACCACTTTGGGAAATGTGCCGGGATAACTGAACGCGTGTACAAGGGTAAAAATGAAGATGTGAGGAAGGAACTGAAATGTCCCGCATGTCGTATATCTGCGTCTCGCGGCTATTCTAGCACCGATAAACAGTCTGCAGCGCAGCTGACAGTTCTCAGCAAGCAACTGAGTGAAATAACCAAGAACCTGGCCATACTTACAACAAAAGTAGACGACCTGTCTGTTCTAAAACAAACTGTAGCAAACATTGAAAAGTCAGCGCAGTACATTTCAGAAAAGCATGATCAGTTGCTTGAAGTATCTACAAGACATGAGAAGGACATTCAGAGCCTTCGAAATAGAGTCGATGCTGTCGAAAAGAGCCAAGAAAAACAAGAAATAACCAAATTAAAGCAAGAATTGAACGATTTGCAGCAGTATAGCCGACGCCACAACTTGGAGGTCCATGGCTTGCGCCCACAGCGAAAACGAGAACCTCTTGAAAAACTGAACAACCTTGCTCAAAGGATTGGCTTACCACTCTTGAGCGAGAATAACTCAGAAACATTTCATCGTCTTCCGCTCGGCAAAAACAAGACAAAGTGCCAGTTACACTAATACGCTTTCATGCGTTGGCTACCAAGGATGCCTGGCTTGCAAAACGTGGTAGTCTGAAAGACATTGGAGACGATATTCGGTTTTTTCCCAACCTGACGGCCCTGAACAAAAAATTGCTGTGGCTTGCTAAAGAAAAAGCAAGGGAAGCAAACTATCGCTTCGTGTGGTCTTCCAAGGGCAGGATCTTTGCAAGAAAAGAACCTAACGCCCGTGCGATAAGGATCGCGTCAGAAGACGATGTAGCTAAGATCTCGTGAACTGCTGCCAAGAGCAGCAAGAAGTGACTGTAATCTTCAGCAGCCATGACGTCGTACTTTGATGCAGACCTCTTTAATAATCTAATAAGCAACGATAGTCACTCTCCAAATCGAACCCTTTCCCTATACCATTTAAACGCGCAAAGCCTTAAAAACAAAGCAGAGGAATGGGAGGCAAATATGCAAATAATAAATACTGCTTTGACATCATTGGCTTCTCAGAGACGTGGTTTAGATCCAATATGGATGTCAGGCATCTTCCTGGTTACAACAACATTTCTATGTTCCGTGAAAATAAACGGGGAGGTGGTGTGGCCCTGTATATAAAAGCAAACCTGCTTTATGACATTGTTCATGAGTTTACTGTTATCAATGATGCCTATGAAGCAATTTGTGTTGTTACTAACAAGGTCGCTGTTCTTTTATTATATCGTCCTCCTCAAAGTAAGGTAGAAACATTTTTTGAATTTGTTGAGTCTTTTTTGGAATTTGCTGCTCTCAACAAATGCAATGTGATAATATTTGGTGATCTAAATATAGATTTACTTGCAACCAGCAATGTTAAAACAAATCTGATTGAGATAATGTCGTCTTATGGGTGTGAAAATGTCGTTAATCAACCCACAAGGGTTACTAAACAATCTACCACATTGCTTGATGTCTGTTTTACAAGTTTTCATCCGGAAAACATAGTGTCTGGTGTGTTTTCGTCGGGATTGAGTGACCACTTGCCATTTTTTGCTCTGTTCGCCTTAAAAAAACAAGTATCAAAATCTAATTACACACGTCGGATAATAAACTCCACTAGCGTTACTAACTTCTGTTCTTTAATGAGTGAAACTAGCTGGGATGAATTGTACCGCGAATCTGATCCATCAAAAGCCTATGATATCTTTATTCAAAAAATCAGTGAGAACTATAATTATGCTTTTCCACGTGTTATGGTTAAGAAGCACAGAAAAGCTAGAAAAGAGTGGATCACACCGTCATTATTCAAACGCATTAAAGAAAAGACTTCATGTTCGCTCGCTTTCTGAAAACAAAGAATCAGGCAGATTTAGTCGCGTTTAAAAAGTATAGGAACAAATTAAGCTTAGACCTAAAAAAGGCAAAAAAATGCATATTATCAAAATAAGATTTCCCCGCTGATTAATAACCCTAAACGGCTTTGGGGTGCTGTTAACAAAATTATAGGAATTGAACGACCACGTATACCTACTGAACTACACATAAATGGAACAGCCATCTCTGGCACGACGCTTGCAAATCAGTTTAATATGCATTTTTTGACATCAGGTGCTTTTCTTGGCCCCAAGATAGCATCATCTTCTAAATCTGCTATTTCCTACATTCCCACAGCGTACATGGATTCTATGTTTTTAACACCTACCTCAGATGAAGAGATAGCATCTACCGTGCTCGCACTGAAAGACACGTGCTCGCCCGGTTACGATGAAATCAGCGTTTCGCCGATTAAAGCTGCTATCTGTGACATCTCTGGCCCACTAACTTATATCTGCAATAGAATGTTGCAGACTGGCATTTTCCCTGATAAAATGAAGGTTGCGCGTGTTACTGTCATTCATAAAGGTGGCAGTAAAAATGACCTCAATAATTATCGACCAATATCGGTACTGCCGCTTTTTTCAAAAATTGCAGAGCGTATTATTTATAAACGATTGTATGATTTTATTCAAGTTAAAAAGATTATTTCGAAACACCAGTATGGCTTTCAATCTGGAAAATCGGTGGAATCTGCTCTACTGCAGGTAAAAGAAAAGATACTTAGTAATTTCGAACAGCGATATTTTACAGTGGGAATTTTTCTTGACTTTAGAAAAGCGTTTGATTCGATCAAACACCAAATCTTGTTTCATAAGCTAACGACATATGGTATCCGTGGACTGGCCCTAACATTATTAAAGAGTTACCTCGAAGGCAGAATGCAATATACACAGCTTCATGAATTAAAGTCAGACTTAGGTAACATAAACTTTGGGGTCCCACAGGGATCTATTTTGGGTCCTTTGCTCTTTCTTTTATATATTAATGATATCGCTAACATTTCGTTTACTCCCGCCATTGCTATGTACGCCGATGACACTAACGTTTTCTTTTCTGGTCCAGATCTAAATTTATTAGAGCAGCGTGCTAATATCTGGCTAAACGAACTTCATACCTGGCTTAATGTGAACGAAATAAACTTAAACGTAAAGAAAACACAGTACGTAATATTTCGTCCAAAAAATAAACCACTTCAATAACGCCAGTCAACTCTTGCCGATTCTTGGGAGTCGTTTTTAGGTTTGACCTCAGCTGGTCTGAGCACATAAATTATGTTCGTGCTAAGCTGTCTAGGTCTCTTGGTATGTTATACAGGCTAAAATATTTATTGCCGTTGCGTGTTAGAAAACAATTGTACTTCGCTTTTATTCATTCCCACCTAACATATTGTCACCTAGTATGGGGTACGTGCAACAAGACGGATGCTGAACGTGTTTCCTCTCTACAAAAAAGGAGCCTAAAAATGATTTCTTCCCATCCTCCCCCATCAACTGACTCGCTGTATAAAACTCTGAACGTACCACCATTTTCAGAGTTATATCAGCTTTCTTTGGCAACAATGATTTTCCGCGAATTCAAACACGATCGTACCATGTTCTCAAACAAATATCTAAATAGACAAGTGGCATATGACCTTCGCACTATTTCATTGACGGGATCAAGACCAAGAACTAATTATGGTACTAAAACTATAGATTATCAGATTATTTCATTGTTGAATGCATACCCATCCCTAATCGAATTGGCCAATCAGAACTCAAGTATGTCTCGTTTTAAAAAACAAGTAAAGCTACTTTTCCTGCCTTCTTGAAATACACAATTATTTTGCTATGAACGTGAAAATTATGTAATTTTGCATATTTGTATCAACTTTATAAAATTGTTAAACCTGAACAATGTAAACTTTGTATAATTTTTGTCCCATGTGTTTTTACTGTTATGTTATTTATATAAGCTGTGCAATGAGCATTGTATTTATTTTCTCTGAACTGGCTCCTGCTGTCCGACGTGTAAGTCCGGGGCGAAGGCCTCGTCAGGAGACATACGAGTCTCCTTTTGCCTTGCCTCGTGGACATATTTCATGTTATGTAACTATGTCCGAAATAAAATTGAAATTGAAATTGAAATTGAAACGCTCAAAGTGCAAGAGGTTCGCTAAGAAATGCTTCGCATTTAAAATTCGGAGGCTAACTCTCATAAGAACTTGTGCACTACAAAATAACGAAAACAAACACGAGTGGAAATAAAAGTGCCGATCTATGGAGATATGGAATTTCATTTTCCGCTAGAGTGACAGACGGTTTGCCTACGCAGTAGTTCCTTGTGAAAGTGCCAATTTGCATCAGAGTGTGGTTGAAATGACCGTATTTCGGATACCAGCTGTTCGTGAGAGCTGCGCAGTAGGCTGGACTCAAGTGTTCAGAAGGCAGCTGAGTATCACCGGTTAGGTGTAGTTGTTGATGCCATGTAACCAACAGCGGCTCTATAAGGCGCAACTTCTCGTCTCACGGATGTTGCGGTACAAAGGAACTCGAACTTGAATAAAGTCGACATCGACTGGATGACTGCTTCACCGCAGAGGCTGAGTGAAGTCATCTATATATGCACCAATACAATTAGAGTTTTTCTTATGTAATCGCTAAAAATGGAATTTTTTAGAGTAACCAGCGGGAGTCTTGCCTTCTTTCCAGAGATATAAAAATTATAGTACTAATTCGGTACGCCGACTCAGGAGGGAATATAGTCGCAATTGCAGCGGATGCCAGGTCACCGCAGAAATATTGGCACCGAAGGAGCGAATGAAGCGGCGCGTTCCATCCACGAAGAAGTTCAGCGTGTGCCTTCACCATTGCAAAGGCCTAATGCATGAGAAGAAATTCGCCGGCTTGCTCATGATACATAGCGAGTTCGCAGTAGCTCGCTAATGCACTCCTTTTCGCTGTGGCTTCCGCTACCGCCAATGCCATCAACTCGTCTATGTCGATGCGACGCAACTTTACTGTGTCGCTCTTAGTGGTGGTGGTGGTGGTAAAACATTTATTCAGAAAAGTACAGAGAGTTGCACGACATATGCACTTGGGTGGTCTCCCTATTCCGGAAGTTTTTTTTTTTTCTTTATTGCCCTATTCCGGAAGTCCACTGGAGATGATCGCTGCTCGGGCGCGGGCCACCAAGGCGCGCTGAGCGTCCCGGGTAGAGCAGCCGAGCAGGAACTCCTCCCAAGCCTCTCTTGTGGGTAGGGGGAAGGGGGATGAAAAAGGAAGAGGTATGGCGGGGCATATTGCAGTCATGTGATAAGTGTCGGCCAGGACCCCACAATGCGCACAGTAGCCGTATATACCCGGCATGAAATGCTGGGCGGCCACAGGACACAACAAGGTGTTCGTCTGCAAGCGTCTCAGAAGTCGCTCGTCCGCTTTAGAGAGGCCCCGTGCAGGGTCTGGGTAAAGACGGCGGGAGCTCCGATAATAATCGAGGATTGCGCGGTACTGCGTAAGAGCTGAGGTACCTGGGGGAGACGCGGAGTCGGAGGGGGTAACGGCCCGGGAGAGAGAGACGCAGGCAGCGGCATGAGCCGCCTCGTTACCGGGGAGACCCGCGTGGCTAGGAGACCAGACGATGCGGATGGAGTGAGGTTGAAAGCGCCATAAGGCCGCCTGGAGGAGGTGGGCGGCCAGAGGGGCTATGGTACCATGCAGGTATCGGGAACAGGCGAAGCGCGAGTCCGTGATGATGACCCTTGCAGTTCGATGAGACGCGGCTAAAGCGATGGCCACCTCTTCAGCCTGAGTTGCGTCAGGGGAATGGAAAGAGAGGCCGTCAATGTGGTGACCCTCGGAGATCACTGCGGCCGTAAAGTGTCCGTAGTGGGCTGCAGCTTTTACAAACAGCTGCAGAGTTTACGCATCGACATAATAGATGCTTTTAGCTGAGCGTCGCTTACGCTCAGCCCCGTGCATATGTAGTGTCCTGAGAGAGTGCAAGGAACTGCATGCCAGGGCTGGGCAGTGATACTCGGAAAAGTATTCCGGAATACAGATATCGAAATACATGGACTGGAAGCCTAAAATACAGATACTGAGATACATTTTCCTTTACCGTAACGGGATATTTCAGAGATACTTTCGTAATAAGACGAAAAAAGTATTCCGGGATACAGATACAGCAATACAGATACTGGAATACTTTTTTATGTCAACGATGCTCATACTCCGCAAACACATTTATAAGTGCAACATAATGTTGTAAATAAAGTTCCAGTGCATTGAAACTTTCAGTTCATTTATTTATTTCAGTACCTTCAGCGCCATTAAAACATTACCGGGTGGGGGGGGGGAGGGTTACAATGTACATAATTAGTACTAATGATACAATCACACGTATCAATTGCAATGAAAAGTACACTATTTCACAGCAACAGTAACAAGCATTGGACACCGAAATCGACATACTTGGTGACAACAAAATGATCTATGCTAGAAATAGCATAGTTTAAGCAAATCACTGGAATCACTAATGAACGCCAGTGAAATGAGAAAAAGTGTACATTTATTTTGCACATAAGATCTGCTTTGCTGAGAAGGTTGCTGTGTGAGCATCTCCAATAGGCTGTCTTCTAGACAACGTGAGTTCGGCCTCAGAGCAAGACTCGCGAAAGAGAAAAAGTCTCTCTGCCGCTGCAGACGATCACAAATCCGTGTTATAGTAAATAAATACCGCCTTCATAGCCGGATAGCCCTGCAGCGTGGCGATATCTCTTCTCGGGTCATCTATATACCGAAACATTTCGGCCCTGACGTGGGGTTGCTCTGACAATTCAGAAGCCGAAGTTGGCCTCCACATTCGTAATCCTCAGCCGTCTGGCCCGGTCGGCGGCGGGTCAGACGGCTGAGGATTCCGCTGCCCATGTAGGCCGGCCAAAATTACCTATGCGCAATGGAGCCCAATAAGTAAATACAGCACAACTCAGACATTGGCTTCCTAAAATCACTTTCTTCGTGGGTGAGAGGGTTTAAGCCCTCCCAAGTCGCTCCTGCGAGCTCTCTAAACAGACGTGTAAACAGCGACAGCTGCTCAGAGCGCCCCATCAGAAACTGCAGCGAGCACTCTTCGCCTTGGCCGAAAGGGTCACTCTTCAATAATGCTGTCACCGCCACCGATGGTACCAGCACCCATTTCAGCAAGCCGCAACAGGCGAAGTCGGCTCGGGCGGTGGGGGAGCCTGGTACAAAAGCCCGTTTCACGCTTGTAATCAATTAGGAACGCACCCTGACACGCGGTGAGGTGGCTGAAAGCGCGAAAAAGAAAGCCTTCTTCTAGTCACTTCCGCCGCAACTACGGGAAGTGCTTTTCGAAGTGCCGCCGCTTTGAGAACTGAACGCACGCGAAGCATTGCAAAGCCTCTATTCCAAGGCGGTATCCGCGCGGAGGGTCACGAAAAAAATGTGGCGTGCTGCACTGGCCTTGAGAGACAGCGACTTTTGTCGGCAAAGGCCGACAACACTGCCTCCGCGATTCTGCCATCTGTGGCGTCGCGCGCTTTACCACATGGGCCATTCTGTGCTTGAGGGTAAACCATCGCCGCCCTTTCTGTCGGCGACCGGCGCTGCGCCTTTGCTTGTCTTGGCACAAAAACAAACGCAACGAAACGTCATTCCCCCCTTGGAAACACGCCTAAACTCATTTCCGACAAAAAAATGTAACGAGATACCCGTGTCCTCCATAGTATCGCGATACAAACGATACATCGTAAAAGTATTCCACTACTGAGATACAAATACATTTTTCAAATGTATCTCGATACAGAAATACAGATACTCAAAAGTATTTCTGAAATACTATCGCGATACTCTTGTATCGCGATACTGCCCAGCCCTGCTGCATGCATAGATTTCGCGTTTTTGACGAGCGCGTCTTGCCGAGACGCGGCCAGCTTGGCTGCAAAAGACGGCGAAACCAAGTGGACGCACCTTCTCGCTCCGCTCAGTTGACTTCACAAGCGGAGCGAGAGATGCGGCCTACTTTCCGCTGCTCGCACGATTGTTCTGCGCACGCGCACTGCAGTTCCTTGCACGCGTTTTTGTGTAAATCGCTAGCGTACGCAGGTCTGACCGGAGCGGATCGTAAGCATGCAACGCCTGTTATTGCGAACTTGTGTATTACTGCGCGTTTTTTTTTTATCTAGACAAGACTGAAACTGTGGAGGTGCTCAGTTGGATATCCTTGCAACACAAGTGTCACCCGGTGCCCGTGCCAATAATCGTCACGGTAAACGCGTGTGATTGAGTTTAGAAAAGAAAGCAAACGATTGAAAGTACTGCGTGCTCTGCTATGGAAGCGCACGAAAACGATGCTTGCGACGAATCTCAGCACCGGCTGTCAACCGCTCTACGGACTTTTGGGAACGTTTAAGAAAGCGAAACCTTGCCTACATATTGCTAGGTGCACTCCTTTTTGTATTTCTGTCTAACCGATCCGTTACACGTAAAGCCACTGCCTTTCGCAAACCGTGCCCGAATGTCTAGGAAGCTTCCAGATTATTTTAGAAGATTCTGATAGGCCCGAGCGCGCAAGCGCGAACAGTTGAGTTTGTTGTGGAACTAGCCCAGCCACCAGCGATAAGACTCGAATGTTCGATGCCACATGTATAAATGCAAGCGCGCCTAGCCGCAGATCAGATCATCGACGGCCGACGCTTTGTTCGCCGCTATCAGTCTACAGCGTGTATTGCTTGTAGTTTGAGTTTTCATTTGCCGGGCACAGGTTGGCCCAAATAAAGAGTTTGATCTTGAACTCGCCGACTGTTGCCGTCGTCAACGTCACGACCACGTGACAATATGCATGTTTGTGTCACTATAGTATTAGATAGAAAACTTCGTCATCCCGACAAATTTAATAAAATCTTGAGACACTAACACTCGACCAAAATTATGTTTTAGACGGAATATACGAACTTTTACGGTCAAATATCGCTAGTATTTATATTAGCAGAGAGAAAGCACTTGCGCTACGAACAAAAATCAGCTGGTACGACTCTCTTACAAAGGTGGAAAACATTCGAACAGCAGTTCCGTGGGCGAAGTTTATGTATATGATCTACAATCTTACCAGTAAAACTCTTTGAAAGCTGTATTTTTTTTTCATAAATATTTCACCACGCCCCTTCTCGAACCACACTTCGGAGGTATCAGTCGAGCGATACCTGCGCTTATGTAACAGGGACAGAAAAAGAGGACGAGAGTGATTGACTAGAAGATGAAAGAATGTTAGAGCATTGAGGTCGACACATTCGCTTCTCGAGCAGCTGATCAAGTTTGGCGTGCGGCTCCAATCGATGCAGCGTTTTCCCCTCGCTGCTGTCAGGGCTCCCCCCTTGTCGGATCACGCACGCCGCCAACACCAAATCTGTCTAGAACGGGGACGCGGTGTATCGCAGCAGGCGTGTTCGCGTGCGAGTTCCTGTGTCAATGAGTCGAGAGTGGTGACTCACACTTGGAATCAGGTTCGCCTATAGGCGAGGGAGGGAGGTGTGTTAGGAAAAAACAAACACGTTAGCGTGCTCCCGTTTATGCGCATACGAGTCGCGAAACTCGCCATAGGCTCCATGTATCTTAATCCGACGAAATCGCGGAGGTCTGCTGACTGTGCCGCCGCCTGTGGGCAAAGAAACAGATTAATAAATGGCATGTTCGTTGTTTTCTGTGTTGCCGAAGACCGAAAGATTCTTGAAGCGAGCAGTGGGTTTAACATTGCAGTTTAATTTTTGTATATGATATCGCGGCCACAGAGCTCTTTGACCTTTCTGGAAAGTGCGTCCCTGATCCTTGCCGGGGTAACTCGCGCACTGACGGCTAAGACGGCGGAGGTGAAGTCGATGGTTGGACGATGAGTCGTTTGGTCGGGAAAAGGCATGATGGGAAACCAAAAGAAGAAACGGCGACAAAAATGAAAAGGTTTAAAGCAGTAAAAACGACGTTTCGGCTACAGTACGGAAGCCTTGTTCACATAAAAGTGGCTAGGCTAAGTGGGCTTATGTCCGTTTTAGTACGTGGCTGAGACACCTTGGGAAGCGACAACTGAACACGCTGCAGTGAATTCGTTGCCTGTTTCCATTTTCTTTTTTCTTTTGTTTTTCTTCTCCTCTCTCTCCCTTCCATCTTTCCGTTCCCCTTCCTCATGTGTAGGGTAGCCAACCGGAAGTTTTTCTGGTTAACTTCCCCGCCTTCCTTGCTGTTTCCTCCCTCCTTCCTTGCATATCGATGTTTACCACGTGCCTTGTGTACGTAATCTTGCCTGTGTAATCAAACAGCTCTTGTCCATTGTCCGTTCCCACTGTTTGATTTTGGTAAGGCTGCTTTGCAAATCAACGAATATATGAAACTTGTCGTAATGTACACATAATAAAGGCCTCTTCATTATTACCTACGAAGGAGTTGGGCCAAATGTAATATTTTCACAACATATTGGTATTCTCAGTATTTCATAGAAACATGACAAATAAGAACCTCTGTTTGGAAAGATATTCCTCCCAGTGGTATGGGCAGTACGCTGCAAGTTGAAGTTATAAAGCAGAAATACCACTTTTAACGTTTTACGAAGAGCATGATGAGTCCTTCAAAGGGCTCTGAAAGCAATTAGAAACCGATGAAAAAAGCCTAATTTTCAGGATAAATATGAACATTAGTCTACAGCATGGTTGTTTTGACATCCTTTGTACTTTTGCTTGCTTTGCCTTTAAAGCGCGCTGTGTTGCGTCATATTTTGCCCAGTGTAAAATCTAACCGAAGTACAGGCAGGAGGTGACTGCCCAAGATTAAATGAGAAATAATGCGATCTAAAACTTATTTTTCATTTCGCGTTGCCGCTGGAATACAGCCCGAGCATGCTAAGGTCTTCCTATCCTTGTTAATTGTTCCGGCTCGTGTTATTGTCAACATATGGTTTGCCGCCGAGCCGTGTAAAGGTGTCTGGATGACAATGCAAAGATGGCGATTGCTATCACTACGCACCCTGGAAGCCGGGCCACGACGCGAGTGGCGTAAAACGACTCAGCTGTGTTCGCACCACGAGATAAAGAGGATGAAAAGATACAAGCGTCTTTCTTGAATATTACATCGTTGCTTTTCTTCGATGTCTTGACAATTGTTTACGGCCAATAAAAAACTTAGTCGCGTAATGACACTTTTTTAACAGTATTTTTACAGTACAGAGCCTATTTTTTACAGTATCCATCAGGACCGGTATACTCTTAGCAGTGAGAGCGATAGCATGACTGCTAAGAAAAACAACAAGAGAAAACTGGGAGAGCAAACGTTTTGTTCAAACGTGCTTTCGGAAATGCGTGCTTTTAAAACGACGTCGATATATTTTAAATCCAGAGCAACATACACGCTTTTAAAAACGAGGGCGACATATTTGCATACTTGTCGCTTAGTTTAAACAAAAGCATCCTCTTCCACGACTGCATATAAGCCATTACGAAGAGGAACCGCCATTTATCTTTCCGTCTTTCGTTTTTTGTGTGTTCTCTAACAGATGGCATGCTGCTGGCTGGCTCAGATCCTCGCTCATATTTCAAAATTTATCGAGCAGCCGGAGCGAGGAAGTTCTCTCCATAAACGAATGCCTTCCGCGACATATACTTTCTCTGCTTCATTTTATCACTCGATATTGTGTTGCAGGACGCAGCAGTTATTCTTTTCTACTTGCTAGGTCCAAAATGCCATTTTCATGTGCATCAATTGGCAGAGCACTGCAGTTTGATGGTTGGGTAACACATGCATCGGTTTATGTCAGTAGATATGCACTCAACTGTAAACGACGCACTCTGTATTCAGAGGTTTATTCAATTGACACGGTCATTATTTTTCCGGAGCTCGTCGCACAACGCTTCATTCGCCTCTGCGCTTTCCCCGTATTGTAAACAATAATAAACAAAACGATGTTGCTGGCTGTTCGCAAGAATAACAAAATACTATTTGATTTGCGTTTACAGTGCGAGCGTTTCACACGACAGGTCATTAATGTTTTCTTGTCAGAGTTTATAAAAACACCGCATAAAGAAAATCAGCAGACTGTGGTAGAAAAAACAGTGTAGAAACTTTGAACTGCTTGAGCCCCAGCGCAGGACCTTTAAAAATAGAAGTGCGCCTCCTGTGTTCTTCGAAATATATATTTGGTGAAACTTTAACAAGTAAATGTTAAATGTTACATAAGGCCTCGTATTCAAGAAAACAATCGGTTGAGCTCATCATGGACATTGTTCTCAGCGCATAAACATGCTGGATTATAAGTTTGTTTAATCTGATGAAGTACTTCGTGCATTCCGTATGGCGTGTCCGCCTCCATGGCACAGTGGTTACTGTGCTCGGCAGCTGACCCTAATGTCGTGGGTTCGATCTCAGCCGCGGTAGTCGCATTTCGATGGAGGCGAAATGCTAGAGACCCGTGTACTGTGCTATGTCAGTGCACGTTAAAGAACACCACGTGGTCAAAATTGTCGGATCCCTCCGCTACGGCATGCCTCATGATCATATTGTGTCTTTAGCAAGTAAAACCCCATATAATATTATTATTATTACTATCATTCTATTTGACATAACGAATTATCGTTAACGCAAGCCATAAAAGCCTCAAGTTCTTGGACGAACTTCATTGCCGGGAATGACAAATGCGTTTTATTGAGATAGAAATTATATGGACACTCTCGCGGATTATTGCCGTCGCCGTCATGTCCCGAATACGTATATGTATGTATATGTATAAAAAAGGCAAAAAAATAAAGCAAAAGAAAAAAATTGCAAAGCACCCGACCGGGGATTCGAACCAGCGACCCCTCGCTCCCAAGCGCGCTGCGTTAGACAACTCAATCACGCGTTATTTTTTTTATTGCCTCACACAAGTATTTTCACACACTAATTGTAAACGAGGGAACAGTACAATGATGCACCATCAGCTGTTAGCTGACTGCATGTTAAAACTTTGGCATAAGTAACAGTGACTCCACTCTGGAAACCCACTCCGGTACATCCATCTGCACTTTATGTGTGACTCGCTTTGTCGAAATGCAGAGCTCAATCACGCGCTATACATGCGCCGGCGAAATAACGATGAGCTAATTATATACACCATTTACCGCTGGTGGTACGCAGACCTCGGAGGCGCTTGAGCGTGTTCTCTATGCCGCAATGCTCCAACATTTTCTTTCGACTTGAAAACTGCCCATGAGACGCGCACGACAAAGTGACCCTTTTCTGTATCCACTGGTGATGTTATAATAATAATACCTGGGGTTTAACGTCCCAAAACCACGATAGATTTTTTTGCCACTGGGGATGTAAAACGAAAAAAAAAGAGAACCTTGCGTCAGACGCCCCTGTGTGGCAGGAGACGCAGAGGGGTCACTCCACGCGCCACAGTTTAAAAGAAAAAGAAATATCTAAGAGCGTCTGATTCTCCATTGTCGACACTTGCAGCGCGTTGCTCAAGCATGAAGTAACAACTATGACAGTTGTTAGTTCACGCTTGTCCTGTGTATACATATGCGTTCTTTCCGGGCGTCCTTACTTGTGCTTCAGCGGCGCGCTGCAATCGAGCTGCCTGTCGTTCTTTGTGTGACATTCCAATTTCTTGCTATCGCATTCATTACTTCGCCCTTGCGTCGAAACTGTGACTTTTTTCTAAATAAAAACGAGTGTGACCATAACATGTTTACACTTTGAACATATTTTGAAGGGAGTGGTGAATAACTGACTTACTGAGTAGTTTTGATTTTTATTGCGGCCACTGCAGTGCGTCAATTAAGCAGAATTCTTACTAAGTGCTCCTTGTTATTACACATAAAAACACTATATTTTGGATAATAAAAGGAGATTAATAGCATAAATCACGCTATGCCCGTCCAAGGTACGCGCTTACAATTCTGTTACAAGCGCAATTTGATGTCTTGATTCTTAATTGCACCGCTTACAAAGGTGACGGTTAGTGAGCTATAGAAAGAAAGAAAGAAAGAAAAGAAACGAAGATAAAGAAAGAAAGAAGAACGAAAGAAAGAAAGAAAGAAAGAAAGAAAGAAAGAAGAAAGAAAGAAAGAAAGAAAGAAAGAAAGAAGAAAGAAAATGAGCCTCTGTCTCGGGCGGCGTGTGCGATGTCGGAGTGGAAGCAACCCAGAACAGCCGGAAGAGGACCGGAGTGAACAAACCCGCACCGGAAGTAGTTTTGCAACGTGCCCGTTATTCCTCACTTGTGGCAACACGATAGGAGCGACGGAAAACCCGGAAGAAGATAATGAGCAGCATTTGTGTGCTATACCTACAGTGGCTTATTGCATGAAGCGACCGGAAAACCACGAACGAGAGAAAGAGAGAAGAGACGATAAGAGGAGCGACCAAGAAGAATACAAATAGCACCAGTGTGAGAGCAGCGTGATAGGAGCGAAAAAGAGCAGTGGATTCTGGCTTACACTACCTGTCAGACTTTCACAGAGGAATGAGGCACCTTACTACCAGCTTGCCCTGTGGTATTTATGAAACACTACACCAAACAGGCTCCCGTGACATTGTATGGGCCATGCGCATTCAGTGGCCAGAGGGGAGGAAATGCGGAGGCTGGGGAGCGACGTGCCAGTATCCATGTGCGGCGGGGCATTGCTGACAGAGAGGCTGAAATTTGCAGCAATATTGGAAAATGGGACGACAGAAAAGTGGTGTGGTACAGAATAACTGAGCGACTTTCCTCTTCTTGTGGTGACGCAAGGATAGGGCTGCGGGACAGCAGATTTCCTAAGGTTGTAGAGAAAGAAAGATAAAAGAGAAATACAGACACCGCCTTGCGAGAATGGGTGAATATTTGGGCAGTTCGTTGCCAAACGAAATAAATGTATTTACAACTTTCACAGCGCGTACACTTAACAAACCCTTACATACCCTTTCTTTTCTATTATTTCTCCTTCCCCCACCCCAAGTGCAGGGTCGCCAACCGAGCCAAAGCTCGGTTAACCTCCCTGCCTTTCCTCTTCGTATCTCTCTCTCTTACACACGTGCACACGCATTTTGTCTGTGGAGAAAGCCGACAGAACATCTCTTTATTTCTTTTCTCTGGTGAAGGGTGGAACGGAAGTCGAACATGTGGCCATTTAAATGGTGTTTTCGGCCCTCACGGGTCTAAAGACTGCGACTCTGCTGTGGTCTTGTAAAAAAAAATAAAATGTCGTGCAGTGTAGCCAGCCGGTCTGAGAACTGGCTAACCTCCTTTGTCTTTCCACCTGTTTCCTTTCTCCTTCCTTCTTACGCGCTTGCTCACTCCCTTATTCGCAACGTTACTTTAGTTCTTGCATCTGGTCTCACATTGGGCCTTTTAAGTTCATTGTTTTTTTTCTTAACATCTCCCGAATCTACTCTTGACAGAAGCTATAACACAATTAACGTCAGGTCTTGTACACACTTTAAGCACCGCGCTTATTTCTCCAGGAACCCTTTAATTACCTTAGTGAGCCTTGAAGGGGTTGATCAAGAGTGGAGCTGGTGTGCCTTTTTAAAAAAAATACGAGTCTTCTTCCGTTATACTCTGTCCTCGCACGCAACCCAATATAATGGAAGACTTCATGCTGTAAACGCCACTAAGATACACCGTGCTGCAATTCCCAAAGAGATGGATTATTTGTCGCGCCCAAAAGCGGTTTACTCCCTCGACAATCTTATATTTCCTGTTTCGTTCACTTGTGCCGAGCGGTGTTCCCCGAGGCCTTTTTTTTAATTTCAGAGGGTAACGTTGCAAAGGAGGCGACTTTCCGCTCGCTTTGCTGACTGCGCAGTTGCCTCGAGGTTTCTTACTAGCCCCAATGTTGGAGAAATATGCTGGCCCATACTTTCTGTAACATACTGAGGGGTGGTGAGTGAAGCAAGAGCAAACATCGCATCCTGGGCCAGCTGACTGGCTTCGGGGAAACAGTGAGGGCAGAAGCTGGAGCGAAAGTCAATACTTGCACCTACGCATGCAGGTCACCTCGAGTAAATGGACCGAGCGATATTGCCTACTCGCTTGCTCCGGTGCTCGGATCGCTGGGAGACGAGGTGACTTTGGAGACGGAGCGACTGCTTCATTTTGTCGGCCAACGCTGCGTTGCTTTAGCCACACGTTGTGAAGGGCGCTCGTGCGCACACAACAGAGATATCTCGTTCATTGCGTCTACTAGTGGCTAGTTGCATGCATATTTTGTGGTAGCAAACGAAATTATAAGATGTGAAAGATACCTAGGTGAGTGAGCTAGATGACATATATCACTCGCAAAAAAAAAAAAAAAGCTGCCGTGCCTGAATGAGGCTCAATCATAAAGAGTATCGAAGTAATTAACGCAAAATTTCATCACCAATTTGTGTTGTCTCAACTCCGAGAGCAGCGACGAAAATAAAATGACTTTTTTGACAGTCATCTTAGTCGCTCAGTCATTTAGAAATCTAGACGCCTTGGGTAAAACATTCCTCGATGGCTATGTCGTGCACTGTACGAACTAAATGGTACCAGCTACTGGTGGCTATTTATAGCTTCAGAAAAGCTTCTTAGCATGTGAGAACTGTTTATGGTTCTCACAGCCATGATAATTGTAACGCTGGTTATCGTGGCTAGGAGGGACAGCTGGCAAAGCGTGGCACTTGTGACGTTTCAATAGCACTCCTAACTCAACGCCAATGTCAGTCGTAGCTCTCACAGCGTTGTAGAATTTTACTAAAAGTACTTTGTACTGCTTCCAGCAACCTTTCTTTATAATATATGCTGAGGCATAAGTGGGAAAACGTACAGAGTAGAAGACATGGGCAACGACCGCCACTATCGATGAAGTCCTTGGAGTTGACTGAAAACTGATGAGTACGTAATGTCAGTATGCAAAAGTTTCTGCTTCATTGTAGAATGCGGCAGCGTAAAGCTTTTTCAAGTGGACGTCAGTAGTAGTGTTAGCAGAGATTTGCGTAAGATAACGAAGCGCGGGATGGTCGTAAAACTTGGAAGGAATAGAATAAAGTGGATGTTTGGGCGTGTTGGTACGACATAGCAGAAAGAAAACAGCGCGAAAGACGGAGCACAAGAAAAAAGAACGACAAACAACAGCAATGACCTACAAGAATGCTTTAATCGTCAACATCGCGCAATATATACTTGCGCAATGCAAAACGAAGGAAAGAAGGAATGTCACACATACTATAGTTACAAATTTGGGAAGGTGGTGTTCTGTTATAAATCGGCTGTTGGGAAAATATTTAAGGGGCAGACCACTTCTTCTACTCTATTTATATACTTTGTACAGCAAATAATTTACGTATGTTGTAAGGAAACGAAGTAGAGACGACACAGTTTCGTGTCGTGTCACCGTGGTTTCCTGAAGGGACTGAAAGAAAAAGACAACAGCTAGTGCTGTTGTTTTTGTGTTTTGCTTCGTTCTGCTGCGCGTTTTAGCTACTGAATGTATACTGAGCTTCGAAGCGCAATGCTACCATCATAATATTCGGAAAGTTTAAGGATGCGTATGGACGCACCCTCAGCAAAGAAGGGTATTGAAAAAATTGAAATATCCGCAAAGGCGATAAGAAAGCTTTGGGGAAATGAACTCATGACTGGTGCGACAAGCGGCGAACTCACTCATAAGTCGACTCATTCACACTCACTCAGGCTCAGATCAAGCCATGAGTCTGATTATGAGTGAGTCCGAGTGAGTAATAATAATTTGGTGAGTTTGAGTCCGAGTGAGTCCGGCTGAGAAAAATTCCAGTGAGTCTGAGTTCGAGTGAGTCTGATTGAGGAAAATTTCCTTGAGTCGGCGCCCGAGTGAACCCTCAGGGCAAAATAAATTTCATGAGTGAGTCTGAGTGAGCTGCACATTTTTGTGCCGACCTAAGAGAATCACTTAAATGCGTCGTAGATACTCTGGACTCCCGACCTTTTTCGGAGGAGAAGCTTTTGGGTGCTTAGGAACACGCAGACCACGCCCAACGGAGTTTAAAGTGCCTCTTGAGATTTCTCAGCGAGACAGGTTTAGATGCTCGTCCTTAGAGCATGTGCGTTATAAAGACTATCGCGCGTGTCCTGTCCCCGCGCAGGACAGAGTGTACAGCGACTCATTGTGCCATACCATATAGTCACCTATCATCACACCTCCCTCTTTCTCTCCCTTTTCCCCTTATCCCCGTGAGGAATAGCAGGCTACAAACCCGCTTTCCAGGCCGACCTCTCCTCCTTCTTGTCATTAAAGATCCTCTTCTTCTTAAGAAGACAAGGGATATAAATTTGCGTGGCTTTTGAAAGTGTGGCTATAAGAGTAATTTCGCTGGAGACAGTTGTCGCACTGAAAAGTTTCCGAAGAAGTAAATGTGTTGCTATAGAATTAGCTACGCTGACCTAGCTGCGGCAGGAGTACGCGGAAAGGCCATCGCGCAATTTCGTTTCCGTGAGTCTACGAGCGTCGCGAATGTATTTCCAACATTCAATACCGTTTCCTCATTTAACTGGCAGTGGCAGTTCTCACTTTGTAATAGCGCAGCAATGAACGACGACACGCAGCGCTATATTCCAACAAAAAGGCTTCTTTCCGTCTTCCAGCAGTATGCTTTTGTTCTTTTCCAGCAGTACAGCAGTTCGTTCACGTGAGCTAATTAGAATATAGAGTGCTTTTCAAGTAGCGTATAGCGCTTCGTTTTACTAACATCACTTTCGCACTTTTCGCTAACTCTGAGCGCAATGCCACCACGTCGTTCTTTTTTCTCATCACCTGCGAACACCTTCGCCTGCTTAAAAACTGCGACGGGCAAGAAGTGTATATGATCACACAAGCTGCGCTCGCACGTTCATAAGAGTGCCCCGGTTCCATCGAAGGGAAGCACGGCAGTGTGCCCTGCGAACCAATTGGCGAACGACAAAGAACGACTGCGTCTTAAGAAGGGCCAGACTCCCGTTTTGTTTTTTTTTTTATGCAACCATTTTGAGAGGTACTACGGACGTGTTTAAGTTGGTCATGACCAATACTTGAGATCCCCGTCACCAGGGGCGTAGCCAGAGATTTTTTTCGGGGGGAGGGGGGGTTCGACCATACTTTATGTATGTTGGTGCGTGCGTTTGTATGTGCGCGTGCATATATACGCAAGCAAAATTGAAAAATTTCGGGGGAAGAGGTTTGAACCCCCCCCCCCCCCCAACCCCCTCCTCCCTTGGCTACGCCCCTGCCCGTCACCATCTTCAAGAAATTGGGCGTCCAGTTCTTGATACGGAGTTCAATCACAGAGCGTAATTACGAGTCACGTTTCTTTTCCTGCGCAGAAGAGATTTTCAACCGACGCTCAGGCAATGCAAGTGGCCGCTGAAGAAATGGCTGTTTCACAACTGTTGACAAGAATAAGTATGCCTCGTCGTTTCTATTGCGTTATCATCCACACCTAATGCACTTCGTGTTGAAATAGGCCAAATGTGTTATGCATGAAGAATAACAGGTGAAACGCGAAAAAAAAGAGGAAGGCCCCGGCATATTTCAGTGACCTTAATTTGTAGCGTCCGCAGCATTCTCTATCAGTGAAGACCACCATCTTGTTTGAACGCTTGCTTTTTTCTTTCTTCAAATAATGGCGCTGCACCAGCATGTGAAAGGACGAATATCAAAGTGGTCGTCTGGCTGGAGTGATGCGATGGCAGAGAAGCAAGATTTCAGAGTTGTATATACGGTGTAAGGATGCCGCGCAGATATTTCAACGATGACAAAGGAAAAAAAGTTAAAGCAGTTTCGCATAGTACTGCCAAGCCTGAAATCGGAGCTGGGCAGCCTTTCGTGTTTCTCCTAATTTTTATCTTTCTTCCTTCCTCTCTTTCTTTCTTTTTTTCTATCACCTGTTTTATCTGTCTTTTTTGTCTCTGACTATCTACTCCTCCCTTCCAACCTCCTAACCCTCACATATGTACTCCTCACCCTCACTTCCCTTTCCCTCCCCCTTGCTATACTATACTATACAAGGCTATGCTATGCTCCGCTAGTGTGCCGGAATCCTGTGCCGTGATGCATTTTATTTCCGGGACATCCTTAGGAGAACCATGGGAAAAGATTTTCCTATTACATCTCATGGTATTTGGTTGCTCCAGTTCAAAAAGAACGTCACCAATAATGCACCATACGATTGAACCAAGTTGTAAGGACTTTATCCGTTATGCTCCTATGGAGAAACTGCACGATAGACAGACATTCTGAGCCACCTCGCTCGACAAGGTCTGTTTTTCGAGAAGCAGCAGCTCACGTGCGTGAGGTGTTGCTGGCACTTTTGACCCGGTTCCAGAGTGGCTCGGACTTCTAGACGCTTGTGTTTGGTTACCGCATACCGGACGTTTTAGGATTCCTTGGACTGTGTTAAATTGTGTGTTTTGTGCATGTGAGTGTAATTCTGAAAGGACAAATTTTACTGGAATAATTGACAAGTTTTGGTGGCATCATTCTCATGCATTAAAGGAAAAAAAGTGCCTGAATAACCGAGTGGTTACGACGCTCACCTTCGTGTCGTGGCTACGCGGGTTCGAATTCCGCCTTGCCAAGAAATATTTTTCGCCAAGAATTTCTCTCTTTCGCATTCGATCTTCCTTTCCCCCTCTCTCTTTACATGCTTCTTTCTCTCTCTGTCAGTACTCGTTCTCTCGCCCATCAGGGTTATTGCATCCCTCGCCGGACAAATCGGCGCGTGTTCTGGGAGCGAAGCAGAAGAAGAGGACGAAGAGATGATGATTTCTGTGCACGACTAACGGCGCTTCTCCGAGCTTAAATATACATCAATGGCTAATAATTTTTAGATTATATCCTCCCGGCATAATGATATTTGGTCCTTTCGGGGTTTAAGCAACATGGTTTAGGCTAAAATTGGGATTCATTAAGAAATAACTCGTTATTCCAATTGACACTGTAACGTCTGGTAGCACTTAAAAAAATTTCAGACTATATGATCCGCTCTACTCTTGGCCGATCCCCCTGGGCGGGTAGGTACCAATCATCCCAGGAGCATCATCATCAGCATCATCAGCTCCGCTTTTCATATATATGAGGTGCGGGTGGGAATATTAGCAACTATTAAACTAGGAAGAGCGCGTGCTCTTGTTGCTGGACGGAAGCAAGATTCACAACCTGGTGTTTTTTAGCAATTGTTCGAAAAAATCTGTCGATAGGTATGTGCAATGTTGGACGTGTGGGTTTATAAAATGCCGCTTTCATATGGTCCTACATATCTCGGCCATCCGGATCGGTGTGTTAATGTGCGGCTGAAAGAGCACTTTAATGCCCTAAAAAAGTACGCCTGCTTCCCATTTGTCTACGCACTGTCGCTTATGTGCATGTGCGCCCAAAATGTCGCACAATGACTACAGTTGCGACAGGAAAACGTCTGCTGCCTAGAGTCATTAGGGCTGACCACATTTCAGATAAATTTCGCTCTATTAGTATAATTTTGTTTTTCTGAACATTGCCTGATGTTCTGCGGTGCTGCAGTTTGGACACACTGTATCGTGTCGTCTAAGTTGCTATTTCTTCTTTAGCGCTACTCTCTTACTCATTGAAGCATGTAAGTTACTCTTTAAAATGGCAACAAGAAATCTCGTTGTTTGCGATTGAATTCTTTGAAATGGTTTAGTTATAGCACGCTTCGAATGTTTATCTCAAGTAAGCAATACGGTAAGCATGTTCGTTCAGTGTTTAAAGCTGTCGCATCCTTTACTTTTGTCTATAAATACATAATACATTTAACGAAACAAATTTCACTTTAGTTTATGCGCTCAACAAAGTGATTCTTTGTTGAATACAAACAGGAGTTCACGTTGTAAGGTACCGTCCCGCCAGGAACTGGCGCAGCTAAGAAAGGTACATGGAAGAAATAATTACGGACTTTTGCGACCATACAGTTTACACGAACCAAGATAGTTTCCCTAAGGCATTAAAAAAATGGGCAATCTCGGCATGCAGGTATTAATAAAATTTTCGTTTGTCTCTGTGGCTCTATAGGAAGCGCCGCATAACCAATTACGCGACAAGCTTTAATAATTATTCATATTTTCAGAGGCTTTTCGGTTTGCTGCGCTTTCTTAAGACGCTTGAACTTCTCCGTGCTGACGGCATCACTAGGGAAATTACGTTGCCGACAAGCAATTATTCCTGAACTTGGCGAAATCGTCTTCAGTGGCTTATATTCTGTTTCTTGAAGAAGGCTGTGGAACTGCGAAATATAACGTGAAGTTCCTCATTTATTCTAATTCTCACTTTGCTATACAAATACGACAGCCAAAGGCGTTAAAACACTTAGAAATGTGACAGTTGCAGCCAGAGGAACTTTCGGCAATATGGATGCCGATATGCCCGAAGTAAAACAAACAGCGACAGAGTTGTACAACTCTCAGTGGAAGCTGTACCTGGCGTCAGCTAACTACGGGACTAAATTTTCCACTCACTCTCAAGCGCAAGTTACTTGCAAGATGTCGACATTTCTTCTCTTGACAATCGAAAGAGTCAGCGATTGGGAGAACTCTGGGCAATCACACATACATGCGTGCACAACATTTAAAGTTTTGACTCGCCAATGTCAGGTGTACTTTCAAAGACAATTATCGTTTTTGAAAGAGTAGGAGAGGCCTGTTGCTAATGTTGGTCATTGCACATCCGCATCATAGTATAAGTATATATGGGTTCTGTTACGCACAATGAACAGTTGGTAGTGAGCGCTGTTTGTGGGATATATGTTCTTGCGTGTAAGCGTGTGTGAATGTGTGCGTGAATGAGGGAATGCAAATTTGCGGCAAGTTTCTTCGATACGACGAGTCACCAACTAGCCCAACAGCAAGTTCTGATATGCTTCTAGCTTGTTTGTAGGCTTCAGCGAGGTGATGCTAGGTTGTTTCTAGGTTACTTCTAGGTTGTTTCCAGGATTTAGCGAGGTGATGCTAGGTAGTTTCTAGGAAGTTTCTAGGCTTTTAGCTAGGTGATGCTAGGCTCTTTCAAGGTAGCTGCTAGGCTCTCAGCTATGTTGTTTTCTATGTTGCTGCTAGCTCGTTGCTGGGCTTCAGCTAGTTGTTGTTAGGTTGTTTCTAGGTTATTGGGGCTGTTTTGTTAGACTTCAGAATTGTCCAGCTTCGCTGTTTCAAGCCTTGCGCGACTTAGTGCGAGCTTGGACATTTTTTTCCCTCTTTCTTTCTATATCTTTGTTTCTCTCTCTCTCTCTCTCTCTCTCTCTTTCACGTTTTTCAAGTGCTTCACTTCGCTGAGCAGAGTTTTCGTTTAACGCTCGCACCTGCTGCACGCGGTAGTGGGGCTTGCCCAGTTCTTGTGGCGCATACCCACCTGAGGAGTTTTGCATGACGGCACACAAGCTACCGATAGCTTAAACAGCTTCCCTGGAAAGAGAATGAAGAGAGCGCGAGCCGATTCATGATGGCGATAGTCTTTTCTACACATTGTGCACACCAGCTTTTTTACGGCCGACTGAAACAGATTCGCTGTAAAATAAACGCAAGTGAATTGCGCTCTGCACAAGTCTGAGGAAAACGTGAGAACTTACCACACTGTCGGGCTGTTCGAAGCGTCGTACTCGAGAGCACTGTATTGGTGCATTATTGAAGGCTGTAAAAGGAAAAACAGGAAGCCTATCAACTGACCTAAACGCAAGAAAGATTACAAAATCGACAGATAGACGTGTAACAGTTGTAAAGGTAGCTAAAAAGCAGCGTAAGTCCGACCCTGAATTACACACACACACACACATATTATATATATATATATATATATATATATATATATATATATATATATATATATATATATATATACGTTGTTTCGATAAAAACCTGCACTTATTTCAGACATAACGCAGCTTTATTACATTGTGGCGGATAAAGGTTGTTCTATCCTGCGTATTACTACACCTGCAAACGAAACATGTTTGGGCACGAATAACCAAAGACCAGAAATTAATGGTTTAGAGACAATCTGGAAATCAGCTCGGGGACAGGACTGACATTGCATGAAAGAATAAAAGGGTCGTAAAACGGGGCTCTGTATTCACTAATTTTAGTTGTCGCCGATATGACGAAGTCACCAAAGAATGCGTTCTCTCTGCCTCTTACTTCTTCCACGGATACATTAAATATTAAGTCTTGGTTGTCATAGTTTCGGTTGGTAATGTTACAGGGCGCGAAGCGCCATTAAAAGTTTATATGTCGTCTGAGAATTTTAAAGGCCTGCAAATGCTGCCTTATAGAAATCGCCGTAATACCACACGTTAAATTTGCATACGTTTTTGTACGAGTCGCGTAAGGGCGCATCAGCGAGGGTATTGTGAGTGTCAGGCAGTTCGAAGTGAAGCTCTCAGCCTACCTGCATTTGTGATGACTGCAGCAGCAAAGAAAGTACGCTTAGTAAGCGATCTAAACAAAAGGCATATTACAAACCAATGTTTGCAAGCGTGTGCATCGTTGGAAAAAAATTTTGAAGTGCACTTGGCGCTCGCATTCTGCTTTCCGATGGTCGTTCGCAGACGTCGGTTTTATCGAATCACGTGGTCTTTTTGCTAAGTTCTGTAAGTGAGTATTCTTCAGCTAAGTATAACTTTCGACTGTTTATGGCCTATATTGTTTGCGAAATTCTTGCTTAGCTTACAGCAACAGTTTCGTAAGCAGTGCTGTATCGTGCAACAGATTTGTGCTCATGGAGTGTGCGCTGTAGCAGTATCTTGTACAACTACAAAGTATTTAGAAGATAGAGTCGTAAATATTAGTTGTCTTTGACGTGCACATGCATGGTTGAGAAATAGAAACACTGCATAGCTGTAATACAAACGTGGTTCGCGTGCCGGTGAATCGTTATGCCTATGATTCGCGGACTTTCCTAAAGCACGCGCGCAATGCTCATGCACACGGCGTTTTTCTTTTTGCTGAAATTAGTCAAGTGAAAAACATTACAAACTTGGAAGCGACAAAATCGCTAATAATAAAGATCAAAAATACGAAACAAAAAACGCCGCCGTCTTCTGGACAGCCGCCAAGTGTAATTCTATGCCGTTGTGTTTGGTTTGTCGATCAGCCCATGTACAAGGCGTTATGCTTTAAAACGGCTTTGTGATGCAAAATAGATGCAGTGAACAGAGTTGAGGCCGCACAAAGACGGAGACCGCGAGTGGGTCTAGTATGGAGGTCGCTGGTGGTTGAGGACATTGCATGAAACACTAAACGCGAATAAAAACCCCTAACTTTATATGCAGACGAATTTGCATTGTTAAATTAATCGTTATTTAAATATGTGGCCTCCTTTCTGCTATCTCCAGCGACACATTTTTTCTGACCAGTTATTATGACCAGCTATTCATTCAAAGGCGAACACATCCAACGGAATTTCATCGGAGCGTTCCTGTGCCCGGGTTTTGTTCTCAGCGCAGTCAGCGCATTTGCCAAAATGGTTGTACATTATTCATGCTGCTTTACATTTACTTGCATATTGAAAGCTCTGACGAAATACCCGGCGCTTCGCTCGAAACACTGCTGCCATTACCGCGTTCCGAGGCAATAAAATCAGCATTGTAACATTTGAAGTTTCGCACGGTGTTCTCAGTATATATATCTTATTCACATAGGCTGCGAATAGCATGAACAGGCGCCGTGGCTGACAGAGTATATATTTAATGTATAAAAATGCGCATTGTATGTAAACGAAATGCTATACCAATGGAGAAAATTTGTACAGGAAATCGATACAACAGGAAAATGAGTGGTCCCTTCCCACGCTACCCCATGTTTTCATACGAGATGATGTAACATTCTCATAGAGGCTCGAAAACAATTTTATAGTAGTTCATTTGACGTAGCGTTAGCTAAGATAGTTCATTTGCACCTCAAATATATATTCAACCGCGTAACTGTCATCATCTATAAACTCCTTACATGTGCTTCTTCGCCAGGTTCAGTGAATCTTGTGTATGGGATGCCGTGACTTTTGTCCAATTTATAACATTATCTTTTTGTCACAATTAGAGGGGCTGGTACAGTTTACCCCGCAATTCACATTTGTTAATATGCTCCCCAGAAATATTCTGGTGTTGGTCTTTGACGGTCAGTACGTACACTCCCACTTGGAATTTTCTGGCAAATGCAGCGTAAGAGAAAGAAAGAAGAAAAAAAAAGGCAGGGAGAAACAGCAAACCTACACGCTTGGAGCTTGAAACTGCCCACCACTTATGTGCTGTGTTCGCGGGCCTGCTTTTGTTTTTGCAGGAAGGGCTATAAATTCAGAAGCACTTGAAACAGCGTCTTATCACCTCTGATCCAGGCACGCAGGAGGCGAGCCTGCGCAGTTTGAGAAAAGGCGCACTCGCAACGAACCACCTGGGAAGCCTACGTATGGCTTGAAAGCGCTTTCGAATAGAATTCTCTAGAAAACAACATTGATTTATTTGGGCTGTCAAAACAATGGTATCATGGCTGTTCTGCTAAGGCGCAATCATTTTGTTCTTTTGTCAAGAGCGAGGTTGTGAAAGTCGATTTGGAATCGCAGTGTTTAATTGCATTTTTCAGGAGATTTTCTCACAAACAATAGCCAATAAAATCGCCGTGAGATTGCAACGTATATAGCCCTTACAGTTTTATAATAATTGCCCGGCCTTTACCAATTAGGGCGCTGTATATGTATTCACATAGCGGTGTTTAAGCTCACCACTTTGCGCTAAAACACCACGAAAGCTTAAAACAAAGATAACCGCAAATACTTCCACGAAAGTTTAAAGAGGATAACCAGATAAGCCAGAAATTTCTTCGCGGTTGTAGAAATTTCTCGACTCGCAGGCAGAATCGTCCGCTTCTGACAACGCCACACACGCACAAAAAAGGGTATGTGCAGAGATTGCGTGTCTACGTCGCTTTTGTCACTTCGCTTAAGCAGAAGAATGCTTCAGAACTAACAGGATGGCTAAGCTGGACACTTTACCTGGCTTATGGAATAAAAAATCACACTAAAGTGGTTAAAAGACAGATGATTGTCCTTTGGAGTGAGAGACTAATGCCAGGATAATAGCGCGAATTATTTTGTAAAAAACATATCATTATCTCGACAAGAAGTAAAGAACTTGAAATGTAATTTTGTACCCTACATGTTTGATCGACCCATTAAAGAGCTAAGAAGCGGCGGACGCTTTAATTTTTGGGCCAACAACTCCTTATATCAGGTTAACAAAAAAATATCACCAAATCATTGTCCAAAAAGTGAAGTATCTAACGCACTTTTTCTGCTCGTTATGAAACGTTAGCAAACTTTGCGCAGTGAAGCAGCGTTTACGATTATTTAACATGGCCCAGCAATGAAGTAAAAGTGGCTACTAGAAAAAAGTCGGTTGAGGATACTGTCACGTGGTTGTTACGGTGAAGAAAGGAAAACGCAGCTGGTGAATATGAAATGCTTCATTGGGCGAACTTGTGCCCAGTAAAAGAAGCGACACTCAAAATGCGGCAAAAGCGGCAAGCACAGACGTCCGCCGTCGGTAATCTGATCAGCGGTAACACGCCTTGGCATTTATACACGTGGCAACAAAGATTGCAGCCGTATCGTTGGTGGCCGCGTTAGTTCCAGAATAAACTCTACTGTTCGCGTTGCGTGCTCAAGCTTATGAGAAAAATCTAACTATAATTGTTGGGGTTTAACGTCCCAAAACTACGATATGATTATGAGGGACGCCGTAGTGGAGCGCGCCGGAAATTTCGATTACCTACGGTTCTTTAAGGTGCGCTTAAATCTAAGTACACGGGCCTCAAGCGTTTCCGCCTCCACCGAAAATGCGGCCGCCGCGGCCGGGATTTGATCCCGCGACCTTCGGGTGAGAACAATCTAAAATAATCGTCAATGTTCGACATTCTGGTGCGGCGCACGCAAGGCAGTGGATACACGTGTAACAGGTCCGTTACGTGAAAATAGAAAAAGAAGCGCACATGGCAATACTATAAGTTCATCGAAACCAAGTATGCGAGGTAACCATACGTTTGTTTCTCCTCCATGGTTAACTGTCTACAGTGGCCATCTTCATGCTGCGCGGGCCTCGCTTTTTTAAATCTTGCTATTGTAGTTGGATAACTTTTACAATTTGGATTGATGAAGATTCTATTTCACATAAGCATATATACTTTGTTGAGGCACAGACTTTGGAAACTCCGCCTACGTGCGCCCTCGGTACGACGGCTAATGAAACAAGTTGGTTCGTCTTACTCCAGCAGTTGCGAGGTTCTTACCGACACATTCAATTTAAGAAAGCAACCATTGCCGACTCAATGGGAAAGCAACGAGAATGTTATATGAAGGCTACCAGTGCTGGAGCGAAACAAGAAGTCTACAAAGCCTGCGTATACAGTGCACTCTACGGCGGCAGCTATTTACGTCGGCCAAGGCCGTATTGAACCATGACTGCGTCGCAGGTGATGCTTGAAAGGAGGTCAGCTATCGAACGCGCTGCCTTTCTTGTGGCAAAATCTTGCACGGTGATGAACCTGATGGAAATCTATATAAAGCTAGGTATATAATAGCACGACCTGCTGCTACGAGACAATGCATGGGCACGCGAACATGTGCAGGCAAATCCGGACTATGGATAAGAGAATTTCTATGTGACTATGCCACACGCAGTGTCACGCCAAAAAAAAAAAGCAAAAAAAAAAACTAATAGCCGACAATAAGACGGAAAGGCGGGCTAGGCGGACGAATAGACGAACTAGCGGTGTCTCACTTCTTTTGGTCGCGTTTTTTTGTAAGTCTTTCTGGCGTAGGCGACGAAATCTCGTGCTCTGAAAGACACAACGTGGGTCGAAGAACTGCTGGTGTTTTGTCCAGCGCGAGAGCTTCCTGAAAGCTGTTCTTTTTGGGGTACAACTTTTGCTGTTCTAGTTTTAGTCGGCATCGCGTTCAAACTTGTTTCCTAAAAAATTTTGGTTTGCTAGGCGGAATATCACTCTGATATTATGACACTCGTGCTAAGCAAAAGGATGAAACGTAAAATAACGAGAAAACAGAACAATGTTGTTGTTAGGTAAGTTGTTTAAGCTACCCTAGACGTCTCTATGTCGCCTGAAGAATCTAGTTACATTGTGCGAGGAGAGCTCATCCTTTAACTGCCATCTTGGCTTATATTATTCTTCGATACTCTTAACTGGCCACCTTTATGGCATAACCAAAATAAGAAAGTTTTGCTTTCACGGCCTTTTCTGGTCAAGGTTCGCTTCTCAGTATAGGGTATTTTAAGAACTCTGCGCCTGCACCATGGCTCAAAACAATCTGTTTTCTTTCGTATTTTTGCAATGTATGTGAGTCGCACCCATGCAATAGCGAAAAAAGTTTTGGTTATTTCCGACACCATAACAATAACAACTCAACTGCCTGATCATAATACAGAATGAATTTTTACAACATAAAGTTTTTTGTTAGTACATCCCGCATCACAACACACAATCAGTTGGCCAGGTTTCTCAACGCTTACACCGTTAAGCACCATTTTAAGATTGGCACCAAAGACAAGATGAAGACAGCTCAGATGCAGATGAAATTACTGCTGCAGTGATTGCGGTTATTTTTTTTTTTACGACAGCAATGAATGTTTGCAAGCGTTATTATTGCGGACGCAAATAAAGCTATAGACCCGAATAGGGAACCAGCGCTGGAGTTTCCGTGGTGTGGGCAGTGCCGCCCTGGCGGTCAAAGCGCGCATACTCCAGCCGCTCCCGCGGACGAGTGGTTGAGGCGATGCGGGCGCGTATCGCCGAAACAAAACAAAACTGCTGGCGGTACTGTTGCGCGTTCAAGTGCCACAATACGTAGAAATGAGGGAGGACATATCCTTCTATGTTTTTCCTTCTAAACATGAATAGGAACGGATGCGGCGTTGCATCCCGGTAGTCAGGCGAGCACCAGTATGCCTTGTGGCCGTCGGGCTGGTTCTAAACCGAATTGCGCGTGTCTGCTAGATTCATTCGATAGTAAGGCCACCAGTGGAAACCACGGCCAACGAGCAGAATTTAATTGGCGTTTTGTCGTAAATAAAATATACATATTATGCAGCATGCGGCATATGTAACAATCTTTTCATCTGACCACAACCAATTGAGCTCCTTCTGATGCCACCGCGTTGCAGTGAATATGATACGATAGGCAAGTAGTCTACATTATTTGCAAACAGTTACGCAGAAGGAAAGCTGTCTGTCTACGAGATGCTTACGGGTGGCAGGTTCGCCGAAGCCGCCTGGACTGTTATAAGAAATACGTACGCGATGGATGCCTCCGTTGAACTTCACTTGTTCTACAGACAGAGTTCTTGTCACGAACAAAGCAGCGGTCTGCTCGAAGCTTAGCTTTCTGGAGTCAGCCGATGCGGTAAAGCTTCTTGTGCATTGGCTGCCACGGCGAAGAGACATCGCAATTTATGCCTCGCTAGAAAAGGGTCAAATGTCTTGGATTTTTACTCGCCGTTTAATTTGCCTAACGTACTGTGTTAGCTTTTTCGCTTGCCTGTGTCTGACTTAGAATAAACGGGTTTTGATCGACATCAACATTTGTTGGCGTTTTACGTGCCAACAAGGTATGATTATGAGGCACGCCGTAGTGGGGAATCCGGATTAATTTTGACCACTTGGGGTTCTTTAATGTGCACATATAATTCTCAGTACGCGGGTGTTCTTTGTATTTCAACCCCATCGAAATGCGGCCACCGTAGCCGGGAATCTATTCCGCGCCCACGAGCATAACGGCGCGACACCCATACATGCTATGCTAGCACGGTGGTTTGCTTGATCAACGTCCGCGTGCATACATACCGCGGGCTGGGCACACATACCATGGCAGAAAAACGTTGACGCAGCTACCCCTTGCCTCTTACTTTTTTTTTTTTTTACTGCAGTAGTGTGCTGCTGGTATCGGCGCAGCACGTACTTATCAATCGAGGCTTGTGAGCCTGCAGTAGCTTGACACAAATCTCAGGACGCAAACAGAAAATGGTGATGACAGAGTCGCCACCACGGCACAGCACTGTCTCTTCGATGCCGTATGCACAGACGTAGTCTGCTTTGCAGAGCTTCTCTCCGTTTTCCAGTGCTTTCCTGAGAAAGTAGCCGTCACACAAAGTTATTTTTTTCGAAACCATAGAGCAGTATTACTGGCGCAATGGCTGTTCGCGCCAAAATGAAGCACGGAAGCAGCGCACGCGCGTGCGCTCACCGCGGTACAGTGCGGCCGCTCGTCTGAGCGCGAGTGGCATGGCCTCCGAGATTAGCCGGCGACGCGGAGGCCATGCGAGCGGCTGAGTTATGTCGCGACTCCCCGCCAGGCGCCCTTTTTCGGCGCGCCACCTATCCAGCGCTGGTCTCCCATATCGCTTTCTGCTATGAAAAAAAAAAACAAACAACCAAAAAAAATACGAGACATTACGCTTTAAGACATACTCCTTTACCTTGTTCCTAGCGAGTTATAGTGACAGCCTCACTGTGGGATCAGAATAGCCGTCCGCTATTCTTTCACTTCTAAGGCTCATTCGCACCTGCGACTAGCACCGGTCGAGCGACCATTTGCGAGTGGCGACCAAAAAGCGACTCAAGGTGTTCACACCTATAGTGTGACTTATACCCGTCGCCACACAGACTCGCATCGTGTGTTGCATTGCCACTGCCCCGTAAAATAAGCTGACGTCCTGCTCCTGTGCATCTGATTGGTTGAGAGGTTCGCGACTGCAGTCGCGCGACTGAGAAATCGAGCAGCGAGCGACTGAGCTCTTTGCGACCGAAGCGGCCATTTGCACTAACGTGGTGGCGCGATCGGTGCTAGTCGCTGTGAACGAGCCTTTATATATTGAGCTGTCGGTATCGACACAGACCTTTCCTGGGTATCTAACGATAACCGAGCTGCCGAATTTCAGCGCACGTATACGACTCGTCTTTACCGTTCCTGTCCCGGAGCGCCAGAGTGCGTCTACATGAATGAAATGTACTCGAAAGAGACTAAACCGATTATAGCTATTTATATACACACCGCTATATCGACATGTACCGACATGCCAGCCATTTTATATATCGTGTGAGTAGGAGCGCATAAACCTCCTACGAACTTTTCCGCCATTACAGGACAGCCTTGTAAGGATCGATCGAATTGATTATTGTATTGTAAAAAGAACAATTAGACTCGCGCACGGTACTGCGCTTTTTGATTCTATACCGGTTCGCTACCGGCACTCATTTTTTAATGAGGTTTACTAGATGAACGGAAAGTACTCAAACATTGGCATATCGGAAACATACAATTATCCATTCTGCGCAAAGGTCTTCCAAAGGTCATCGCCTGGGTAATATTCGTCGGTGTTATAGAATACTTAGAAGTAGGCTACAGGTTGTTCCTTGCCGGTACGTGACAGCAGTACTTTCGTGTCTTTCACGATTCTGTTCAATTGTCGGAGCGGCCACATGAAGATGACCGAGCGGGCCTGGCGCATTTGTCATGTATTAGGCAGTTTTAGAACAGAGGACTAAAGCTCACCATGTGCAGCAACATTCGTCCATTTACTGACTCTCACGTTCACAATTAGTATTCGCATTTTCTTTCTCTGTCGTTAAAATTACAGTCGCAACCAGCTCCAGGTTAACAATTTGTTTCTACATTGCTATGATTGCTCTTGTCTAGGCACGAGTTCCACGTCAGGCAAGCAGGAGAAGCTACACAGCACGTGCGTTAGCTGTGGTAAACGCAAGGTTGGCTAAGTATGTGGACGAGCGGCCTCAATTTAAAACGGCACAAAGCTTACTTTCCGGTTTAAAATAAGACATAGGATTCCCTGTTTTGTGCTTAATCCCTGATTAACAGCCAAAGCTGCGTAATTGATAGTGTTAAGTTAACAAATACATAAAAATTCACGAGCCGTTTCACTATGTGAAGGTGGATGACCACCCAAGCCGTGTAGCACGCTGCACACAGAGGCGACACTGAAGTTTGACGAAAAGTACTGAAAGACAGGCACAGAATTTTCATAAAAAGGTACAACAAGTTGCTTTTGAATGTAGCGTATGCTCCTTTAAAGTTTTCCATGTGAGCAGCATGCGTCTTTTTGCCGCGACATGCGTCGTCTCTTCTGACTTGCCACATGAGCTTGGCGTTTCGTGCACGATCTTGAGGAGCCATTTGAGCAGCATGCGTCTTTCTTCCACATTGTTCGTTTCGCGAAATATTTGGTGGACCAGTGGGGAGTAGCGGGGTTTGGCCAATTTGTGCGGCACATACATTTTTTTCCCTCGGGTAACTTCTTCATTCTTAGTGGACCGGTAGTGGGCAGTTAGGTTTGCCTGATTTTTCATCGGCGCATACGTGCGCTAGGGGTTTTATGCTCGCATGCAGGACGACTGTTCGCGGAATTACGACTGGCTTAGTTATATACCGCTTCACCGTAAAATACCATCTTTCGCAGACGTATGCCAATCATAACTCGTGTATGGAAGATTGTGAAACTGCATAAGTGAGTTTTCACAACCTTCAGAAGTCATAGGGGTATATTACGCCACTGTACAAAATCTACCCAAGCCTGTGAAACAGCTTCTCCTCCTCTACGAGCAATCTTTGTGCAGAGAGCAGTGTTTGTTCTTCTTTAACGTTACAAGATCTTAGACGAAAGGACCAGACGCTATGTCCACATAGTTGTCACCTTTGTGCCCGTCGTTCTTGAGGCCAGGACATTGCGCTGATAGAATGATAAGAATTCAGGTTATTAGCTTAAACAAACCACAAGAAGCAGTTGCTAGAGAGAATAATATATAAGCAAAGTAACGTCTATATTATGCAGAAGGATAATTAAATTTCAATGCGAACTGGGAACCTTAATGGCGGCTGCGTTACCGGTTGTTATTTTACATAATTCGCGGTCGCACGCCACCCTCGCGGCGGAATAACGTATATAGGACTGTTCCGACCCATTTTTGTTCTCTCTGTCGGACGTCAAGTTTGCATCAACCTCAGCGCAAGCATGGGTGGGAACAAGCAGCATTTTCCGACGAGCCCAGTCAGACCCTCTTCCTGTTTACCTGAAATCCCGTTTTCGTTCTTGTAAGACTAATAGCATATGGCCTGTTCTGACACGATTAGTCATCGACCAATGGCAAATATATGGGTAGGAAGTATAATAATAATTTATTCTTTTACGTTCCACCTAAGCGTGCATAAGCAGTCACATTATGCGATGGGGCGTCTTGGTGACTTTTGTAGTATCACGTGCGGCACAGCCGCTGTGGCCATGGCCCTGAAGACTTCGCCCAATCTTTGGAGAGCGAGTGGGAAATACGGAGTATGAATTTCCTTTTCCTCGGCCATCTTTGACAAACTCTGTCTTTCGAGGAATGCGCCTTTGTAAGGGCTGTGAGTTTTGCTGTGCAGCACGGCGTAGTTTGTGACTGCGTCGATGAGAATAATCGCCGACACTCTTGCCACCATTCCGAAATTGCGATCGGATCTGTATACACGCCAGTGCAGTCGCAATGCAGCTTCCGGTAAAGTGGAAAAATGTTCCAATTTCATCTTGGCGAAGAAATCAGTGCGGCTCTCTGGTTTTCCGCCAGCTTAGGCGGCGTAGCTAACGTATTTCTATTGAGTTTCGCCGCTTCTGCCTGCTTCGAGCTTTAGTGCGAACTCGGCCTTCCTGCGACAAAAAGTTTCACAGAAGGCCAATCGAGCTTTTCATACCATTATATACTACTTTATATCTAAGGAATAATCACACTCGCGTAAAGATCAGCCAGAAATTTTTCACACCAGTGGAGTCTGCGGCACGCCTGCCAACTGCCGCAGATGAGTAGCACAGATCTAGAATTTCACGCCGTAACTTCACGAAAAGAAACTCAGTCAACGCCCAATGTCTCATCCATTTGGTTGTGCTTCTTTTTTGCCGCAAACAAGCGTGTGACTTGAAACGTCTTCCCGGCTCCGTTGCTGCACTCGAAGACCATTCCGCGTTCAAAGTTACAATTAATGATATATGCTAAACCACACCTCTCTGTAATGCCCTCTGGTCCCGAGAGTATGAAAATAAATAAACAAACATAAATAAATTATTGCAGAGCCTTTAGTAATTACAGTGCGAGCAGTATTACAAGTTGCGAGTAGGCCTTCCATTTCCGTAAGTGATTTTTTCACTCCGACAAACATACACCGCTCTCGGCGGCTAGGCAGAGAACGAGAGCAGCGAATAGCGTGGCAAAGTGCTGTTACTTCGCACCTCCAAGCGCCAAGCTGCCTAGCCCGTCTGCTGACGAACTTTCCATCTCGCCCCGGCAGTGATTGATTAAAGGTGGGGCGCATATGACGCTAATTCTGAGGCTGCGCTGGCGGGAAAATATCGCCGCCGCGAATCAATCTCGAAAAGAGGCTTCGGGAAGTGCGGGGAACACGCAAAAAATAGGAGCGCGCACTGTGTGCGGCAGAAAAACAAGGCCTATCGTTTGCACTATAGCAGACTTGGTTTGCTCTGACCTGGTATATGTTGCCGTATCCAGATGAAACAGACGTAGTAGTTGGTCAGAGTGCCACTACAGTATGTAGAGAAGCCACCTATTATTGCTAGTGGGATGATATGTTGAGAGCCAGCAGATACGGCTGTGCATATACGGTAATATACTCGTGCTTGTATGCCAGTGCTAGCACAAAAACAACCGCGCCGAGCCGTACCTGTGATTTAAGCTCATCTCGTCTTGACATATATTATACAAGAAAGCAATGTTACTTTTGTGCAAGGTCTACCGGGAATCCCCAGACTGCCATTTTGTTCTTTATTTTTAAAAGTACGAATATAGCGGCAGTGCGTTCAACCTAAACGAAAAAAAGTGTGGTTAAGATTTACTTAATATTGATCAGGCCATTATTTTCTGTAAACAAAGTGATAAAACCTGTAGCTGAGCTGACCATGTCATGATGTCGAAAGATATGTGCTCAGGAGGAGCCTCGGATGACATGGCTAATGAAGCGGAAACAAAGAAAAATAAAAAAGATTGCTCATGCATGTCGTTGGAAACGTTCATCAATAAAAAAAAAAAACGAACGCACAACACAGTTGTAAAATCTTTTAGAGTTCAGTGCTTTCATTAGTCCAAACTGCAGTAGCCTCATCTTCAATGTGTTATGAGGACCAACAAAAGCTAACTCTGAGCTTTATAAAAGCTACAGAAAACGGGATTTTCGCCGGTTCCGTCCTTACAATTTTCACAAGGCGCCTTTGTACTTTATTGTTTGCTTTACACGTGATGAAACCGCACATCTTCAAATTGGGGCGAAAAGCACCCGAGTGTGGTCACAGCATTGTTCATGCGCACGAAGCCACCACAAAATTATCAGCTTTCACGTGTGCGAGTTTCGTGCAGTCCGGAAGATATAGCAATGCCTTTGTATAGAGCGCAGATATTCAAGCACGAAAATGAAGCGTGTAATTACCTCCACCTGAAAGTGTCGACAGTTTCACGTCAGTGATTATTGCCGAAAAGAACTTGTAGCCCATGCTCCGTAACTTCCCGACAGCGCTTGAAGTCTTCATTTTTAATATTATCTTTAGCTCTACAACTTTTCCGGACAAAATAGGGCCACTTGTATTGAAGCACTTACAGTGCGTGCTATGAGAAAATACATAAACTGAAGATAAACGCAAAGGCTTCGATTATACGTTACGGATTGCGGCGAATCGATATTTTAAAAGCACAGGAATGGTCGTTTTCGAGCGAAAACGTAAAATTCAACCACTGCGATAGAAAAACGTGCGCGCATCAACGCAGCCTGGAGTTCTCGTAGACTGTGCATGCAGCTGTCTGTACACAGCGGACTCCGTTCCATCATAAACATCAGATTGGCTGACGGAGGCTGCGCAGCAATTTATGGCCCATCGACCTATTTGTTCACGGTTTAATGATATTTTTAAAATATTGCTTTTGCTCTCTTTCGCGTGCTCGTGCATATAAAAATTGCTAGAAACGTGCCTAGGGAAGTACGAAATATTAAGCACGCGTTTTACGCGCCTTTCCTTTTTCATACTCTACCCGCCTCGTTCCCGTTAAGCTTGGGCTCTTGCTGCCCAAACGTTTTTCTTTCCTTTTTGCTAGGGCATTCGGTTCCTAAAATACCGCTAGGGCATTCCGTCTGTTGTCTAGCAAAAAACGTATGCGTTACAGAAATTAGGCAATCCCCACTCAACAGTGAGTCACCACTGGTCCACTAAAAATGAAAAAGGAAGCAAACGCAAAGCATGCGCCACACAAACGACAAGACGATGCATGTCGTGGCAAGAATACGTAACTGCTCAAATAAAAACCCTTAAAGCAGCATACGCTAAATTCAAAACGAATTTTCTGGATAGACATTTCGTATTTACAAACTCGCTTTTACAGCAAAAGCTGTTACGAGATCGCAACACCAGCCGATTTTGGTGCCGCCACCGCCACCGGTGTCCGTAACCGAGATCGCGCAGAATGACAAAAAATGAAATCAGAAAAAAAAGGCTCAAAGCTAGCACCAAGCCGCGCAAAAGCTCGATACACAGCGAAGCTGATTGGTCTCATGCTTATTTATTGCTGTATCTGGGCAGAACGTGGCTGTAGTGAGGTTGAACATGGCTTGAACGTTGTTGAACTTTTGCTTTAACTTGGCTTGAACTGTTGGTTGAACTTCGCTGTAGCGGGGTTGAACTTTGCTGTTATGGCGCATGAGACCGATCAGCTTCGCTGTTTATCGAGATTTGCTCCGTATCTAGCTGACACCGAGCGTTGGCACCTCTCATAGATCTATAGGCACGTCGTCGTTGTCGTAGGCCTTCTATCGCTTCGGGGTCTTCTCGCAACCGCCGTTGCTTTTCACGTTACCTAGTATTCTCTCGTTGTACGTACTCGGGTTCTTCGGCTCACCGTCGTCGCTTCGCAGCTATTTGTTGTTGGGCTAATTGTTGCCATCTTCATTTTTAGTGGACCAGTGGTGAGGAGTGGGATTTACCCAATTTCTGTGGCACATACCCGTTTATGGTGACGATAGTGTGTTTTAGTTCGTCGGACAAGAAACGATTTGCTAAACAGCTTCGCTATCAATACTCAGGATCGTATGATATTTCAAACCGGGATGCTCTGCGTGGCAGTCGAGTTTTCTACCGCAGGGCCACGCCGGTGCTTGGACGTCCGTCGCAAAAAGGCACTATACGGGCGTCATGTCAGGCAAGGAATCGCGTTAACACATGTTCCATAGCGTGGTAGAAGAGTAAAGGAGCAACCAGGCGTCACACAATGCGAATAGCGTAACGAGTGGGTGGTTTCTTCCAACCCATTACGAAGGGCTCAGCCATTACTCTTTATCGCCATCAGCCCCAGCATCAACAAAGTGCACATAATGCCTCAAAGATGTGTAGCGGGTACCTCGCTTCTTCGCGGAATGACGAAAAACGCCAGGCCTGCGCTGAAACCGCAGCACAGTCGCAGCGAAAGCTGGAAGAGCGACGTTTCTAGAGCCCGTTAAGCTCTCTTGGGGCTACAATACAAGTACACTATAAAGGTACCCACTACGCCATAAATCACAATTTTTGTGAAGTTGGGAAGCACCTACTAAGCCATTATTCGTGATTCTGCGGAGAAGCGAGGCACCAGCTACACGTCTGTAAGGCATTATGTGCACTTTGTTGACGCGACGACTGATGACTATGAAGAATTATGGCTCAGCCCTTTGTAATGGGTTGGAATCTTTAAACGGCCCACCAGTTATGTAATTTGCATTGGGTGACGCCCGGTCGCTATTTCCCTCTCCCGTCATGCTGTATAACATACGTTGACGCGGGAGAGAGACGGGGGGGGGGGGGCGAAGAACTTTACTGAGACCCTGAGGAAATGGATCATGCGCTTATGGGCTTCCTTGGCAACCAATACAAGTTCACTTGCGAGGAACCCACTACGCTATAAATCATTGTAATTTTTGAGAAGTAGGGCAGCAGGCACTGTGCCATTTTTCGTCATTCTACGGAGAGCGTTGGTACCTGCTATACGCATGTAAGGCATTATGCGCACTTTGTTGATGCCGTGCCTGATGAAGATGAAGAATCATGGCAGAGTCCTTTGTAATGGGTTGGAAGCATTCAACAACCTACTCGTTGCGCAATTCGCATTGTGTGACGCCTGGTTACAGAATTCGCGTTGTGCGACGCTTGGTGCTTATTTTACTCTTCTACCACGCTATATTGCATATGCAAATGTGGTTCCTTCCCGACATGAAGCCTGTATAGGACCTTTTTGCAAAGCAGTTTCAAGGACTGAGGCTGCCCCCTCAGTCCACTTCTGTTTTGTATTTACATCGAAGCGATGTGCTTAGCGATAACGGAAAACGAAAAAATACGTGGCTTCAGCTTGGCGGCAGTGGAAGTTAAGCTGCTGGCACATGCAGATGATATTGCGGTGTGTTGTACGAACAAAGAAAGTGTAGAGGAAACGATAAGTGTTGTGAAACATTTTTGTAGCGTCACAGGGAGTCGCGTAAACTGGGGGAAATCCCTTGGGCTTTGGCACGGAAGGTGGCCTTCAAAGCCGGACCATTTTGCGAATGTGCACTGGACGGAAACACCGACAAAGTACCTTGGTGTTCCCCTTGAATGTTATAACGGCAGCGAGGAGTATTGGTCGCGTCAAACAAAAGAGACGAAGGAAAAAGCAGACAGGTGGAAAGGCATGAACCTGTCTGTTTTTGCTAGGGCTACTGTGTGCAACATGTTTTTTATCACTAAACTATGGTATGTAATGCAGGTGCTACATTGTTCAAGGATCAACGTGCAAAGGCTGCACAGAGTGTTCGCAGTTTTTATATGGGGCTCGGAATGGGAAAGGTGCAGACGGACCAATTTGTTCAGGCGCGTGAAGGACGGGGGTCTCGGTTTGGCGCACCTATTTGTGAGACAATTAGTAAATAGATTTTTGTTTTTCCGTGACGTCAGGGATCCGTTTTTGCGTACGGTATGCCAGCTCAGGTTAGGCAGTGCCTTAGCAGATCTTGTTGTCACTACGGATAGCCGGCCCGTGACGTTGCGTGGCTATCTCAAGGAAGTGGTAGACAGTGTACGTTTTTTATCTGTTCGTTTTTCGTTGGATTATTTAGCAAGTGTTAGAAGAAAAGAATTGTACAGAGATGTATGTGATATGGTTTTGCCAGTACCATTGTACAGGGCCATAAACAGTGGAAGACCGGGACAAAATGTACTGAAGCGGGTGAGAAACATGCAGGTACCTACAGGGGTGAAAACATTTTTCTTTAAGTTACACACAGGAACACTATCAGTAAAGACTTTCACAGAGGAACGGGGCTTTTTTACACCATGGGGGTCACACTGCTTGATATGTAAGAAACCAGAAACAATAGACCATGTTTTCTTGCATTGTTGGGAAGGGGTACATTTTTGGGACATTTTGCAGAGGACAATAAAGAAGGATTTTCCACTGGATCCCCACGGGATAAGGTATCTCGCAGTAACGAATGATGAGGGGGTCCCGTTTGATGTAGTGATGTTGACTGGTCTCCACTGTATATGGCGTGCGCGAATGGCCGGATACCACTTCGACCCGGATGCAAAGCCAGCAGTGATTTATTTCAGGCAAAGCATGTCTGCATTCATTGAGTGTAGTAAAATACAGGATATCGAGCCAGAATGGTTGTCAAGGTTTGAACCTCTGGCAACCCTTAAGTATTTTTAAGAGGACAACATCAGTCCACATGGGACTGATGGCAATGCTTGTTCCTTTTCCTTTTTATTGTATTATGTGAGTGTGCAGTGACTGCCCTGTACAATGTCCAAACCAGGCAATAATACTGTCAACTTTTTGAAAACCAGATTTACATTAGAGTATTTATATAATATAGACAGAACAACGCTAACTGCTGCACTTGTGAATAACCTTTTCCCAGAACCTGTATACCGACTGCCATATTTGCTTTTGCCTGGCCATGATGTATTATTCCGTGTACGTAGAATGTGCATATCGCCAGCAGCGAAAACGTTTTTCTTTAAACTGCACACATCCACTCTGCCAGTGAAGAAATGGCTCAATGAGAAAGCAATATATGTGCCCTGGACTGTAAATTGTCGACTCTGTGACCAACCTGAGACGATAGAGCATTGTTTTATCCATTGTCGTGACGCATTTTATTTCTGGGACATTCTAAAGAGAACAATCAGAAAAGACCTTCCAATCACAGCTCATGGTATTCGGTTCCTCCCTTTCAAAAAGAGCCCCACCAATAATACACCGTATGATTTATTTATGTTATTAGGACTTTATGCGCTATGGAAAAGTCGCATGATCGACAGGCACGCCGAGCCACCACGATCGACGAGGTCTGTCTTCCGAGAAGAAGCTGCTCAAGTGCGCAGTGTTGTTGAGACTTTTGAGCCCGTTCCGGAGTGGCTTGCACTTCTGGACGCTTGTGTGTGTTTGCCTGACTTTTGAACAGCCTCTTACTGTAGGCAACAATGTGGGTGTTCTGAATGTTAAGGTAATTCTAATGTGATGAAGTATGTAGTGTGTAGTTCACAGTTATAACGGGTCATATTTCCATGAATTAAAGAAAAAAAAAAAAAAAAAAAAGCACCGGCATGGCTCAGAGGTTGAATACTGGGCTCCCACGCAGAGGGCCCAGGTTCGAACCTCGTTCCATCCTGGAATTTTTTTCTTATTTCGTTTTTTTTTCTTATTTCGAGCGATACTGGTTACGGACACCGGCGGCGGCGGCGGCGGCAGCGGCAGCGACGGCGGCGGACAACTACGGCGCCAAAAACGGCCTGTGAAATGATCTCATAACAGCTTACGCTGTAATAATGGAATAGTGGGTGCTTCTTCGCAAAAATTGTGATGATTTATGGCGTAGTGGGCACCTGGCAAATGTACTTGTATTAGTTGCGCCAAGAGAGTTTACGCCGGCTTGTAGAAAGGTCGCCTTTCCAGCTTTCACTGTGACTGTGCTGCGTGTTCCGCGCAGGCCTGACGTTTTTTTTTTTTTTTTTTTTCGGGCTAGCTGGATAAATGCATCAAAAGGTATGACAGCGCAAGCGTACACAGACGGGAAAGCCACAACGGCTTCGCTCGTCCCGTTGTCCTTCTCGTCCGTGTCATCTAGCGCTGTGCTACCTTTTGATTTCGGATTTAGTTACAAGGTGTGAGATTTTGTCTCTTTGTCGTGTGCTAAACAGCTTTGCTGGCCATACACTCTCACAGAGCGGAATGACTGCACAGTTTTTTCTGATTCCTTTTCCACTATGCGCTTTGCACGCGAGAAAAGAGTGGCGCGTGTGAGTGTGATTGAAAAACGCTTTAGTATACATTGCGAAGCCTGTAAACCAAGCATATCTTGTGCAGTCGGAAGGTGCCGGCACAACAACAAGCAACAAGAAAGATTCGAATAAACACATGCAAAACTATGTTCGATTTTTGTGGTTCATGCGCGATTGGTGTTAGAAGAAATAATTTGGAAGACCGCTTAGTAGAAATACTCATTCATATCATCACCGACTTTCAGTTATTGTTTTGCTGCTCGTCTTGCAGCCAGTCTGGCGTGCCCACTGGCCTTAACAGCAGAGCTGTTGAAGAATTTCGTTATGCCGCATGGCGTGAACAGAAACTCGGCCCAGCTTGCCTTTTCCACGTTGAGCTATAGTTAAGCTTAGATGACCGCAGTTGAGCTAGAGTAAGTATAACCAAAACTAATTAAGTGTTGTATAGCCTAATAAGCCGGATATACATAAAACTAATTAAGCCAAGATATAATTAAGACCAATTAATCCAAGGCGAATTGCAATTGGGTTGCTGAAGCCAAGTTCAAGATGATACTAATCCCTAGTGCCCAAGTCAAGTCTAATTAAGCTTATTGAAGTTTGCTAAGGGTCTTAATTAATACTACGACTAATTCAGACTATTTGAGTTGTGTATGACTGAGCCAAGCCCAACCGACATGCTTGAGATACACGTGGCCCGATAATGTTAATTAGGCATAATTAAGCTAATTAAGACTAATTAAGCTGTTTAAGTCTAATTGAGCCTAACACTGATTTGTGATAGAATGACTGGACGACAATCAATTCCGATCATTGTCGAACGATCACCAAATGATACCAGGGGCGTAGGCAAAAATTTTTTTCATGGGAGGGGGGAGGAATCATCTTGATCTAAAGTGGGGGCCGGGCAGGCAGATGTGCTCAAGTGTCATTTTTTGCTCTGTATGCCATGGCAAAAAAAAATTTCGGGGGAGGGGGGGGACACGGGCCCGTTGTGCCACCCCCTGGCTACGCCACTGAACGATACTAATCGATAGTCAATCGATACTGTTCGATAATTGATCGGTATCGATCCAGGCCTTGGTAAGCCCACAGATTAGCCTTCACATACTAGGATAATGATTGGCCAGTGTGATTAAGCTCTTTCAATCAATTAATACAAAATTGTTGGTCAATCAATACTGAGCGATAACCAGTCACTATGTCGAAGAATCTCAGAGAAGAGCCGAGCCGTGGCCTACATTTCTACTTGCTTCCCTGAAGAGCGTGGTCGAGGCCGCCAAAGCCGGAACTACCTAGAAAATCACCAGATCCGCTGCGATTCAGGCTTGCGCCACTTCGTGCGAGATACCCATATTTTTTTAATGATCTCCCCTGCGTTATGGAACGATGGATCATATAATGGAAGCTGAGTATTTATCTCCTCGCATTAATTAGCTAGACGCTGACAGCGATTATAATTGCTCCCAGAAATGTAATTACTTAGCGAATTATAAGCTCTGGTGGCGATCGCTTACTTCAAGGAACATACTTGCGCTTTCATAATACTGCTCTACATATACAGTTGTCAGCCAGAACTAGCTCATCGTCTTCCAGAAAACGTAAGAGCGGCATACAAAATTTAGAAGGAATATGAACGTAGCTACAGCTGGTGCCTAGAGCGAACCACCGGCTGAAAGTTGCGGAGTCGGGCGTCGGCGTATAAACAATGTTCCCACGGATTATGAAAGCCGAGAAAAAATGAGCTGTCATAGCTCGAGAGTAGCGATGTAACGAGCGTGTTACTCTCGGCCATTTGAAACAGATGGCTGCAGTTAGGCGCAGTAGTGTAAGCCTTACCGTGTGAGAAGTACTGGACGCTTAGCGAGAATAAATCTTCCTAGGGCGGGAGCACGACACAATAATTTATATCGGGGTAATAACAGAGCAATTTAAGCTGTGCGCGCTAAGCTCAGCCGTGTCCGCGTGCTCCTGCAGTTCTGACCACCTGGTGCGGAAATTTTGCGCGATACTGTGTAAAAGTGACAGCTCATGACTGAGCGATGGTAACACCGCAGCAGAAATTCAGACTATTACTGAAAAAAATGGGGGAAAGGGGCCGGATAAAGCATTGGCTAAATGCCCAAAAAGGTAGCGTGAGTATCCAGTAAACACAAGTTGCTAAGAAGGATATACGAGCTTCAGCTTTAGTCATTTCATACACTTAAAGAATTATTTATTTTGCTTTTTTTAGTTTTCATGCTCTCAATATCGTGCCCTAATTCTGAGGCTACTGGTTACACCTGCTGTCTGCTAAGCGCTTTCATTGCCTTGCCTCGAACCTTTGCATAGGAAACGAAAGTGTTTTTTTGTGTGTTCGCTATTGATTCCAGAAACAATTGTTTCAATGCATATTCGACGTTATGTTTCACTGACACAAACGCGTGAAAGATACTATTTTTAAAATTAAGTCATTGACCCAGTCATACATTAAATACATTCACATCAATTCGTTTGCGTGTGTCTGTTAACACACAAACACACACAAACGCATACATGCGCACAGCTACGCACGCACGAAAGCTACATTGTCAAACATCGTTAGAACATTGGCTGCCAGTCAATAAAGCCAGCCCCGTTCCTTGGACAACAGTAGACAGGCCTGAACATAGAAGAATCACTGGTGCGTGTCACCGTCTCAGATATATAATACCTTTGCAAAATACACAGTAACGAATGGCAGCTGATCGTGTTTTGTGGCACGTTTTTGTACAAAATTTAGAGAAGGAGAAATAAATAAAATGAAATAAATTTCTTGCCACGGCGGGATTCGAACTCGGGTATCCACGGTCCAAAGGCGAGCGTCGTAACCACTCGGCTATACAGGCACGGTAGCAGCACAAGAATTTAGGGGAAACATATGATTTCGTCGCTATGGGCGAGAGAAAGAGAAAAAAAATAGAGAGAAAGAGAAACATAGAGACAGAAAGATAGGGAAAGAAAGAAAGAGAGATAAAAGAAGGAGAAAAAGAAAGCATAGCATAGCCATGTATGGTATAGCATAGCAAGGGAGTGGGAAAGGGAAGTGAAGTTGAGGAGGAGAGAAAGGAAGAGGGGAGAGGGTAAGGGTTACATCGCGTGAGGTCAGGTGAGAATGTCAATGAGAAGAATGGAGCTTAAAAGGCCCCGCCAAACAACAAAGAAAAAGCTCTTTTATTTATTTATTTTTTTGCTGAGGCCTATAGTCGGTGACAACCTAAGAATAAATATAAGCTCCGCCCACGAGGCCGCATTGCTCATATTTTGCATGCCTCCGCGCTACAAACGAAGTAGTTCCTAAACAATGGCAATAATTTTCACTCATATAAACCTTATTTTGCAATACTGCACTGATATTAAAATAAAGAAAGCAAAGCTAGATAAAATAAATTGTGAAGGCACGGAGTTCAGCGTCAGCATAACAATATATGTGTTGTTTAAATCGCACCCCCCGCCGCGTTCATCTCGGAGTCTATACGAAGAAGTAATGTACATCTCAAGGGCGATGTTTCTGAGCAGTACCTAATGTGGTATTAAAACAAAGAATACCAGATTTAACAAAAAAACTTAAAATAAAGGAATCGTTTTTTTACGGTTTCACAGAACAAAACAGGGACATTAATCACGTTTAATAAGGTCGTTTGTAATTTTTTTTGTGAAACTCTCGCCGCCAGTTTTCAGTCTGCTGTAACCATGGCAACTGTGACTCAAAGCGAAGTATGGCGAAGTGGTCTGAGATTGCCTTCGTGAATTTCGACTCTTGTGTTGCCGTTAATACCGCATTTGCGTCTCTAGTCGCCGTGCTTGTAATCGTGTTTGAGGAAGACGCCAAGGCTTCATTTGACGTCTTGTTTCAACGAAATAAAAGTGTGTTGCACACATGGCGTTTAACTGTGGGGGCCATTGCGTGCGTTGCCGTTCACGCCAAGGAGGTGTACGCGGCTAAATTGGCATTGACTAAAACCTTTACGTGGGATTGTTTCTTGCTTCGACAACTTGCACTGTTTTTAGTTTATTTATTTATTTATTTATTACATACCTGCGTCACCCCAGTGGGCATTACAGCAGGAGGGCCCACTGTTTCTAGACGAGGGGCCCCTACCTTCTCTATATTTGTGCGTCTATGCGACGGTATATATGCATCTATACGCGGATTGTGAAGAGGCTGTCATCGGTTGCCGTAAGACAAATAGGAAAATAATGCACGCTTCTCAAAAGAGTTTATTTGTCAACGTTTCGATCGGAGACCGATTTTTTATTAACGAAACATTTACGAGGCTTCGATGCGTTTTTATGGCATCGTCCTCCGTGCAGGTGAAGCGACAAAAAAAATAAATAAGAAAAAATGTAGAAATGAAAAAAATCAGGAGCCAAAAGACGACAAATATACACTCGGACATTGAAAAAGCACGTGCATCCTCGAAGAAAAAAAAAGGAAACATATAGATGTCTACATAGATAATCTCGGTGGACACAATCAGTAAGTACATTCCTTTCATACATTGTCAAGCCCAAGGAGTCAAGCCCCAGCTCTCCGGCTCCCCCCTCCTCGTTTGTTCGTGAAGTATAGTGAGCGGGTGAGGCTTCACAAGAAGGGATAAGCGCTTAAAAAAAGGGTCTATGCACTATAAGCTTCACGAGTTTAATATAAACAAATTATCACTGCGCAATACATGCACACAAAACACACGAAATGCTAAAAAACGCACGTTAGACAAAAACAAGGATTCCAAATATTATATCGTGAAGTATGATGCAACGCCATTAAAAACAAAAGCTTTTTTTTCACTCAATAATAGTTTTAGCGGCATCACTTCAGTTACGATCACGATCCATGCAATCGACGTGTCATAGCGAGTGCATTAATTCACGGTTTGTAGACAACGATTACCTCGCACGGCGTTTCTCATTGCAAGGCGTTCGTGTATCGAGCGCGACACTTACGCGACGGGCGCTTCAACCTAGCACATCATTCTGGGCTGGTGGAAATAAATTCCGTTGATACGACGCAACTGCCCCAATAGGCACACGTCACATAATCACAAACGCATCAGATGACCACAATTATCTTATAAATCACAGACCACTGCATATTCTCCACACCAGGTTTGTTTACTTTTGCATTGTGTTGCGCTAACGGGCTATGTTGGTCGCTTTCTTTCTCTCACGCTTCGTCCGCACATACGTCGCTTATATAGGCGCACAGCACGGCACATATCACAATAGATCACCAAGATTCCCACGTCGCGAGCTCGAAGTAACACACACACGCGCACATGTGGCAACGCTAATGCCATGGCTTTTGCGGGCGGTAAATCGTACACAGACGCGCACATTCAGACTTCACTTTCACCTCACTGCACACGAATGAACACGACAATCGCCGATGTGGTGACCCTCAGGCGATATGCTTGGTGTATCCGAGCGATAGAAGGAACACACGCCGTGTTGCAACTTGACGCTGCCGAAACGACGGAACGCGCTAAAGCGTTGTAAAACACTCCGAGCTGCCGCGGCTTCGGTGCACTTCAAACGCGGCACAGTCACAAGTTTCTACTGCATCGGATGACGCCCGGCGAGGACGATGCTGGGTACGTGCGAATAACAGTAGGAAATGGCATCTTCTGGAAGAAACAAACACCGCAGGAAATTCGAAATGACGGATCTCGGTCTCGATGCAGCGGTACCTCGTCTCTCGTCGCGAACGGCGCCATGTTGCATTTTTCATTGGTTCGTCTTAACCGTTACGTCAATGTAAAGATCGGCCGTAGTTGGACGCGCATAATACAAATGGACAGCGGTACAGTTTACTTTTTATTCTTAGCTTGTCACCGACTATAGATGGTGTGTTGCCCCTTATCAATAGTTCCCTGAAGCTGCTTCATTCCTGAATTGAAGCGAAGCAATTTCGCGATTATGATTAAAAGAATCGTGTGTACGCTTACTCCCTCAAACGGCCTATAGGAGGTGACAAAGAAAATGTGATAGAAGAAGAGGAAGATGGCAAGCGTAGCCTGACGTATAACCGCACGGCGAGAAGAAGAGAAAAATGAAGGAGAAGATATAAAAGAGAAGATGACGTGGGAGAAGGAGGTGGTGGTGCGTTGCTACACAGCCGGCCGTAGCTCGCGCTACGGTCAAGGGCCGGTCGTTCGACGCTCTCGCAGCAGTGTTTTTTCTGCCTGGTGGTTTGGTGCGATCTGTTGTCGGGGTGTCGGTCGCGTGTCGGGCGGCAGTGTATTTGTGAGTTTTCGTTCTATTTTTTCCCCTTTTTACTGACCTGATCGTACTGTGAGTACCTAATGTCTCTCTCCTCCCCTGGCCAGAGGTCTTTCCTCTGGACGGCCTCTCTTCCCAATGATGACATGCCTATAGAGGCTTTTTTGCGCAGTGGTATTCACAGCGTGCCAGTAGCGCTAGTGCCGACCAACGGGGGATTAATCCGTGTCAAAAACCCAAAGGTAATTCAGGAGGAGTTGCGGGAAAGCTACCCCACACTACCAAAACATCACCGATGTCCGACAGTTTGGCAGGGGCGGAGTTCTGTGTTGCTCTCCGGACCAGGCCTGTGTTTCTGACCTCTTAAAGTGCTCAACGTTTGCATCCCATCCGGTGAGCCCATTTATCCTGCTCATCTCGCTTGCGTTAAAGGCTTAGTCCGCGGAGTTGACTCGAGCCTGTGCGCTTCAGAGGTCTTGGAAATGTTTTCAGCGGCCGGGGCAACATCAGTGTACGATGCTCTCGCGTCTCTGATAATCAGAGAGTCCCCACAGAGTCGGTCATTGTGACATTTGCAGGCATAAATAGGCCCACAGAGATTAAGGCATGGCCCTTAATTTATAGAGTTGAAGCACTTACTCCACGTCCACTGCAATGCGTTCAGTGTTGGCGTTATGGTCATACCATTAAGGGCTGCCGATCATCTCCTAGGTGCCGCATATGCGGAGAAGACCATGACACTAGAACATGTAATTCCCAAAGCGAAAGATGCTGTCTTTGTCAAGGTTCGCACCCTGCTGATCATGCAAACTGCCTGGCGAGAGCTCAAGAGCTTCAAATTTTAGAAATCATAGACAGGCAGCGATGCTCACGCCGTGAAGCTCGGGCTATCGTATTAGAGAGATCCTGTGGATATGCTGAAGCTGCTGCTCGGCATTCTAAAGCCATGGATGCATCTATAGGGGAAGTCGTGGCAGCTGCTGTCGAAAAGGCTATGTCGAAAGCACTGAACACAATTTTTTTCAAATCTTTCAGAGACAATCGGACAAGTTTTGTCGGCTCAGATGTCACAAATTTTGCAGGTTGCAGGGCGAGCATCTCCTGATACAGGTATTCATGTGGGCATAAATGAAAAAACCATCCATGAGGGCATAAATGAAAAATCACGACAGAAACTGCGTCTGGCAGTTTTGCCTACACTGATTCTCCCACATTTAGTTTAGAACAGGAGGATGGTAATAACTCCGAGACCACTTCACAAAGTAGTGAAAGTATGGATTTGGACACTAGAGCCGCTAAACGTCGAGCTACCCCCCACTCCCCGAAATCTGTTCTTCTACATAGATTGAAGACAAAAAAATGTCAGGATAATAGTCCACTAACGAAGGATGATTTCTTGAAAGACAACATTCTTCAGAAAGCAGTTGAGACCGCCGGCCTACCTTCAACATAGGGTCATTAAAAGTACTTCAGTGGAATTGCCGCTCACTTCTTGCTGCAGCAACTGACCTGTTAAAACTTTGTGCAGAACTTACTCCTGATTTAATTCTATTGCAAGAAACCTGGTTATCTACAGAAAAAAGTTTTAATCTAAATAATTATCACTGTTTTCGGTTGGATCGCCCTTCTGGTAGAGGGGGCCTAGCGTTTTTCATCTCTACGAAATTTGGCCATAGAGCGAAAATTTCATATCGGTCAACGTCGGCAGAAAGTGAAATTTTGGCATTGGACGTAGCTATTCCTGGATATACACCATTTTCTATAGTGAATGTTTATTTCCCTACAGGTGTTCTGAACACTACTTTACTTGATTCCGCAGTAGCCGTATGTAGAAAGAATATAATCATAGCAGGAGATTTCAATTCACACCACATTTCGTGGGGTTACCGATCCGATGCGTGTGGTAAACGGTTGTTAGAATGGACCAGCTTGAATGACGTTCATTGCGCGAATTACAGAACTCCAACTTATGTATCTGGCCTATCAAGGTCTGTGATAGACTTGACCTTTTCAAGCTCGAGTTGCATTATTTCGTCCTGGTCTGCCATCACATCGGCCACAAACAGTCATCACCTACCAATATATTTGAAATAGTGTGCCCACTTACTTCGTTAACCAAACATGTTCGAAATTATGTTAATTACAGCAAATTTAAAGATTCACTACGATCAGGCTTAAATAACAGACAGGATTAAGTGATCAGGTAAAGGCAATTCATTTATGTCAGCTATTAGGTGACAGTAGGAAAAAAGCCGAATTCAGAATGCAATCAACTAAAAATAGAACGCATTCACCATGGTGGAACACAGACTGTGATCGCGACTATAGGCGACGAAAGCAGCTTGGAAGAAGTTACTCTACAACCAGTGCCCACGTAATTGGAAAGACTATAATATACCGCTGCCACGTTTAAACAAACGGTTGAAAAAGCAAAAGAAGATTATAACTCCAAACATTACAGCTATATGTCAGAGACCAAAAATAAGAAAGCACTCTTTAGGTTTCTGCGATGCAGAAAGATTGTTTCCGCCACCAATAAATATAGAATCGGTTTGTTTATCACCCGCAGAATTGTTGCAGTCATTGGAGGCAATTGGGAAGGGATTGGAAGATCGCTTTGCATCGTTGTTACCCTATCATTTGTCAGTTACAGGAAAAGCTAATGACTATAAGGCAACCACATTAGAAGAGATATCAGAAATAGTAAAGTCACTGCCAGCTTCATCTCCAGGTCCTGACAATATAACTACAGGCATGATAAAAATTTTGTTTGATTTGTCTCCCAGCGATATTCTTAACTTTATAAATTTTTCTATAGAAAACGCATGGATTCATCCCGAGTGGAAAGTCGCCAAAGTAATTCCACTACTTAAAAAACAGGGCGCTGGCTATGCAATCGACAATATTAGACCCTATTTCCGCTCACTTCAAACCTTGTAAAACTACTAGAGCGGGTTTCATATAGGCATATTGAAGAAATGGGTAGAAGAAAATCACATATTGAGTGATTCCCAAATTGGATTCAGACCTGGGTGCTCTATATGGTGTGCACATGTTGATCTAGAAAGCAGAATTAAGCTTGCTCGGCACAAAAAGCAGTACGCCGCACTGGTAACCTTAGATATTGCTAAGGCGTATGACAGTGTAGAGCACGCCATCTTGATTAATAAACTCCGAAATGTTAACGTTCCTGAGTATATAATTGCATGGATACAAAATTTTTTAAGCGGACGCACATTTTATTGCTCGCAGAACGGTTTATCTTCAAAACACTACAAACAAACAAGGGGAGTTCCTCAAGGATCGGTTCTCTCGCCTATTTTATTTAATATATTACTAAGCTCTATTCTTCTCACAATGACGTGCAGTGTATGTATACGCGGACGACATTGCATTCTTTTCAGCTTCTAATGATATACACTTGCTATATATATTCTACAATCATATATGAATGAGATTGAAGTATGGCTTAGTGACCTGCACATGTCTCTTAATGTTAACAAGAGTGCTCTTCTCACGTTCCCGTTGACATCTTCTGTGCGAATCGCACTGATGTATGGCAGGATTTTATTCCACAGGTAGATTCATTAAAATATTTAGGCATAGTATACACTACCAATCTTAATTGGAGCCCACATATTGAATATATTGCATCCAAAGGATTACGTGCACTTGGTTTGTTAAGGCGAATCAGCGGCGTCCGTTTTGGAATGCGTAGAAAAACATTGTTAATGATATATAGCATGTACATCCGACCAATATTAGAGTTTGGATGTGTGTTATTCTGTGGGGACCCGCTTATAAATTACGCCCTCTCCTAACTATAGAACGTGAGGCATTACGGATATGTTTAGGTCTTCCTAAGTTTGTAGCTAATAATATCCTTTACCATGAAACATACCTGCCGTCTCTGCAAACTAGGTTTTCGTATTCTAACAGTCCAGACATTTCTAAACATCTATGCCTCCCCACAGAGACGCTCGCAATATATCTTTCTTTGCGAACCGTCCAGATTTTTTGATTGTGAGTGGTCTCGGTTACATCGCCCTCAAATAATTTCGTACAGCAGCTGTTGGAGCCGTTACAAGTAACAATGCGCGAAATAAGTTTCCCAAGTGTACTCAATCATAAAACAATAATAGAATTTGATGATATATTTCCAAAAAATGCTAAACTATTGCCTATTAGATATTTAAACGGCTTGTTGAGCGGCCACCTTAAGAGGTCTACGGATAAGTTCAGTCATAGCCACAGATGCCTCCGTTGCAGATGAGAAGGCAGGAGTGGGCATTTATTCAACAGCTTTAAACTGTCCTTTTCTCTTCGACTGCCCGATTTTACGCCAATATTCCAGGCAGAATTAATGGCAATTATTCTGGCATGCGCAAACTCCCAGCATCTATTTCTTCAGTGGTTATATTGACCGACTCTTTGTCAGTTTGCACTGCTTTGACAGTACCAAAGTCATCGAGCTGCCTGTCAGAATTATATACATATATGCCCAATCATGTACGTATTGTCCGTTTGGTTTGGGTACCAGGTCATACTGGAATAACTCTAAATGAAGCAGCGGACACATTGGCGGCGGCATCAATTCAGGGCCCGGTCTTGAAGGTTCTAAGACCCTCCTCCCAAAATACTATCGCACGATTTCGATACTTTTGAATTCGAGAGGAACACACACGATCTTCTGTTCTAAACGGGGCAGACTTTCAGCACCTTAGGTTTCCATGGCATAGTTCATGGTGTGGCACAAGACAATTAGAAGTTACGTTAACTAGATTGCGATGCAGAATTCCCTCTTTAAATTTTTACTTACACAGGCCTGGTTTTGTTCGTTCCCCTCAATGTTGTTATTGTTCGCAAGCAGAAACCATAGAGCATTTTTTCACAGAATGTCGCAGATATCAACATCTAAGGCAAAGATTTCTTGAACCTCCTTTCCGAAAACTTGGGCTTGAGCTTTCCGTAACGGCATTACTCTCCCTGGGGCGTCGGCACTGGGTCACTGCAACAGGGACATATGTGAGGCAGTAATTAACTATATAACGAATCAAAAAGACTGCCATGCTAATGTTTCTAGTACACACCGGTGATTTATTTATTTCATTTATCGTTCATTATTTATTTAATGCTTTTATTTAACTAACTCTTTCTCTTCCATTTTTTTTTCTATCTCTTTAGCATTCAATTGGGCAACCGCGAACACAAATAACATTTTCGCTTACCTAAAATTATCTCTTGAGAATTATCCTTTTTTTTTTCTCCCCCCCCCTTTTTTTTTTTTTTTCACTCACACATCCTACTGCCGCACGATTCGTGGCCGATCCCCCGTGGTGGGTTGTGCCATTCCTCTAGGATCAACCAACCAACCATCGGGGCCCTGGGTGTTCGATCGTGAGCGCGTGAGGCGGGCACGAGCGTCGCCGGCTTGTGCCCCGGGCGCTCCGGCTCCCTTTGTTCTACGGCATCGCACCGTAGTCTCGTGCTCCATCGCTCTACGGCATCGCACCGTAGTCACCGGCCATTCAAGGACACGTCCTGGGAACTGGATGGCAGGCGCGAACACCCGCAGCGGCCAGGAAGCGTCATCGGCTTGTGTCCCGAGCGCTTCGTCCTACGGCACCGCTCCGTAGGCCTCGCCTGAGCCAGTCCTGTTCCCGGGAAATGCTGACCAGCGCAAGTCGACGCTGAGGTCATTGACTCCGAGCCTCCCAGCTTCAACCACGACGCCAGCTCGCGTTCTGCAACCGGCCAAGCCTGTGGCATTGACGCATCGACTCGAACGCCGACGTTAAGCAAGTGTCCCCGACAACGCCTCGCCTCATCATGCATCGGCACAGAACGCCGTGAGTTGTTTGAGCGAGGAACGCTCCGTACTGTATAGACGTTTGTTTCCCTGACTTGTTCTTTTTGTCATAGCTTATTTTAGTGCCGGTATTTTTTTATTTTTGCAGTGGTTTTGAGTAATAATGTGTTTTTTTTTCTTTTCGTGTGTAATTAAAATAGGTGTGTGTAACGCTCTCGCCTCGTCCGTTCATTCTAGCCGACTGTTGTCCGAAGATCCGTGACATACTTCATTCCCGAATTGAAGCGAAGCAATTTTGCGATTATGATTAAAAAGAATCGTGTGTACGCTTACTCCCTCAAACGGCCTATATAATAGCTTTCCTCTTATATAGCTTGACTATATACTCTTTCAACAACCGGAGGTCCTATGATGTTAAAGACGGGTAACACTTTTGTTCATTTGGTCTGTGATGTGCGATTCGATACGAAAACGGGTAGATTTGCTTTATCTTTACATATGATCTTCTAACTGTGCGCACCACTTTCTTATTGTTAATGTAATAAACGGAGATTTGGTCTCCTATGGTGTGGAGTAAAAGAACTACTAGAAAAAAAGAGAAAAAAAATTGGGATCGCGACTTTCACGTTCTCCAAGAAATATTTTATTTTATTGCTACAGCAATTATATGGACACTCTCGACGGATTTTTGCCGTCGCCGTTATCTTCCGGATATGTATATGTATGTATACATATATATATATATATATATATAAAAGGCACAAAGAAAAATAAAGCAGAAGAAAAAATTCCGAAGCACCCGAGCTATTTATAATAACGGCGAGCTATTTATATGCACCATTTACCGCTGGTGGTACGCAGATCTCGGAGGAGCTTGAGCGGGTTTTCTATCACGCAACGCTCCTACATTTTCTTTCAATATGAACACTGCCCTTGAGACACGCACGACAAACTGAACCCTTTGTGTACCCACTCGTGATGTGGAACGAAAAAAATGCGCCCTCCTCCCCGAAGGAAATCGTGAGGAAATGCCAATGCATTGCTTGCGCCGAGAGTACACGGCGTACTAATTTTAATGGCGTAAAGCTGGACACATCGACGCGCTCAAGTGTCTCCCTTTTGGGCGCCTCTTTCAACGAGCGCTTCCTACGTGCGTTCGTAATCACCTCAGGGATGTTGCCACCGCCTTCAATGCAGCACAAACGCGTTTAGAACGCGCTGTTTTCAGGCTGTGCCAAGGCAGCACAAACGCTACAAACGCGTTTCAAACGCACTGCATCGAGGCGGTGGCGTAGGGAGGACGGCTAGAGAAGCGAGAGAGCGAACGGCGAGAGAAACAGCGCGCGCCCGCAGCTGTTGCTATGGGAGAGGGAGTGAGAGTGGAGAGGCGCGCGGACAACGCCGGATGCCTCACATAGCCCGACTAAGAAATGCATTCGCATTAAAAAAAAAAAACTGGGTACACCTTGCGTCAGACGCCTCCGAGTAGCAGGGGACGCAGAGGGGTCACTATACGCGCTGCAGTTTAAAAGAAAAAAGAACGTCTAAGAGCGTCTGATTCTCGACACGTGCAGGGCGTTGCTCAAGCACAAAGACGTAACAACTCTGACAGTTGTTAATTCACGCTTGTCCTGTGTACACATGTGCGTTCTTTTCGGGCGTCCTTCTATGTGTTTCAGCGGCGCGCTGCAAGTATCGAGCTGCTTGTCGTTCTTCGTGTGACATTAACAATCTTTTGAAGCAATGGCTCTTCTTTCTGAAATTGTCCTGGCGCAAAGTAATCTTCGTTCTGTTTGATATGTTAAGGGCATGGAGACTTCTACAGCATTGTAACCTGAAAAAAAAGTACAGCTTCGCATTAGCGGTGCCAAGCCTGAAGAAAGAGCGCAGCTGGGCGGCCTGCTTTGTTTCTCTTTAGTTATCTGTTTCTTTCTTCCTCCCTGTCTTTCTTTTCTCTCTCTTGTATCTCTGTTTTTTTCCTCTGTTTATTTTATTTATTTCTCTCTGTCCTCTTTTTTTCTTCCTCTTTCTATCTTTCTTTCTCGTTATTCCCTTTCTTTCTCTTTCTCGCTTGCTTGCCTCTTTTCAGTATTGTTCTCTATTTCTTTCTTTCTCCTCCTTGATCCCGTCTTTCTTTCTGCCTTCTTTCTCTGTATTTCTCTGTCATTCTTTCTATGCTATGCTGTACTTCCTCCCCACGCTCCTTTCCGTCCTCCTCCGCTTCAAGTCTCCTCCTCTCACTCTCACTTCCCTTTTCCAACCCATTGCTATACTGTATTATACTATAAAACTCCCATACTATGCTCTAGCGTGCCTGGAGTGGTCACCATGCTCACCTTCGGATTGTGGGTAGGCGGGTTTCAATTCCACGTCGCCAAGAAACCTTTTTGCTAAACATTTTTTCTTTTTCGTATTCTTTCTTTCTTTCCCTCTCTCTGAACTCGTTCTCTCGCCTATCTAGTTATTGTATCCACGCCAGACAAATAGTCCCGCTCCCGTTCTGTGAGCGAAGCACAAGATAAAGAACAGAATGAAGAGTAATGCGACCGAAGGGGCTAGTTGGTTCATGGGCTTGGTGATGTGCTTACGGTAGGGAGACGTTAGAAAGTACACAGGACACAGTGTAACAGGATGAGCGCAACTTCAACTAGTTTTTATTATTCATGCGTTCATTCATGACATTATTCATGACATATAAATATAGGTCGACAAAAACACGTGGAAAGAGATAGTACACTTGACTCCGCCTATCGAAAACTCTTGTAAAGCGGATTGAAACAACTATTGTAAAGCGTATAAAAAACGACAGGCAGAGAATAGTTTACGAAGCTGCCGTCATGGGCATCTCTGGGCGCCGAAACATGCGTTAGCGAGCCATCGATAAAACTATCTCCTGCGAAAATCGAGTTCGTGGTGGACGTCACATAGGCGGAGTCAAGTGTACTATCTCTTTCCACGTGTTTTGTCAACCTATATTTATATGTCTACGCATGAATAATAAAAACCAGTTGAAGTTTGCGCTCGTCCTGTTAACACTGTGTCCTGTGTACTTTGTACGTCTCTCTAGCGTAAGCGCATCACCAAGTCAGAATGAAGAGCAAAAAGACGACGAAACAGCGCGTGCCTTCTCATGATGATCATTTCTGCTCACGCGTCACTGACAAACGCCGAACCTAAACAGCTCCGCTGTTCAGCGGTTTACGGTGTTCGGCTGCTGAACGTAAGGTCGCGGGTTCGATCCAGGCCGTGACTGTCGCATTTCAATGGAGGCGAAATGCCACAGGCCAATGTGCTTAGATTTAGGGGCACGTTAAATAATATGAAATTTAATGATGAAAAAGTTTGCAACACTTGTTTAGAAAAACAGGCAGATGCTAGCGTGTAAAAATAAATTCATATAAAACTTTCTTTCCGATTCGCCATTAATTTTCTAGTCTAGATATTTCGTTTTACCTTACTTGCTTATCGATTCTGCGATACCTTTTATTAATATACAGTGAAATAGTTTATGTGCACTTAGATATCAGAGACGTTGCAAAATCTGCAACAACCATAAGACAAATTAAAGGGTGTCTATTTCCTGTTTTACGCAGTTCTCTTTTCTCAGCCATAAATTGTACAGCCATCACCTCGCGATGTTTTGTCTAGGCTGTCAACTCAATCTTAAAACAGTGCCCGTGGGTGTGTGACTTTGCGACGTCGCACTGCCCTGCGTCGCGTATTTTTTATTTATTTATTTTCAATACTGTCGACCCCAGTCTTGGAGTAATTAGAAGGGGCATATTGTAGATGGTATTCATTCATAAAGAGTGAACAATAACATTTCAAGTAACATACGGGTTCACTTACTCCATTGGTAAACAACAACAAAATACAAGGAACAATTGAATTATCCTACAATAAAAAAAGGAGGTATTCGTACCAAAATTTGTTATACACTGTTACAAAATATGTAGATATCTAGCGCATCTTTGATATCGGCACAACCATCATTACCTACAAGTGCGTTAGGCAAACCATTCAGCATTTCATTTGCGCGAGGAAAAAAAAGAAACTGAAACAAGAGGCATCAATTTGAAAGGCACCAACTTTTCGGTATGCTTGATATCAGAAGAGCAGGACAAATGACTTTGACCGAATCAGCAATATGAGCAGTTTTCTAGCAGCAAACTCAGGAAACTGTTGACTTGCGCATACCAAGCCAAGTATTTGAGCGATGGATTGAATAAACAAAAAAAATTTTTTTTTCTATCCCTTCATTTTACCAAATGGAGGAGAAAATGTAGGCCTGACCAAGTGCTGTCCGGCCTGCTACAGTGCACTGTGCAAAAATGAAAGAGAAAAAAAACAAAAGTATGCGAAGCATTGACGCATTACTGTAGGTTACGCATGGTTTTTTAACACTGCGCTGAATTCGGATAGTGTGTCGGCATTAGTAACATTTGTATTCGCTTTCTTCCATTCGCGAATTGTTAGAAGGAAAAACGATTTCCCAAGGACGTCGCTGTTTGAGGAATATTCTTTCAGACTATTTAGTATGGCGTGACTGTGAAAGTGTGACGTACTTACACACACCTACCTTGTAGTGGCCATGTAGCAACTGGTACAAGAACCTCAGGCGCGCTTCTTTTGCCCTACACTGCAAACGGGTTTGAGCCTTTTAGGGAGTTTCGGGCTCGACGCATAACGTGCATCCAAAAGGTACTACGCAAAACCCCCTTCGAAAGGAGGTTCAAAAGGAGGTTTTATTTACATCCTTTAAGGAAGCGATTAGACGGAACTAAGGAGGTAAATTTGTGTTTTTATTGAACTCATTTTGAGGGCTTGAACGGAGCGCATTGGAAGTTTTTCTGGTTCTTTTGAGAGCTTTTAAAGCCTCCTTTTGGAGGTAAAGTTGGTGTTTTTATGTAAGCCATTTTGGGGGCTTGAACAGAGCGCATTGAGAGTTTTTCTGCTTCCTTTGAGAGCTGTTAAAGCCTCCTTTTATACGAGGCCCTAGAGCGGTCGCGAAATGAAAAAAGAAAAGTATATTTTAAGCACTATATCACGTTTACCGGCCAATTTCCGCTACTATTCATCAGTAGGACATAATAGAAAATGGACATCAAAGTATTTATGCACAATCATGACATTCGCATACAAGTACGCACGACACAGGAATCGAACTCGCGACCACACGCACTCAAAGCAAGCACTATAACCATTACACCACAGCGCCACCACTTGCAAGCTTGCTTTTTTCGTGGGCTTATATATGTACCAATGTATGTACAAAGCGGCTGGTAACCCGTCGGCACAACTTCGAACTTCTGTTCTTGTACCATCGGCGTGTGTTTGCTCTTGCGGACATAATTTGTGGGGCGTCATGCAGGCCGAGCCGATCGACGTAAACACCCTCGGCTCCGAATTCTCCGGTTCACCGTGTCGTGCCGCTAGAAAAATTATAAACGTGCCCCCTCTTCGCTCGCGCTAAATTCGTGAATACCAGCGTACAAAGGTATCTTCAGATGAGCGAACGTATGTGCATTCCATGAGCGTATGCTGTGGAGCAATTTTCGTTATTTCTGCAGCCGCGAACTGCGCGCGTCCAGATACGGCAGCGTGTTATGAGCGGTTCGAAGACCGCCTGCGTTCTCATATGAAAGTTACACACGCAGAGGCCCGACTTAGAAGAACATTGTAACGCGCCTACATTAAGTGCATTTAATGCGCGCGTACTGCCGCGAGCTGCACGCAGGGGCAGCAGCGCGCTCTCAGCAGCTGAACAAACTCTGTTTCCGCAATTAGCGCTTATTCGCAATGCACCCTTTAGCGCGGACCGCCTGCGTTCGTATATGAAAATTACACACGCAGAAAATTCCAGAGTTACAAGGACATTGTAACGCGCCTACATAAAGTGCGCTGAATGCGCGCGTACAGCCGCGAGCAGCGCCTTCTGAGCAGCTGAACGCTTATCTATTTCCGCAATTAGCGCTTATTCGCAATGCACGCTTGAGCACGGCATTCAGTGATTCTCTATAACGCATATTCAGTATTTATTTGCTTCATACTCGGATACTACCTACATTTCTTACTAATTAGCTTTTATTGTTAAGCATCACGCCACCGCGTTAAAGCGAATGCCTAACGCGTGCCCCAAGGTCAAGGACAACCTCCCCAGTTTACCAGTGACAGGTCTCCCACAAAACAAAAAAGTAATGCACTTGCACTTCTCTCTTGTGAACGTCCATGTGTACTTGGCCCTCCCCTCAGACAGATGATGCAGTACCCATTAAAAAAAAGCATTACCCTCTTCCTCAATGGAACAGCTGTTCTTGAGAAAATATGGTTCTGTTGAATTACTTCACCACAGCAGCAGAGAGGTTGGCTTGTTCGCAATTCAGAATTTCACAATCGTAACACAGAAACATGAGGACTGTAGCAAATATGCAGAAAACTGGAAAAACTATCATATGTGCACTCCCTCGTCCACCTGCACACTACGTTAAACTTTATTTATACAACAGCAACCTTCAATTATGCTACTATTGATAAAAGATCACCCAATCTACGTTAAAACACAGAGATGACTTTCTGTCTTTCTGTTGCCTATCTTCTACAATATGTCATAATCTGTGAATCATCTGTTCAATGTGTTTGGTAATAAAACACAAGCAGTTACATTGAGCAGGCAGTGTTTCAGCAATTTGTTTTGCAAGCACAAATTCATTTCTTCAATTTGCATGCACGACAAGTAGTCATACTTCAATTGATACAAGAACCAGTGGTTGCAACATTTTATTGGAATCAAAACAGCAGCAGTTCTCGTGTCAATGTAAGGATATAGGTATATATTTCCATCGCCGTGCACAGAACCTACTCCCAAAACTGAACACGTGGAACAACATATACAGTACAGCCTAAGCACTATACATAATTCACAGCAGTAAAGCAATACGAAAGTAGGGTGTAAAATCTCATCATGATGCGCACTAACGTGTGCACTTCACCGTGCCAGTATGTAAGTATAATCCAAAAAAATAAGCTACCCAAGGAACTTGGTGTCAGCCTACACACGAAGGCAACTAATTAGTACAATAAGGCTAGCATCACTTTTGGGAAATATGAAACCGTGTAGACAGGCAGTTGTACAGTTTTTTATTGCATTAGTTTACCCTATGGCATCAAAACATGTCGCACATGATTTTGGAGTTGAGTTTCCTACAAAAAAGCCCAAAATAGACCTGTGGTGTTGACTGTACGTCCACTTACCAAGGTGCATAAAAGCATTCAGCAATGCCCACAAAATTACAAGGTTGCCTTCATATGTTGCTGTACATATTTACTCACAGATACCTGGAAGCCATCGTAAATTTCTGGAAGTGTGCTTGGAACTTGTCGGCATAATCACATGACTGCAATGTACCAATACTTCTAATATGCATCACAAGTACAGCCATGCTCAATGTTTTTATGCCAGCTAGTGCCATCTGTAACTCAAAAGTTCATCCTTAATTCCTCACTTGATGGCTTACGCATAATTACCACATTGAAAATAATCCAAGCACCATGGCTGCAACGTCAACTTGCAATTAGGCAATCACAGGCACTAAATAAAAAAATTCCTGTAAATAGTGACTGGTCGCTTTGCACATTGGACCCTAGGACTTGATATGCCATGAGGATGAATAAAAATTGACCACACATATATAGAGGCTGTGAAACAGCAGGAGTTCATTTCATAGGTAAGGAAAACGTGAAAATGAAATCAGAACACATAGCAACAAAGGGGACGGAACGACACACTACTAACAACTGAAGTTGAACATGTGCTTGGCTTTTTTAGTCATGTGTGTTTATATCTTTCTGTGGTTTTGATTACACTACAGTTACTACTAGCGCATTGTCCTGTCTGCCCCCTTCATTCCTCTGTGGATGTGTGATTGTTAAGTCTTGTAATTTTTTCGTACTGTGTGTTTACATCTTTCTGTGGTTTCGATTAAACTTCAGTTGCTAGAAGCGCGTCATCCTGTCCCCTTCATTTCTCTGTGCTGTGATTTTTTTTGCACCCTCTTTAACTATAAATATACACCAACTCGCCCAACTGCCCCTGTTAAGACTTATGTTTGCTGAATAACACTGGGTCCACTCAGCGTCTTTTTAAACAATGCGAAATTTTCAAATGCACACGATATCAGAAAGGTTGCACGCAGTATTGCGCATAACACTCTGCATCAATACCAGTGTTGGCCTAAATGTGGTAAGATGTACGAGCTGTTCGACATAGTGTAAAGTGAGGCACATCAGGGTGTTCCCACAATCATGGGTGTCGGCAGGGTTTGCACAAAGGGCACCTGCCGCCATCAAGACGCACCAGCACTTGACCCCACCCAAGCTACACCAATGCTCTCCTGCTCACCAGGCCGACACGTTACGCCGCCTTGCACCCCCAAGACAAAATCCTGCCAACACTCATGCCCACAATACACTTGACTTGAACACAGACTGGTGGGCAAGCAACACTTGCTGCTTTGCCAGAAGTGTATTCCTGAAAATTACACAAAAAAGAAGTCCACTAAGATTTCTGTATACATAAAAATGAATGTCTTACGAAGATTCGCACTTGACTATCCTTATTGCAGACATTTTGTCAAAACACGAAATAAATACAAAATTGAGATGCTGCTAAGTATTTCCTTGTGAGCGTTTCACTTCGTGTGCACAGGGCGAAAAACAAACGGATGTAAAAAAAAATGCGAAACATCACCAGAAGTGTACTCTTGCCATGTATACCATTATGTGGGTAGTTTTTGATGTCAGTAAAGTTATCATTATAAGTACACTTTAAAAGGGTTGTGAATGTTAGCAAGGTCTTGATTAACCGCACCTACTCTGTTTAGGAGTGAAGATTGGGCAACTTGGCACTGAACCATGGCAAAATAAACAGCGCACTTCTAGTGAGGATAAACTAAGGCCTGGGCACAATAACAGCGCTTTCACCTTGTCAAATTGTGTCAACAGTCATGATACTATGTATTGACCTTGAAAACTATGGCAACATAATGCAAAACAGCAAATTAACGAGAGGGAATAAACAAGATGATTCCACAATCTGGTTCAACAGACTCAACAGCTGACTTATATCAATGCGATTAGATTAGCCTTGCACATCTCCTAATGGCTAAGAATATGCACATGTAACCTTGGCAAATTCCACTGTTGATACGTGACCAATGAAGTTGCATTCCTTCCATGCCGTTGAATGGCCGTTCCTTCTTTTCTGTTTTCACTGTTTTCTGATTTTCATTGTTTTCACTAGCGTAAATGTTCACCCTTTTGATTTTGTCACTTTGCAGATGGCGTAGGTGTTTTGCCTTTGAATGTGCACGTTTCTTCTGCTTTGTCTTTCCTGTTTCTTTTTGTATGTGTATATGTTTTGCCTTTGAACGTGCACACGTTTCTGCTGCTCTGTCTCTCTTTTTGCTCTACTGGGCCTTGTGCACTTCTCAAGCTACCATTGTCGCTTTTCACTCGAGGCCCATTTCCTGTATTTTGCTGGAATAAACATTTATCCATTCATTCAATACCATAAAACGCATGTGCTTCACAATACACACTGCACTTAGCAGATGTCTGTCACATGATATGGCCGTCATTGTATAGCTTTAACATGATTTATTCGTTCTAGCTAAATGAATCCAAGCTAATGATGTTAATGTACCTTGATATGCTATTTCACTGTTCCTTGATGCATATCTACGAAGGTACAGTGCTTATGTACCTTAATATGCTATTTCAGGAGACGGGCAGAGTGCGCAATGCCAAATTGTTGCCGAAAAGTCTTTTCACTTCCTGACAATCTGTGCTTCGGTGGGTTCTCACAGTTGCATGGCGGGAGAAAGATGTCCAGGGTAGTTGACTGCATCCAAGGTAGATGCTGCAAAATGAGAGCGCACGGTCTTGTCACATGTCAATGTGCGCAAATTGACACGATGACGAAGGATTAAAACAAACAAATGAAGTTGGAGAAAAGAATAAATCACATTCCATCATGTGACAATGTGATAACCGTGGCCTTTTGCTCTAATGTATATTCCCTGAAAGTATCATGCCTCATTCATGCTTTATCGCAGGCAAGAAAATTATATCGTGCAAACAACTTTATCAGGGCGCACTCCTGGGTCGATTGACTGGTCGTATGAACCATGAGTGATATTCACATAAGTTCCAAAACATGCATCACACATCATTGCTATCTGAGTTTAACGACTTAAATGCGAAGCATTTGTTAAACACTTCTACGAGTTTGAACGGATCTATCTACCTATCTATCTAGCCGCCTACGACTCATAGCTCGTGTGGGTGTTTCGTTAATGGGATGTATGCCAAAATTCGTGTGGCATGACACGACTGCATGAAGAACATGAATGATGGGTCTTAACTTGAAAATCATGATATGCATTTCATTAACGACATGATTTACACGTCACTCTCTTGGTTCTCTTGCGACTGTTTCGTTAACTTGATATTTACCAAAATAGGTATGGCGTCACAAGAGTGTATGAAGCACATAAACGACAGTTTCTAACGTGCAAATCATGACCGCTTGTCATGTATGGCGTTATTTTGACAACATGGTCTCGGGGGCGCTAGTGGCCGTTTCGCCTGCTTCATATACACCAAAATTGGTATTGTGCAGTTTGACTGTACGTCCAACATAAATGACAGCTGGCAACATGAAAATACTGACATGCATGTCATGTACACACGCCACGCTCATGGTGCGCTCGCGGCCGGTTCGCTAGCTTGACATACACCTAAATTGATATAGCGTGACGTGACTGTGCGACGAACATAAATGACATATAGTAACATGAAAATAACGACATGCATGTCATTTACGGCATGGAGCCCGGTGCACTCGCGTCCGGTTCTCTAACTTGATATCATACCAAGATTGGCATAGCGTGACGTGACTGTATGACGTACAGTCAGCCACAAAAGTTTACGGACCACGCGAGCGCGTGGCCAAAAGCCTCTTCGCGACATTTCCGCTACGTAAGCGGCGATCTACAGCAGCGCTACGCCCAAGACGCATCCCTCCCTTAATCGATGGCCTGGCTATTTGCCCACTGGGTACGAATATTTGACACCTTTCACTTCCTAACGCGACGCGCTCTTCGGCAGCCGTGGCTACGTGCTTCTGTCTGGAGAGCAGTCTATCAGACTAACGGTTATTTGTCGCAATCTTTCTCACAAAGTGATAGGCACCCAACGGTCCACCGTTCGATGCACGCCGTGGTTGCTTTGCTTCTGCTATCAAAGTAGAAGTGTGACTCTCGTACCGCAGATAAGCGCTTTGCGGGAAAACAACACACTAACAGTGTTCTGCGCGGCAGTAGAATACTGATATACCTGTGAAAAAGAAGAAGACCCGTTTCCGGCCCAGCGCTGTGATCTAATGTAGATGGCGTACTGCTAGGTGGCGCGGACAGGCAGTCTGGCACGCGCTCGCGTGGTCCGCAAACTTTTGTGGTTGACTGTACATTAATGACAGCTGGTAACATGGAAACAATGAATGACATGCGTGTAATGTACGGCATGGGTTACATGCCACGCTCATAGTGCGCTGGCGGGCATTTCGCAAGCTTGACATGCCGATTTTCTTTTCTTTTTTTTTTTTTGCCTTTCATTGCACTTTTCAAGCGACGCAATGTGCAGAAGGTCATCTACAGGTGCATAAGCGACGATAAGGGCTCGCAAAGAGAGAGAACATCAGTATTACTTACCATTTTTGTTCCTGACTGTGCCGAGCACGCAGGGTGCCCATCATCTGCTTGGTAATGCACAGCGGCACGCTCGCTTGAGTCGACAGGCCGTCGCGATTATCGCACTCGCAGCACAGCATGTCGCACTGTCGTCAAACCATGCATATCACATCCAGCGGCGAGAACACAGTGAGGCTGCAGTGGCTGCAGGCACAAAACGCGCACACACGACCGACACAGCTGATCACTTGAGAAGTGGCGTTCACAAGGCCTAGCCGCCTAGCTGGCCTAGCTACGACGATCGCGCCGCCGCGGGGACGACTCCCTCCTCACGTTTCTTTCTTTTTTTCTGTCTTTTTTTTCTTCGCGCGCGCATGAGGCGCGAAGCTTTATCCCATTTCACTTCGGTAGCGCCTCGCCTGGCTTGCTTTTGACCTGGCGGGGGCGGGCCGCAGTAGGCTGCTGCAGCCGCCAAGGCCAAAGGGCTTCCTCGCTTTCTCTCCGTCCGTTCGCAGGGTCTCGTATCTCTTTCTCTGGGCTATCTGTGCAAGGGATTTTTAGTGCGCTGAAGCATGCCGCCTCTTTCTTTTACTTCTTTCCCCCGCACAGCTGCATACATGCCCGCCAGCACTGAAGGCATTATGGAAAGCTTCGGAAAAAATAGAGAAAACATGCCAGAGGAAATGAGATGGGAGTTTTTTGTTCTTGGAACTCCATTCGACGAATGGCGTCATATAGTGAATTTACCTCCTTTCCTCCACATAATTTCTTAACGAAGTAAAATTGAGGACGCAGAACTTTATTACACCCACCTCATTACACCCTAAGGTAGTACTGCCCAGATGAAGGTAGTATTAAGGAGGATTGTAGCCCTTAAAACGCCCAATTCGGCTAGTTTGCGTTTGCAGTGTAGTAGCTAGTTTATCAATGCCAGAAGAAGCCAAAAGGTTAGTGGGAGAATCTGTACGTTTGAACTTGTTGTGTACAAACAGTATGGCTTTGCGTTGTACAGCGTCTAATTACTAATACTATTAAGTGAATAAGGAAACCAAACTACGCTGGCATATTCTAATACTGGTCTTACGAACATGGTGTAAGCCAATAGTTTTGCGGGCGCTGCTGAAATTCTAAGTCGTATTTTTAGGTAGAAAAGTTTACGCAGTGTGGCTGCAGTGATGTTAGCTATATGTGTATACCCCCTATCAGGTCCGATATTAATGTAGTGCATAAGTACTTATCAGGGGCGTAGCCAGAAAATTTTTTCGGGCGGGGGGGGTTCGACCATATTTTATGTATCTTCGTGCGTGCGTTCGTATGTGTGCGTTTATATATACGCAAGCAAAACTGAAAAATTTCGGGATCCCCCCCCCCCCCCTTTGGCTATGCCCCTGGTACTTATGTCGCACAACATTAGTTAGTGGTGAACCATGAATGGTATAAATTAATTGTGATGGATTCTGATCACGTGTTACCGTCATAGCTGCGGACGTTTTCGCATTAGTGGACATTTGCTACTTAGCACACCAATCCGCTAGCTTGGTTAGACATTCATTGAGGTAAATGTTGTCTGTGAAGCTGTTTACCTCCTTATAAATAATGCAGTCGTCTGCAAACAGCTTGATATTGCCACGTACGTTTCTTATCACTTTTGCTGCATTCGCCCACAAAGGCTGTCGGCAACGCTCAGCGCAAACCGCGCCTCATTCTTCGAGAAGCTTCACGATTGTTGTAGATGATTTTGTTAAGATTGCGCGCTAGACGCGAACGCTCGAGCTCATTCTAGAGATTTCGCAACCACCAGCGATATCGCTGGAAAGTTCGATAGCGCCGGTATAAAAGCCGACGCGCTTGACCGCTTGTCAGTTGATCGACGGACGACGCCCTGTTCGCCGCTATCATTGTACAGCGTGTATTGCTGTAGTTCTAGTTCTCATTTTCCCGGCCACAAGTTCGGCCAAATAAACAGTTTCATTCTGCAAACGCCGACTGCTGTCTTCGTCGACGTCACGACCACGTGACATCTGGTGGAGGTGCTGCTTCATGATCCGGACGCCACCGCGAAGCGCTGACCCAAGCCCAAGCCGCGAAGAAGACGACTCTAAGGACAACCCGGATCCTCGAACCAGCCGCCGGCAGAAAGGACTACCCCCCGAATACGAACCCCTACCGGACAACACCAGGATCACAGCGAAGAAGACAACAGCCACAATGACAACCGCTGGGGCGCCTACAACGGTCGTCATGCACCAACCGAGGGAGCCGCCGACATTCCGCGGATCACCATGCGAGGATCCAGAAAGCTGGCTGGAGGCATACGACCGGGTTTCCACGTTCAACAACTGGGACTGCAACGAGAAGCTACGCCATGTCTACTTCGCCCTTGAAGATGGCGCAAGGACCTGGTTCGAGAATCGAGAGTCCACGCTAACATCATGGGACCTCTTTCGCACCGGATTTCTCGACACCTTCACGAGCGTCATCCGGAAGGAAAGGGCTGAAACCCTTCTCGAGACCCGTGTACAGCTCCCCAATGAGAACATCGGACTGTACACCGAAGAAATGACTCGCCTCTTTCGCCATGCCGACCCCGCCATGTCCGAAGAAAAGAAAGTTCGATTCCTGATGCGGGGAGTGAAGGAAGAACTTTTCGCCGGACTTGTGCGCAACCCACCGAAGACGGTCTCGGAATTCGTTTCGGAGGCCACCACAATCGAAAAGGCACTAGCAATCCGCACTAGGCAGTACAACCGCCGCATGCTAACGACGAACTACGGGGAAGCACATGCGCTGGGCTCCGACGACCTACGTGAGACGATCAGGGCGGTCGTACGCGAAGAGCTGCGAAGGATGTTTCCTGCATCGCAACCCCAGGTCCATTCCATAGCCGACGTCGTTCGCGAGGAACTTCAGCATTCGCTAGGAGTTGCTGCACCGTCGCAACCTGAGCCGGAAGCTATGAGCTATGCTGCAGCAGCCCGCCGTCATGCTGCTCCTCCACGCCCACGCCGAGACGACACACCGCCGCCGCCCCCGACGCCCTACCGTCCACCTGTCGGCCAGACGCCGCCGCCGCCACCGACGCCCTACCGCCCACCTGTCGGCCAGCGCTATACCCCGAGGAAGACCGATGTCTGGCGCGCCCCTGACAACCGCCCGCTCTGGTACCACTGCGGGGAGGCAGGCCACACGTACCGCCGCTGCCAGTACCGTCAGATGGGGCTACGCGGATTCGCCGTCAACGCGCCGCGCCCGCTGCCAGGCGAACGGCCTCGCGACATCGACGACTACCTCACCGGAACACAGTGGCAAGCACGACGACCTTCCCGCTCGCCGTCGCCCGGCCGTTACATGTCACCGCACCGCCGGCAGTACACTGGCCCAAACCGGGGCCGGTCGCCTAGCCCGTATCCGGAAAACTAAGGGCAGCAACCGATGGAGGTGCGGTTGCTGAACGACGAAATGCTGAAGATCCTCCGCCGTCGTCGACGACGCCACGACGAAGTTCCGAGCCCCCGCCGCACGCCGAACGACGTCCTGAAGACGAAACTTTGCGACCGGAAGCAGACCTGACGACGCAACGCGGAAGCAGCGGTGCAAACCGACGTAGCCGTGACCCGACGCCGCGACATAACCGCAACGCAAGACGGCGGACTAGCGACCTCGACATTCTGATCGACGGCCACAACGTCACCGCTCTCGTCGATACTGGAGCCGACTATTCCGTCATCAGTGGGCCGTTCGCAGCAAAGTTGAAGAAAGTTAAGACTGCTTGGGAAGGCCCCGAGATCCGGACCGCTGGAGGTCATCTGATAACGCCGATTGTGTCTGCACGGCGAGAGTCACCATCAATAACCAGACTTATCCTGCGAGCTTTGTAATCCTAAAAAACTGCTCCAGAGATGTGATACTTGGAATAGACTTCCTAAGTGACCACGGCGCCGTCATCGACCTGAGGTCTGAGTCGATAACACTAACCTCAGACAAAGCGCTACCGCCCCACGCGACGCCACGGAACCATGCACTGAATGTGATAGAAGAGCAGGTGACCGTTCCGCCGCGCTCCAGCGTCATTATTTCCGTCGGCACCGAAGAACCCGCAGACCTTGAAGGTGTCATCGAGGGCGATCAGCACCTACTTCTGAACCGTCAGGTTTGCGTCGCAAGAGGTATAGCCGAGCTGCGTCATGGCAAAGCAAAGGTAGTGTTGACGAACTTTAGCCACGAATATAGGCACCTCAACATTGGTACGACGGTTGCCTACATCGACGAATGTGTGGCCACCAGCAATGCTTTCGCCCTCTTCGATGCTGCCGAACCTGCTTCGACGAATCGAGGTCCCGAACCAGATTTCGACGTTAACCCGAGCCTTCCGAAGGTCAAGCAAGACCAGCTCAAAGCGCTGCTCCTGCAATACAAGAACTGTTTCTCGTCGTCATCGCGGGTCCGACAGACGCCCCTTGCTAAGCATCGCATTCTAACAGAAGAAAATTCTCGACCACTCCGTCAGAGCCCCTACAGAGTTTCGACTCGAGAGCGCGACGCGATAAAGAGACAAGTCGACGAGATGCTACGCGACAACATCATCCAGCCGTCCAAGAGTCCCTGGCGTCACCAGTGGTGTTAGTGAAGAAGAAGGACGGGACACTGCGCTTCTGCGTTGATTACCGGCGCCTGAACAAGATCACGAAGAAGGACGTGTACCCCCTCCCACGGATAGACGACACCCTTGATCGACTTCACAACGCGACGTACTTTTCGTCGATGGACCTCAAGACCGGCTACTGGCAGATCGAAGTAGACGAAAGAGACCGAGAAAAGACCGCTTTTATAACACCCGACGGCCTCTTTGAGTTCAAGGTCATGCCTTTCGGACTTTGCTCGGCACCTGCGACGTTCCAGCGCGTCATGGACACCGTACTGGCCGGATTGAAGTGGCAGTCGTGCCTTGTGTATTTGGACGACGTCGTCGTGTTTTCCTCGACCTTCGACGAGCATCTCCGGCGGCTTGAGGCAGTACTTCAAGCAATCAAGACCTCGGGACTGACCTTGAAGCCAGAAAAGTGCCGATTCGCGTATGACGAGCTCTTGTTTCTGGGTCATGTGATCGGCAAGTCTGGAGTGCGCCCAGACCCGCGGGAAAACAGCTGCCATCGCCGACTTCGCGCCACCCACCGACAAGAAGGCCGTGCGCCGATTTCTCGGCTTATGCGCCTATTACAGACGCTTCGTCAAAAACTTTTCACGAATCGCCGAACCACTGACGCTTCTCACGAAGACTAACGTGGAATTCAGGTGGGAAACGGCGCAAGTGCAAGCCTTTCAAGAACTTAAACGACGCCTGCAGACGCCACCCATACTTGCGCATTTCGACGATTGCGCCGATACGGAAATCCACACCGACGCAAGCAGCGTAGGACTCGGCGCCGTCCTTGTGCAGAAGACTGACGGGCAGGAAAGGGTCATCAGTTATGCTAGCCGGTCACTATCCAAGGCAGAAGCCAACTATTCCACAACAGAAAAGGAATGCCTTGCCATCATCTGGGCTACGTCAAAGTTTCGCCCCTACCTCTATGGCAGGCCCTTCAAAGTTGTCAGTGACCATCACGCCTTATGTTGGCTAGCTAACTTGAAGGACCCTTCAGGTCGTCTCGCACGATGGAGTTTGAGGCTTCAAGAATTCGACATAACCGTCGTGTACAAGTCCGGACGAAAACACTCCGACGCCGACTGCCTGTCTCGTGCCCCGTCGACGCGCCGCCGCAAGACGACGACGATGACTGTTTCCTAGGAACTATAAGTACCGATGACTTCGCCGAAAGGCACGAGCCGACGCGGAACTGGGAGGCCTTATGGAGTACCTCGAGTGCAAGACCGCCGTTGTTCCGAAGGTATTCAAGCGAGGACTGCCGTCGTTTTTCTTACGGAACGGCGTTCTCCTGAAGAAGAACTTCTCGCCACTTCGAACCGAATACCTTCTTGTCGTGCCCTCATCATTGCGACCAGAAGTCCTACAGGCCCTACACGACGACCCGACGGCTGGACACCTTGGTGTTTCCCGCACGCTCGCCAGAATACAGGAAAAATACTACTGGCCACGCCTTGCTGCCGACGTCGCCCACTACGTTAAGACTTGCCGAGACTGCCAGCGACGGAAGACACCGCCGACTAGGCCAGCGGGACTTCTGCAGCCAATCGAACCACCTCACCGGCCGTTCCAGCAAATCGGGATGGACCTACTGGGGCCGTTCCCGACGTCGACTTCCGGCAATAAGTGGATCGTCGTAGCAACTGACTACCTCACCCGCTACGCCGAGACAAAGGCCTTGCCCAAAGGCAGCGCCGCCGAGGTAGCCAAGTTCTTCGTGGAGAACATCGTCTTGCGTCATGGCGCCCCAGAGGTCCTCATCACAGACAGAGGTACCGCCTTTACTGCGGACCTAACTCAGGCGATTTTCAAATACAGCGAGACGAGCCACCGCCGCACCACCGCCTACCACCCGCAGACCAATGGCCTCACCGAGCGTCTAAATAAGACAATCGCCGACATGCTGGCCATGTACGTCGACGTTGAGCACAAGACGTGGATGCCGTCCTTCCGTACGTGACCTTCGCTTACAACACGGCCGTCCAAGAAACGACGCAGATGACGCCGTACAAGTTGTCTACGGAAGGAGCCCGGCGACGACACTCGACGCCATGCTACCGAACGTCACCGACGAAGAAAACCTCGACGCCGCCGCTTACTTACAACGTGCCGAAGAAGCTCGACAGCTCGCCCGCCTGCGCATCAAGACCCAGCAGCACACCGACAGCCGTCACTACAATCTTCGACGACGCTTCGTGGAGTACCAGCCCGGCGACCGTGTCTGGGTCTGGACGCCAATACGACGACGCGGACTGAGCGAGAAGCTTCTTCGACGATACTTCGGACCGTACAGGGTACTTCGACGTCTCGGCGCACTCGACTACGAGGTTGTCCCCGACGGCATCACGAACTCTCAGAGGCGCCGAGCTCGACCAGAGGTCGTGCATGTGGTGCGCCTTAAACCGTACTATGCTCGTTAACGCACCTGAGGACTCTAATGTTTGTGTGCTTAGTTTTCTTTAGTATTGCATGTATCCATGTTCTGTTTTTAAGCATCGGGACGATGCTTTTTCAGAGGGGGGCATTGCCACGTACGTTTCTTATCACTTTTGCTGCATTCGCCCACAAAGGCTGTCGGCAACGCTCAGCGCAAACCGCGCCTCATTCTTCGAGAAGCTTCACGATTGTTGTAGATGATTTTTGTTAAGATTGCGCGCAAGACGCGAACGCTCGAGCTCATTCTAGAGATTGCGCAACCACCAGCGATATCGCTGGAAAGTTCGATAGCGCCGGTATAAAAGCCGACGCGCTTGACCGCTTGTCAGTTGATCGACGGACGACGCCCTGTTCGCCGCTATCATTGTACAGCGTGTATTGCTGTAGTTCTAGTTCTCATTTTCCCGGCCACAAGTTCGGCCAAATAAACAGTTTCATTCTGCAAACGCCGACTGCTGTCTTCGTCGACGTCACGACCACGTGACAATATTACAGTCAAGCTCACAGCGGTTTCTATGAAGCTGGACAGCGCAGTACCAAACCCAAACCTCGTAAAAGGATCTAGGTGTCGGTCGTAACAACGCTGACGCAATGACAAACTGCGCTTGTCTGATCGTTTCATTTTGCAGAAAGGTGCTTTATCTACGCTATAAAACATATTTTATGACATGATAGTGAAGAAAGGAACGGCATAACATTGTGAAAGTAGTGTTTTTGTTTTACTAACTACCATGAACCTTACCAACCGATTTTACGCCACACTAACGGTGTAAATTACTTAGCATATTACGCGTAAATGCAGGCGCCTAAGTGCCTTATATATCCATGACGTGAAATCTGTCCACATTTTATGGTGCTGGGTCACCTGCGGCCACGTAGAAAACTTGGAATATGACAATCCAGACAAGGTCCACACTAAAGAGAAAAACCGCAGAAGGCCGATATTGCCACACGAGCTTCTTCTATGTTTATGTAACCGACCCGTTGGACGTGTAACCACTGCCTTGAGCACATCGCGGCGAAGTGTACAACTTATTCTCGAACTAACGCGGTCACCAACGATAAGCTTGGAATCTTCGATGCCACATGTGTAAATACCGTGGCGCCTTGAAACAGGTCAGATTTCTCGACGGCCACCGACTGTTTCTCACCGCTACCACTGTACAGCGTGAATTTCTTGTACCTTGGCTTTTCATTTTCAGGCTACAAGCAGCTCGCGCAATGAAGAGTTGCGTATTTTAGTTTTTTTGCAGCCTTCTTCACCGTCGCAACCTCGTGACAATATAAATATTTATACCATGAGAGCGCGAACGACGACCATACTGAGACCTGATACTGAAATATAGACATCCGTTATCCAACATTTCAAATGTAAGAAAGCATGGCGACTGCTGACGAAATTTCGCTAAAGTGGTCGCCTTGTCTCGTTCATTTCCTTCAGGTCATTCTGTGGGCGAGAATTTATCGTGGTGGCTTTGTGGAGAAGGCGTTGCGCTGCTAAGCATGATGGCGCGGGTTCGTTCGATTCCAGGCGATGGCAGTCGCTTATCGATGGGTGCGATATGGAGCAACATCCGCGCACCGAGATTTAGGTCCACGTTAAAGAACCACAGGTGGTCGAGATTATTTCAGAGTCTCTTACTGTATACGACATGTCTCATTACGGCTCTGGTACATAAAAGGTGAGGATTTTCGCTGCAGAGAAAGCGAAAGCCAGTCTTGTTTTTGCTAGTCGAGAACAGGAAACAAAAACGCCGCTGTTATCACTGTCCGCCTTACAGTCTGCCATGCTATACGGAATTTGCAACGCCGTAAAGTTGTAAGGGATGACATTCATTCATTCATTCATTCATTCATTCATTCATTCATTCATTCATTCATTCATTCATTCATTCATTCATTCATTCATTCATTCATTCATTCATTCATTCATTCATATGTCGACACTGCTTTAGAGTCGTAGCACGAACAGTTTGTGGTACAAATTAAAAATCAGGGGCTTGGGAGGTTCTTTGGACTTCGTCAGAGACAAAACAAAACGCTCGTACGCGGCAAGCAACATTGACGCAACCATACATGTAAAATGTCTTATTAAACCTAGAGACTTACACAAAAAAAGGATTTTTTTTTACAATATTCAAACTTCAGGAAAAAAGTCTTTACAGCAGCACGAAAAACGTGCTGATGGTTTAGAAGTTGACAACGTGCAATCATTTCTCGGCTTTTAGCGGTAGTCTGCGACGAAAACCAACAACTGCTTCCACGCCTGTCAAGTAGGCTACATCAAGCCTTTCCTTAAAATGGGTAAGTGTCTTGGACAGTAGCTTGTTTCTTTGTTGCGTTGTTTGTAGCGAGTCATGAATACAGAGGTTTATAACCGGTGTTGCGTTTAGGCCTAGGCGTCAATGTTTATGCTCACTATCTCGGTACACAAACGTTTCAGAAAGAAAAATCACATCTTCCACGAATACGATTCTCTTAAAGTCTAATTCTATATCGTAGTTCTAAGATCACTTATACATTTGTGTTAATTATTTGAAAACATGGAGGCAATTAAAGCACGTAAATCACTTGTAGATGTACTGTTCCCTACAAAGCTTTTTGTTATTATTGCTGACACTATGAGTATGCTCTAGAAGAACTTGTTTTTGGGCGAGTTGGTGCCATAGTTTGCTGAACATATCGTAACTGGCGCGAAGCTATAAGCATGAAAAAGGGCCGGAGGAAAGAGACAGAAGAGCGCCAAACTACCAACTGTTTATTGCCAGCGTAGGCTGAAAAACAGGTAAACTTCCAAACATGCGCAGTGGCGTGGAAAAGTTACCCCAAACATGACATCACGTGAGCAGTTCATTAAAGAAGGACAACTCAGATTGAAAGAGAACAATGGATGTGTCACTGACACAAGCGGAGCCAAATATGCTGCATTTCTGTGAATTTGCGTGTTTGTCGGCGTGTGAGGGGGTGTATTTTCGGAGAGAGAGAATGTCTTTATTAGGAGTAAAAAATCAACCCCCTTGTTGGAAGCATGTTAGAAATCGAACATGTTTCTCATTGTAACATGATGAAGCTGCCATGAGAGCACTGGGACAGGGGCAAGTAGAGATCAACGTAGACACTGCTCACAGAGGGCTAGTATTTAAGGGGGCAAATTTAAAAGGAAGGAAATCTGTCGCAAGAAAACATTTTGGGCAGGTTGGTGAGGCTTAGCTAATGTTTTTTGTGGCACGCGCAAGCACGCACGCACTTTGTACAACGCTGAGTATTTTCTTGCAGAGCTGAGCTGTTCCACTTAATTGGTTGGGGCTTTCTAGTTTCGTTGAAATACAGGTCTAAAGAGGGAAGGAAAAATAATTACAGAACTTGTAATCCTTTCCGTTCGCAGAAAAATATCTAAGCTGCGTCGAGTTCGTTGCCTCAGAGGATTTTGTAAGCCGAACAGCCGCGCGCCATCTGTAAATGCTGACTGATACGCTCATGAGATAAGGAGTAACGACCCGGATTTGCTGGAGGCGCGTGAAAGTGCTGTGGCAGATACGGAGTTCTAGCTTGCATTCGCCGTAGCCTCAAGTCAGAGCTTATCCGGCTCCCACTGCCCTGTGCTTGCAGAGCCCGCAGAAGCGCGCTTATGTTCGCCGAATGATAAAACAGACAGCGACTTGCTGGAGCTCAGTATAAGAGCATTAGGCGGAAGGATTAAAGGAGCCATGGCGGGGTGGTTCACACTGATCTCAAAGTGACATATAAAGTTAATATGAGAGCGTGTGAACTACTAGTGTGCGCAACAATATAGTCGTTGGCGGAAAGGAAATTTAATAAAAAAGAAAAAAAAAAGACAAAAAAGTGTCATTACAACAGGCCGGTCTGAGCTGCGACAATTATTTTATACCAGCGCAACTTGGATTACACGAATATATTATGTGTCGAGAGATTTCACAGCTTTTATTCAGAGTGCCCGCAAAGCTACATTTTACTCTTCACCAGTAGCCCTCACCTTGCAGTAGAAATGCCTTTCCAGTGTTGCTAAGCGAAAAAGAACAAAGGTGTAGTACAAGGGGCCTAACAATTCAAGCTGTATTTCTCAGGAGGAGGAAAGTCAAGTGAAAGTCGATTTGGAAACAGCATATCTAAACAACGTACTTTTCAGGAAGAAATAAATGACTTCTTCCCACATAAGCAGAAACTTCCATTCCGTTTTATCCGAAATCATGAAGTGACGAAAGAAATTAAAGAATGGAACCAGGCCGCACAGGATAGGGTAAAATGAAGATCGTTGCAAGAGGACATGAAGGAGAGAGGGTATAACATGGTATATCGGAGGCGAGTCGGAGGCATTCAAGTGGTCAAGTGCTAGGAAGAAGGGGTGAGCGGAGATGAGGAGCAGCGGCGCAGGTGGTAGGGCCGAGTCTGGCGTGAATGAAAGCAATGTACAGCCGCAGGTGGTGTGACATCAGTGATGACGTCATCAGCCTTCACGACATTAAGTCAGTGAAGCTGGCCCCTCAGCTCCGCTATACATTGGTGCCTACGACGTAAGTCAGTTAGAGCCACGCATAGTTTTTATGTGACATTTGCCAACCGGCCGCCCAAATATGCACTGTACTGACTGGCTCAGACGAAGGAGCCGTCTCTGACTGACTTCTTGGTCTGTTATCAGTGCACCATTCACGGAGCTTTCTCTTATAGTGAACAGACTGTAGCCGAAGGAGAAAAAACATGGTTGATCCCTCCGTCGTAGGAATCGGAATAACACGAAAGTAAAGCGTGCCCTTACAGAAGTAACTGAATGTTTACTGTACATTGATATATGAGAGCTTGCACAATGTATATTGATGTCTGACAGCTAATGGCACCGTTTAACGTGTATGCACCCACTTTGATGATTTGTTGTACATCTCCATCCCGACGACTAACGTCCATTTAAACAAACCCTTGCGGTAGCTGTAGTAGATAACGGTGAAAGCGTAATCAGAGAACGAGGTGTGATAGCCAGAAGAGCGTCGCATATTGGACGCAGAACTTGGTCGCCATCCCGCGGCATGTTAAAATGTGATTGAACACCACGGCCGGACTAGCGGGAAACGCAAAGCGCGTCGTGCCGCCTCGGTAGCCCGGCCGCGATTTTTCTCGGGGCGAGCGCGTGAGCGTGGACGCGGTGTTACAACCAGGTGAGGCAGGCGCGCGTCGCAGAGCTATTTTTGTTTTGTATTTGCGTGATGCTATGAGCGAGGCCGACGCTTTTACTGGATGGATGTATGTAGGGTGCCTTGATGCGCGTTTTGTTGCGCGTTCACACCACTGATCTCCACTAGGAGGAGCTGGATGGCGCATCGAGCACGCGGGCGTGAAGCCACCGGAAGTCGCCGTTTTTGTCCCGGAAAAGAGCTTTTCTCTTCTTTTTTTTAAAGAAATACCTGCTTGTAGCGCAGTAAACTGTACGAATCGACCGGAAAAGCCGTCAGGGAAAACATTTCACGCGCAAGTACCTCAAAGTTGCATTACTTTTTACGCATTTTGTACGTTGCAGCACTCCGCCGTATTCGGACGGTGTCGGCACGGCGTCTGTCATCTTTGTGTAGCGTTCGTCGGCGTCTAAAGTGAGGCGTATCGCAGAGTTTGAAAAAATAAAAATAAAAACGATCATAACAACAGCTGCCACCCGAGAATATTTGAATTGCGCGACTGAGACGCACAGAAGACGCCGGCTTCCGGGACAAACAGGGCACCTTCCGGTGGCTTCACAAGCGCCCGCCTCGCAGATCGAGGGATGCGACATCCAGCCTTTTAATGGAGGTCAGTGGTTCACACATCGAGGCACACTAGATGTATGGATGCTGTGAGCGTCCCCTTTATAACGGGGCGGTGACAAGTGTGCCACCAGGCTCGAAAAAAAAAAAAAAAAACGCTTGGGCAAAGGTCGCCACCTCGCGGTGTGTTAAGGCATTGACAAAATTCAACTTCTATTGAAAGGGCGCCGAACGGGACGGACGCGTAACGCGTTGCAGGTGCTAGTCGCAGAGGCCGCAGCAATGACGAATTACTTTACCTTACCACTCCCAGAGGTCAACACCACCTAGCCAACCGGGAGAGTGGTAGATATAAAAGGCGCGTTTGTAAAGTCTCCAGAGTCTGTGACCGTGGCGCAGTGGATAGCGTGCCCGGCATCTGTGGTTGCGGACCGAGTGGTCGTGGGTACGATGCCGGTTGACGGTACCTTTTTTTCTTTGCCATCTGATCGTGTATATTTTTTCGACATCATTTCCGTGACGGAAATACGTCACTGAAGTCTTGGTGGACCCCGGCATAAAACACTTTCGTGTTAAAAAATTCCAGCAGCTAGCTTTGTCAGCGTGAAAGAGCATAGAAAAATGAAACTCAATTTATCGAGGTGTATCAATTAGGCAGAAGCCCACTGTGGTCACTTCCCTAACGTATGATACAAATAATTTACAATACCTAGTGTGTAACAATGTTTCTCGGAAGACAAGTAGGAAAGTTATGGTCTCATTTGTTTTCACATTGTATGTTTTTGCGATGTTAGAGAAATCACTAATCTAGTTGGCCTTTTCTGTCCTTAAGACTTTACAACTCGTTCGTTATGTATGCTTAGAGTAAAAGAAAACTCCGCATACGCTGCAACTCGCATGAAAATTGGACACGAGCGCAAGAGAGCATCTCGAAAGTAATGTGAAGGAGAGCAGCGTGGAGTACTAGAATAATAAAAAAAGTTATATTTTTTCAGTAATAAATGAAGCAATTCGGTGCGCTAATGTCGCGTGGTCGTAGCATTAGAAGGATAAATACGATTCCAGTGAGAAGAGTGAAGAGCATAGCATAACCAAGACAAAAATAGTCAACACGCACATATACACTGTGTCGTTAAAACGAAACAAAGCTTAAATGCGCTAGTAACGGCCAAAAATGCCACTGTCTTCAAGAAAAATTTTCAATGCTCTTAAAGCACGCTTCTGTAAACCTCTTGTTGGCCACGGGCCCAAAAGTTTCCTTAAACTTAGTGGTCTGCGGTCTAATGTCGTTAACGATGATTTACGACGGCGTCTTGGTGCGTCGTGCTGCGGGCATTCTAGGAGGAGGTGATATATGTCGTCATCTACGAATCCACAATCACATTCAGGAGTTTCAGCGCGGCCAATTTTGTGTAAAAAATGCTTGGTGTAGGCAGTTCCTAGCCTTAATCGGTGAATAAGGGTTTCCGCACTTCTGTCTAAAGATAACGGAATTTCAAATTCGATAAGTTGATCTACATGATATAAATCACGGCTTTTAGAATTTTGGTCGAACCACGTATTTCTACACATATTGAAAGATTTTGTCTTTAAAATGCTGCGCAATTCATTTTTCGACATTGGAATATAAAAGATATCATTTTTGCGATGTGCTTGTCGTGCTGCTTGATCAGCTGCTGTGTTGCCGGGAATGTTGGAATGTCCCGGTATCCACTGGAACAATATTTCATCATGCTTTTGATTTGCCTTGGTGAGCTATTTAAGTGTCTCGTAGATCAGACTATTATTGATTGTTTTTGCTTTTGTGCTACAGAGTGAGGTTAGTGCCGCCTGCGAATCACTGAAAATTACCCGTTTTTGAGCATTTATTACAGAAATGGTAAATTTTATATCACGTAGAATAGCGAATAGTTCAGCTGTTATAGACGATGTCACACGAGATAGCTGAAACGCATCTTGTACGTTGAGGGTCGGTACAATAAATGCTGAAGTTGAAGATGTTGGTACACTGGAGCAATCTGTATAGACATGTATGTAGTCTGGATATCGCATATATATCTACTAAAACGGTAGTTGTTGGGCGGCTCGAATGAACATGTCATTTTTTCTGATTATGCCTTCCACTGACATTTCGACCTTTGGTAGCGTAAGCAGCCATGGAGGATAATCAACGTCTGAGTTAAAAAAAATTGTTCCTTGGTAACACACTAGCTTTTTCCTTAATTTCTTTATGAACGCAGCTTCTATTCCTTTGTAATATCTCCAGAGCCAATGGATGGTTTCTATGTTGCGTCTGAAGGCGAAAAAAATGCCGACGTGTTCCTATACTTCTCATATATGTGAGTGCTTAAGTTGTTTTGACTGTTATGTTATGTCTTGACTGTTACGATAAGTTGTATATTGTGTGTACTGCGGGTAAGTTGTGCTCAGAAATTTGGACCATATGTGCTCTCCGTTATACACCTGTAAGAGCCAAGGAGTAGCCGGCGCCTTCTTTGTGCGACAACATCTCCTTAAATTATGTCAATAATAAAAAAAAGAGTGAAGGAAAATGTTCAGTGTGTTAGAAGGAGCAAACACGACAACAAAGAGGGAACGGTACATAAGCCGAAAACACTTGCCCGCAGAAGAGCTCGTTACCCATAATATTCGTTCTTACGAACAGCCTGCAGAATTAACCATGACAGCAGGATCGCACGAGGCTCCGTCCAAGGAACGTGAAACATTATCCGCGCGTCAGCGTGAGAGAAGTTCGTCGGTCATGCTGAGCATTTCTTCCCATTTGGTTTTTCATGTGCTTGCACGTTAGCGCCAAGTGCAGTAACCTGTATGCGGAACTAGCGGCAGGTACGTCCAGGTAACACAACCTTTTTGGCACGGAGCGGCTGCTGTGTTGCTTGCGTTATAAAGATTTTTTCTAAGACTGAATTTACATATTTTTTCGTTTAATATTATTTTAGCTGTGGATTGCTTTCTGGTTGACCCCCCCCCCCCGCCCTTTCTTGGCATAACCCGCAGGTTCGTTCCTGAGGTTTGTGTAATGAACTGCTTGCATCCTATTACTCAGCCCAGAACCGTGACGTACTTGATATACTGCCCTGACGTCACTTAAGACGTGATGTTGGAGCTCTTCCCAAATTTTCTGGAAAAACTAAGCAGCGTACAAGTTGCGCAAATATAGTGTTTGGTAACTCGTTACTTAAAGTTAGTATCCATTATCTCGCGTCTTCCTGTGCATTCTCACATACATAATTTTACTTTTTTTTGTTTTGTCGTGCACATGGTATAGCGGGTGTCAACCACGTCTTTTCCATGCTGTGCTTTTCAACTCTCTGTGAAACCACATAACATTCATTCAACTCTTAAAAAGATAGAATGGCCGAACAAGGAGGTGCGTATTATATTTCGCGATATAGGCTCCTTTGGTGCCTCGTGTAATCTAAGTCAAAGTTTTGTTCAAACCAAACACTAAGGAGGCATTAGGACTCTTTCTACAGACGTATAATTTGCAGAGAGGCCGACTTGCTCTTACAACACGAGGCATCTCCTCGCAGCGAGGCGAGGCGCTAGATACGTGCCTGATGCTCGCTCCGAGCACTTCCACTGTAATGTGAATAATCGTGACTGGGCAATCCTGGGATATTGCAGTGGTTCCCGCTGTAGATGTAGAGCGGAGGCTTACAGTACCAGGGATTCAGCCGAAAGCAGCATTCTCGTTACCAGCTCTAAACAAGTCATGCTGTTTGTGCAGCACAAGGACCATCTTCAGCTTTACAGTGATGGCTCGACAGATATTGGCGGACCTGCAGGAGCTGTGATCTTCCCGCCAAAAGCAGCAATCACTCACTTCAGAACCTCTCACTGCACAATGTCGACTGCTTCGAAGTGCAGTAATCTCCACGGCCGTTGACGCTGTTCAGTGAGAGGTTCAAACGTATGAACAAGAGCCTCCACTAATAGTAGCGTAATTAAAGATTCCAGGTCAGACCTACAATGCCTGTTATGCGCTCCACATAGTGAATCATAAGACCAACTAACGGGTGCTAGAAGTAAGTCATTCGTACCATCAATTAGGAAGAAAAGACATGACATGCCACTTCCATACCTTTCAGCCCCCTACGGCATCATCGGCAACGAACATGCCGAAAATGCTGCTAAGAATGCTACAACAATGACCTGCAAGAACCCTACTCACAAACTTTGGCAACAACGACGATTAGCACACTTGATGCGTGATGTCGCACGCTCCATGTGGAACAAGCTCGGTTTACCGCATAACCTCCTTCCCGGGTGTTCTTGCATTTTGCCCCCTCCTAAATGCGGCCCCCGTGGCCGGGCACCGAACCTGCACACCCGAGCGGCCAGACACCATCTCCGCTAAGCTACCACGACTGTCTTTTTCAGCCTATGTCTCTCCCTTCTTTCCCTGCGCTTTTCTTTCTTGCCTTTTTGGCTTCTCTTACCCCTTCCCGAATGCAGGGTAGTAGACTGTTTATGCATGTTCCGGCTAACCTCCCAGCCTTTTTACTTGCCCCTAGGCTCTTATATGATGTCTTAAGCAGAGTGAGTCGATGTCTGTCCATAAAGAAATACGTGTTTTCGACTCTCACAAACTGTCTCGTTCTGCGCAGCACTTAGGATACGAGCTACGCTTGCAGCAGCTGTGGTCGCGGCATTGCCTCGCATGGCAACCGGGTGCGAAGTGCAGTGCGCAGTTCCCATCGACGAGCGTAGCGCAACGGTCGATTTTGCGATGCGTCTGCTCTCGTTTTCTATATTGAGCGACAGATTGAACGGCATTCGTGCCGCGTTCTCAATGTGCCACGTTCAGAACACATTGTGCGGTTTTTGCTGCCTGGCGTAGGTATAAAAATAGATGGCTTACCGGGGTCGAAACGATGTTTCGCGCCATTCAGATCTACATCTGACGCCCCCTCACACGCCGTACGCGGTTCTACCGGGGTGCCATTTACGCATAAATGCGCGCCCGGAAAGCGTTCCTGTCGGACGCCCTTTCCCATTTGTTACTTCTGCACTTGTAACACCGTCTTTCCATGACTGCTGCTGTGCCATGCCATTCGATTGAAACGCGAGACTTGTGGACACGCTGCGGAGCGGCCGGGCTGTGACTATTTGATGGTGCTCGTTTTCTCCTATGAAGTAGAACACACACGCAAGCAACGGTGCATTTTATGACTGGCTGAAAATTTTAGTACCTTCACCGGTTTGTTCCTGTCCTTTTCTATTTTCAGCCGATTGCTTCCGACAATAAGTACACGTTATTTGCTAAAGAAAGCCTTTTAAAGTGTGTATCTATTCCCGTTGATGAGTGTACCAGTTAGGCGTAAGTAGAATGTGCAGATAACAGTGGATGATAAATAAGTGAATCTTATTTCCTAATAAGCAATCTCGTAAGTGTCGTTCTTGTTAGCTCTTTCGTTGAGCAAGAGTTTAACAAAAACCAGTGCTCTATCTAAGTTTTATGGCCCACAGGGTTTCACCACCCTCCATCTGCTTCAGCAAAATCTACAACGCACCGGCGGATGTGTGCACACATCAAGAGATATATAGCTTGCGATTTCTCGCCAAAGATCTCCGGGGTCGCTGGAGCGCCTCAAAGTTCCAAGGGAGCGGTACCTACCAGAACTGTCTCTCGCATACTATATTGTCTTTCCATCAAGCACGCTTTGCCGATCTGTATTTCTCTCCTTTACTGCGAACAGAGTCTTGTTTTACAGTTCTTTGGGTTTTTAAACCCCCATTTTCACACAGCACTACGTTTTCTGGCATAGCCCTTTTCTAAGGCTTCAGTATCCTACAGGTTTCTTGTCATTCTGGATAAAAAGTTAAGAGGAACGCTGACCTAGATTTTAGACAGCTCACACGAAAAATCCATTCAGGCTAGACGTGCTTGAGCCAGTGAAATATCTTTTTCTGCCATCGTCAGAGCACTTTCCACTTATGTGAGCAGTTCTAAAAGGCTGACGTGCAGGTAACTTGATTTTTTTTCTCCTCCTAAGTGTTCAATTTTCCGTGGGATGAATGTAATGGTTACATACTGAAGTATCCGCTACCGGTGCACAATAGTATATGGAGCTGGATTTCAAAAGTAAGAAGGAATTTTCGCAGTTTTTGTCCCCTTTTTTGCGTGGGTTACAAACAGGCATTGTACATTCGTTCACGCTCATACGTTATCTGTCACGATTATCACTGGTGTACTGGTTTCTGCGCTTACTGAATTCATAACAGGAATGATTCATAATTTCCGCGTAACCGCAAAGTCGCAACGCACGACATGCTGTCAGAATACTAGCATTATATGATGCAGACTAGTGTGTTCTACGTATTCAAGAAAGCAGCACATTCTGCTTGGTCTTTACTTGAAGACACAAAAAAAATAAAATTACTCCTCAAGCATGATATTTCTGGGCAATTCATTCATCAAAACTTTTTGATCTGGAACTGTGCGTTGCATACTGCAATTTACTTTTAAAGCAACTTTGTTCAACTCACGGTTTTAAACACATGCACATCAAGCGCACACCATCAAAATAAGCTTTCGCAGTGCTATCTACGAAGAAATGAACATGCTTGGGACTTCCCACGAAGAAGAAAGAAGCTACTTTGTTTACGGTAAGATACCTTCATACATAGTCAATCACATGTCTATAGCCTAGCTTAATAAGCCCAGTGTAACAATCAGGAAATAGAAGAGTGAGATTGGGCTTGCATTCTATATGATGAGACACATCGCATGATTGCTACAGTCAGTATAGCTGACACATCAAGCCAACTTCATGTCTCCATGTTCAAACTCCAGTAAGAAGGCTTAAACGTGAGGTTGAGGACGCGTGTTCAAATCCAGTCGGGAAAATTGGACCTGCGAGAACGTCGCCTGACGTGACCTAATTAAGCGAGCGAGAAAGCATGGTGCACTCTTCTAACGATGCAGCAAGATCACAATTCACTGGAGCAACCTTGAAGATTCCTGTTGTTGTGCAACGCCACCCTGCATATAGTTTGAATTTTCAGCAGCGCAGATAGTCGCAACTGAAGCCCATCGTTTGGCGCCGAGTGTGTGAGACTGCACAATGGAGAAGCTTGTGGGCACGTATCCAGATCTACACGCAAGAAATTTCACAAGAGGGATATTTGTTATAAAGTACTCTTGATTTATGTTCTTCAGTCTAGTGATAATCAAGCTAAATTTATTGCTATTCTTAGGACGATAGTGGTTGGCTACAAAGATGTTGCACTAAAACTTCTTGACCGACATAATATTTTTTGTGATGCGAATTATTGAAATATATTGTTTCAAGTTTTTCACATGATTGCCGAGTAGTTGCGTACTGGCATAGGTATACGTGTTTTTCATTGTAATACTGTCTCTTCCAATCTTGTTCGTGTATGCCGTTCACCCATGTAATACTGCCCTCGTGAGGTCTTTAAGGTAACAAAATAAAGTGAAATGGAAACCTAGCTCGATTATTTTGTGGAGTCAGGTTTTCAGTGGCGATACTTCAGTGGCGCCAGAAATAAAGAAATACTCGGAGAGTACTAGAACCGTGAAGGCAGTGTAAGAGTCTGGGTATTTTCGAAATTAAACGAAGAACAATGTAGAAGACGCACCGATGAGCGCAGTTACGTGAATAAGCGATGAAATAATTAAACTCCACATATGCGATTCAGTGAATGCACTAAACAACTTCACTGTAACGTACCCCCTTCACAATACGTACCACGTAAGTTACACAACCGAACGAACATCTGCAAAAATTTGCTTCTAGAAACATTAGTTTATTATTGTGACAGGGACGGCACAGGTCAAGCGATCGATTGCATTTCAATGAAACTGCTAAGTGCTATCATTGCTCGACCCCGGAGGAATACGCTTACTGCTACGTACGACATGCATATCATCACAACGTAGCGTGCGCTTCGTTCCGACAGAACTGACGCCTGTGCTCTAATGTGAATGCTGACGTTACGTGGAACCATAAACTGCACTTGGCGCCAGTGTAGTCGACGGGCCTGGTAAGCCCGTAAGCTGCCCACTACTCAGTTTGCACCAGGACGTCGATCCACTTTGTAATGCTTGGCTCAAATCAATTAAAGATAAGGAAGCATACGCAGCTACTAGCCGACTGTTTCGCATGAAATTGGTTCCCACAATGCAGGGGATCTGCCAGAATTTTTTTAATTCAGCAGTTTGTAATGGCCACTGCATACTTTCTCCTGCGTGCACGCTATGTTTACACTCTCTCCAATTTTTTTCAATCTTGCATTACATTTTAACCCAAGTGTAGAGCAGAGAAATGGACGCTAATCTGGATGACCTCTCCGTTTCAGCAGTGGAGCTGTTTAAGCCGAGCTTAAGTCCGTCCGTCGTGGACAAGGAGGAGGAGGAGGAAGGAAATGAATGAAAGGCAGGGAGGTTAACCAGAGGCGTGTCCAGTTTGCTACCCTACACTGGGGGAAGGGATGAAAGGACAAAAAACCTCGGGCGGGTATGCGCTACAGGAATTTGGCAAGCCCTACTACCAAGTAAAAATTAAATCAAATTTCTTCGCTACGAGAAACTCCGTCGGTCGCGTACGAAAGCATCATGAGTTCCATAACTCGGCCGCCACGCGCTCTCTTCGTGCCCTTCTTCTGCTTCGCTTCCAGAACACGTGTGCCGATTTGTCTGGCGTGGGATGCAAAAACTCGGGTGGGCGAGAGAACTAGTAACGAGAGAGAGAAAGGGAGAGAAATAAAGGGAAGAAAGAGATAAAAAGATGGAAAGACATGGAAACAAACAGATAGAGAGAAAGAGATACAAAGAGACAGGCACAAAAAGAGATAAAAAAGAGCAAGACAGAAAGAGAAAGAATGAGAGAGCGAGACAGCGAGAAACAGATAGAAATAGAAATAGATAGAGACAGAAACACGGACATAGAAAGAAACAGCGACGAAAAAGAGATAGAAACAAAAGAGACAAAGAGAAAGAAACAGCAAGAAAGATAGAGAAAAATAAAGAAAAACAAGGAAGGCCGCCCAGCTCCGCTCTTCCGTCAGGCTTGGCACCACTTGTGCTAAGCTGCATTAATTTTTTTTAGTCTCCATGCTACTCGTCGCGCATCAGCCGCCTATTCGAATTGAAAACTCCTGGGATTTATCATTTTAAATGACGGATCCTTATTTGATACTTCGTTATTGAGAGATCTGCTCTCCGTTGAAGCTTTCTTATCCTTAACATATGCTGAACATGGCGTTCATGAAATCGCCAACGAAGGGACGATATTAAAGACGAAGTGTGGAAGGCGCGACGGATCATGTAAGCATAACCCGTTCTCAAGATATGTTTGATCTCTGCCAGAACGCTTTGCAAGTGTAGAACGTCTTAAATTTTTATGAAAACCTCTCAACAGCGACTCGCGTAGTAAGCCCGCAAATGGCGTTCTTCAGCGTCAAGATGTACTCGATATAGGAATGGGCGCTGAACGTGTGAATGCGTGGTAAAAAAGTTATAAAAATAAATGAAGTGACTCATCTTCAAGAAAAAAGTAGATCTTAAACCAGGCGATCGAAATGAGAAGTATTAAGTGAACGACTTTTACTTCTTTGACGAACACGCCTTGCTTGCTATTCACGCTCCTCTATTCTTCTCTGAATAAGTCCTTCTGGCCCCTGTGAAACCCGCGTTCCAAGCATTCAATTGCATTCTCAATGCCTCGTCTGCAAAGGACAAAGAGATGCGCTGTTTTCGTTCCTGCCATTATTCTTCCTCCTAATGGCTCACTATCAACTTCGAGTCTGGCTGTTTCCTACTGCATTGCTGCCAGAAGCTCTTTAGTGCAGCGTACGGGGTGCTGCTAAAAAAAGTGAAAGAACTAGAGAAAGAACGCACAAAAGCGCCATGGTTCAAGTGTTCTTACTCAATTCAGTCGCCTTTTGTTCTCTTCAGCTATATATACGTTCTTAGAATCACCAGGCGCATTCCCTTCTTTGCATTTTCTTGCTGTTTTCGACTAGGGCGCCATATATTTTATTTGCTTGGTGTTACTGGGCTTTACATAGAAGAGTACTGATCTGTTAATATCCGCTTTTGATCATGCTGAATTACGCGGGGTACAAGGACGCGCAATAAGCTGCAAATATATATACAAGTACACTACTCGTGTGAGTCGGTATTTGCAAGGCACGCTCCTGCGTTGTATGCACTTTTCCTCTGAGACGGCAGTGCATTTCAGTTGTGTGCGTTTTGTGTATGCGATCAATGCTGCTCGTGAAGGATGCGTCGCCAGAAAAACGCTTCACCGTCGCAGAAATAATTTGTCTATGTTCGTAGCCGGCCGCATAATACCAGCAGTTGTGGACTGCTGTCGGCCGCTCCCTGGCCGCTCCCGACAGCGACGTGGTTTTCGTGATGTCGCCTCAGCGCTTTTGAAAAAAAAAAAGCTTTTGAGAAAGTGCTTTATATTAGGTTGTGTGATTTTATGAATAAACATGGTCCACTGCCGTCAAGCCAATTTGGGTCTTGTAAAAATAAATCTGGTGAGTTGGCACTACTCGAACAAAAGGAAATATTACTAACACAGTTTGAAAAGAAGGCATTTGTTATTGGTATCTTCGGGGGTTTATCGAAGGTATTCGATTTTGGGAACCACACTATACTCCTAAAAAACTTAAGAGTATTTTGATTTCCGTGGACAGGCTCAAATACAGCTGAAATCATTTCTATCACATAGAAAACAGGCTGTTTGCATAGACATTGTAAAAGCTGGAGTAATGTCTGTTACTTCTGGCGTTCTACAGGGGAGTGTATTGGGGTCATTACTCTTTAATATGTATCCTAATGATATTTGCAACATTAACACCACTGCTAAACTTATTATCTATGCTGATGATACTAGTATTTTTTTTACTGGAAATAATTTTTATCCTCTTGTTCGGGATTGCAATGACACCATGAGCGAGCTACAAAAATGGTCAGAATCTAACTTCATGCTATAAATGAGCAGAAAACACAAGCTGTCGTATTCCGCCCCAAAAATAAACAATTTCCTTCCTCCTTCCAGAATAAGCTAAACTCACAACGTATAGATGTGACTGAACGATTCAAGTGCCTCGGAGTGGTATCTTCCTCCTCTATGCCTTGGGAACACCGCGTGGACCCCATCACAACGAAAATGGCTCAAATAACGGGTTGTAAGCAGGCTCAGATACGTTCTTCCAAAATCAATAAAATTACTACATTACAATTCCTTTTTTTTACATCCCATTCAAATTACTGTCACTTAGTCTGGGGTACGGCTACACCTGACTGTCTTTAGCGTATCTACATTTTACAAAAGAAGGTCCTTCGTCATGTTCATAATGTTCCTTAGGGCTCAGCGAGCACGGATCACTTTTTGCAAAGCATCCTACTAAAGAACCGAAACTTGTACAAATACAGCTTGAGTGCCAGGTTTAAACATGAAACTCGGAAAAACGTAAACCACTTACGGTACCTTGCTGATTTGCATGCCTTAGAAGCAGTGTATATGACAAGACATGCAGAGACTTAGGTTGTGCCGATACCCCGCATAAGTTCAGGTGGGGTAGAAAATGCCTGCAATTCACTCTTCCTTCCCTTTTAAATTCGTGTGTACATAATAATTTTGATATTTTCAGTTCGTTAAACAGTGCTCTGCGTGTTATGTACGTTAACATCTAGAGTGTTTTTTTTTTTTTGCCACCATACCTTCGTGTATCCAAGGCGAATGTTATCCATATGTTGGATAACCTGTTTGTTTCTCTTTTGCATTTGTCGATTGTTGTGTATCCGTCCCTACACTGTGTGACTACCTTTGTGTTATAAACTTTGCTGTGAAGCCGCTGCCAAGCGAAATGGGGCCACGGCTCTGTCAAGCTGTTTCTGACAGCTTTTTCTGCGCCTCTGCTATCTGTAACTCTATAAGGCGTTATCCCCATCCGGATCTTACCGGAGAACAGGCGCGAGATTGGCGTCGAGTGCAAACTAACACTTACCCTCACTTACAAAGACAACACCACATACACCCCACAATGTACGCGCGCAGCTGTCCGTGGTGTGGAGAACGGCCAACTCTCGCCCACATCACGTGGGAATGCCAATCGCGGCCCCCAAACGTCAATTCTCCCCCTTTGGGGTCACAATCTCGATCAAGGCAGTGGGAGAGCTGGCTTGCTAGCAAGGATCGGGAGAGCCAGCTGGCTCTGCTCGACCAAGCCCAGCGAGCCGCAAAGGCCAGTGGAGCCCTGGACTGAGGACCCCACCCACTTGCCCAGAAACGTTATATATACAATAAATGTTTTTACTACTACTACTATAAGGCAGAAATAAACAATTTGGATGTAAACGCTAAGTAAGCAGTGACAAAGGTATACGAGCCGTCTACTAATGTTTGTCGAAGTAGCGTCTGCGCCAGCGCTCGCGACCGCCCTTTTATGATCAAAGTTAGCAGTTGCTGCTGCAGTGACGGCAGATGCATCGTGTCCATTTAAGGGTGAAGCACTTTAGGGTCTCGGCGTGTCGGCGTGCATCATGCATCGTCGTTTGCTGTCGGTACTGTCCGCAAGAGGGGCGCCACCGTCTCAGCGCTCGCCGAGTGGCGAGAGAGAGAAAACGGCGCGCGTTGGCTATAGAAACGCTCTTTCTGCGGTGAACGCTGAACTACCAGCTCGCGAGGAACGAGAACGGGCCCTCGCCCGCTAGAAATAACGCCGACGCAGGTATAGCGTCGGCTAGCGAGCTTCTTGATTGAAAAACTGACTGCTCGCGCTGCACAACCGTTCACCGGCCACCCCATGTATGTAGGCACTGGATCTTGACCTGCAATATAGTGCCGGTGGGAGATTTCTCTTGCGCGTAGTTGAACAATGAAGATTCGCAATGTGCACGTTAACTAAAAGCGGACTGCGGGTCTCTGTGTAATCTTTCTTCTGTCACTCATTGCCCATTAGCAGTGATTTTGCTGTGGGAAACACCGGCGCACGCTGGATGCTTCGCCCCTCCCCAATTTTTTCAGTTATGTCTTTTGTATACGTACGGACACGAACCACCCCGAATAACCCGCCGGGAACGCATGGGCTAGACGTAAACAGCTTTACTTGCGCTGCGACTGAAGGGAAGGCAGATAGGTGCACTGCTGTAAGTTGATTTGTGAAAATAATAATAATAATATCTGGGGTTTAACGTCCCAAAACCACGATATGATTATGAGAGACGCCGTAGTGGAGGGCTCCGGAAATTTTGACCACCTGGGGTTCTTTGACGTGCACCTAAATCTAAGTACACGGGCCTCGAACGTTTTCGCCTGCATCGAAAATGAAGCCGCCGCGGCCGGGATTCGATCCCGCGACCTTCGGGTCAGCAGTCGAGCGCCATAACCACTAGACCACCGTGGCGGGGCACTTTGTGAAAATCGCAATTGTTTCGTTTCCTGAGCCGTTGGCATCGTTTATCTAACCTCACCCTCTTTCGGAATAGACTACATTGGGCAGGAGGGCATAGGCGTCAATGAGAACCTTCGCTAAACTAAGACCTTGAATGGAGAGCCTCCCTCTCATCTCAGCAAATTGCGAACAATGCAGATACAAACGTTTCTTCCAAAGAACCGACATTATCATTGTGCACAAAGACAAAAACGGTTCGGGAATTTGCAGAAGCCTTCCATATAAAAAAGTTCCACGAGGACTGGGTATCGGAGCTATCTATTATTTTCATGGACTGTGAAACTCGCATGCTTAATAATTTTTTCCATGTCACCTAGAGTCCTGCGTACACAATTTGTTCTCTTTTTTTTTCGAGTTTTCTTTTTCGAGAGTTTTTTTTATTAAATTTCAGTTTGAACAGCGGAGTTGCTCTAGGGCTGGGCCTGACGACAGATGAGTGTCCGCGTCGCATGTCACGCTCCTGTTCCCAGGTACACCCACAGATGGCGTTACAGTCTCGGTCGCGGACGAAGCGGTAGCCGCACAGTGAAACGCGGAAGGGCGGCTGAGCGTGAATAGGGCCTAAAGTCATTGTAGCAGGGGCGGGTGTGGCAGGGGCTGCCAGAAGTCCTTTCCCGTGCATCTCGACTCGACAAATAGCGTAATCAAAGACAACCACACCAAATCACAGAAAATCACAAATGAAACACAGGAAAACTGCGACTACGCTGTTTCTGCTGATTTCACACAAGATGGAACTGGGGTAATTTTTAGACAACGCTTGTACAGCGTCCTACCTGTGTGTCTTCTGTTTTTTTCGTGTTGATCAATAAGCTTGCATCATTTCCAACTCGCCCGGCTTTTTACCTTACCGAACTTACTGCAAGCAGTCGGTTAGGCTCAACAAGTCTCGACACTAGCATCCTCCGAATCGCGCAACAAAGAAAGCGACATTCCCCGTCTTCCCGGGCATTCCCCTGCGACTCTCGTGCTCCTTGTATTTTTTCTTTATCCTCCTATAGAAAAACACAAAAATGCACTGATTGCGCGCCTCACGGACAGCCTCGGTTTCTCAGGGCGGAAGCCTTCAGGCCTTCGCAAAGTTCGCGTGCATGATGTAGACTGCGTACTGTCGTTGCGAAGCTCATGCAGGATCCGCTTACTGCACACACCACGCACCTTCATGCGTGATCGGGCCCACCAAACATCGACCGCGCGATCGCATGGCGCCTACTCTCCGTTCGACAACACCACCAGCTTTACAAGTGGCAGCTTCGTATGGCACGCAATAGCTCGATCGCGAAAAGGGCGGGAAATTTCACTGGCGTCTTTGCCGCCCGCGACACCGCAATCAATTGGTACAGCGGAAATGGTCTTTGATGGCGTATGCTTCCCTAAGAATAGAAACTGCTGCAGGACATTCGGCAGAAGGATGTGCTATTTTCAAATGATGCAAAAACCGCTGACAGAGCCAGCCACTTAATTATAAGTGGTGAACGTAGCAGAAGATGCAGAAAACCCTAATCTCGCTAGTTCGTGCTTTGTTTTATTGCGATAGCAATTATATGGACACTCTCGGCTGATTTTTGCCGTCGTCGTTTGTCGACGCCGTCATGTCCCGGATATATATATATATATATATATATATATATATATATAAAGGCACAAAGAAAAAAACTCTGAAGTACCCGACCGCGGATTCGAACCAGAAACCCCTCGATCCCCAGCGCGCTGCGTTAGACAACTCAGCCACATGCCATGTATGCGCCGTCGAAATAACGGCGAGCTATTTATATACAACATGTACCGCTGGTGGTAAGCAAATCTCGAATTAGCGTGAGCGTGTTTTCTATCACGCAGCGCTCCTAATTTGCTTTCAATTTGAAAACTGCCCTTGAGTCGCGCACGGAAAAGTGGCCCTTTTCTGTACCCACTCGTGATATGGAAGGAAAAAGAAAGAAAGAACACCGGGAACACCTTGCATCAGACGCCCCCGTGTGGCTGGAGACGCAGGGGGTAAGTCCACGCGCCAGAGTTTAAAAGAAAAAGAAATATCTAAGAGCGTCTGATTCTCCATTGTCGACACTTGCAGACGCAGCGCTCCTAGTTTTCTTTCATTTCAAATACTGCCCTTGAGACGCGCACGAAAAAGTGGCCACTTTCTGTACGCACTCGGGATGTGGAAGGAAAAAGAAAGACAAAGAACACCGGGCACACCTTGCATCAGACGCCCCCTGTGGTAGGAGACGCAGAGGGTCACTCCACGCGCCGCAGTTTAAAAGAAGAAGAAATATCTAAGAGCGTCTAAATTCTAAATTTCCCCACTTATATTAACCGCCGGTTTCATGGCAGAGCCAAAAATTAAAGGTCAAGCAAGCAAGCAAGCAAGCAAGCAAGCGTCTGATTCTCCACTGTCGACACTTGCAGCGTGTTGCTCAAGCACATAGGCGTAACAACGGTGACAGTCGTTAGTTCACGCTTGCCCTGTGCATGCCTGTGCGTTCATTTAGGGCGTCCTTCTTTGTATCGAGCTGCTTCAAGTATCGAGCTGCTTCTAGTTCTTCGTGTGACATTTCAATTTCTTGCTATCGCATTTATTACTTCGCCCTTGCGGCGAAACTGACTTTTTCTTTTAGGGGCGAAGCTCCTTAAGGCGGCACCCGTTCGTCCCTCGTAGTCGTCGTCGTCGTCGTAGTAGTAGTAGTAGTAGTAGTAGTCGTAGTCCGTAACAAGTCTTACGCTTTGACCTCCAAGGTGGTGCCGGTGGGAGATTTTTCCTGTGCGTTGTTGAACAATAAAAAATTCGCAGCGTGCGCGTTAACTAAAAGCCGAATGCTTCTGTCTCTCATTCCCCATTAGCAGCCATTGGCATGTTCCAGTAGGAAACGTTAGTAGAAGTAGAAGTGTAAGTGTTAGCTAAAAGCCGACTTCTTCTGTCTCTCATTCCCATTAGCAGCAATTGTTTACCTCCAAGGTAGTGCCTGGTGAGATTTCTCCTGTGCGTGATTAAACAATAAAAATTTTGTTCAAAACGCCGTTGATTGATGAAATAAACCAACGAAAGACGCCAGATGTTTTGTAAAAGCAGAACGAAAGAACGCCAGATGTTTCTAAAGCAAAACGAAAAGACGCCAGCTGCTTAACGAAAGACGCCATATTTTTCTAAAGCAATGGTTTTCTAAACAATGAAAATTTCCAGCGTACGTGTAAAATTAAAGTGAGCTGCAAGTCGTCATAACTCTCATCGAACCTTTAGTATAAACGCGCCCGATCTCACGTCGGTGATGATGTACTGGGCAGAATTCACGGAAGATTCACGGTTTACCGATGAACCTTCGCAGCTTCGCCCACTCATCATCATTCACTCCGTGGATATGCTGTGATTTTTTTTTTGCCTGTCGACACGTGTGCGTTGCGTTATTCCCGTGGATATAACGGGAATCAAAATAGATTTCTGCACTAGGATAGATTACCATATCGATTAAAGATGTCCCATTCAGCGCGAAAAAAAAAGCAAGGACACGTCATATGACGAAACAAAACATGTGCTATTAAGTAATTTAGGGTACCTGTAAACAACCCAAAACTAAAACAATTCCTTTATTCGTCCCAAACGTGAGAACTAGGGGTTTTTGTGTCAGCTATTCCTTATTGCCTAGCCGAACATTGCCTAACACAAATAAGCCTGCTCTGAAATACTTTTATACCTAAATAAAATATAAGTGAAGGCAGATTGACGCCTTCATATAGCTCGATCAGAAAGTTCGGTCACGTACACAGCACAGCAAAAACACAGCTGTCGCGCGAGGAAATGAGAATTAGTAAACAAAAGCAGAAAGAATCGGAATTCCGTGCCGGTTACTTCTCATCCAGCTCTAGCACGCTCAGCGCAACTCACAGTAAACACAATATTAGAAGAGGCAGTCAACTTTGGAGAAACATTTTAGGCACATTGCACAAATATTTCGCGATATAGAGCAGTAATACGCCCGTAAGAATAATTTCAAATAGAAGGTAGAAAAAATCTCTAGCAGTCCTCGGTGATTTTCGAGACTTTCCTTTTCATATTGTTTAAAGAGGCAAGTGCGGGCTTTTGCTCAGCAGTATTTCGCTTTTTTTTTTCCCAATGAGATTGTGCTTTTCTACATAGTGTTTAAAGAAAGGGTTATGTATGGAGCAATTTCAATGCAAGAGATTCATATTGGAGAAACTTTCGCGGATGTACTTGTCGGCATTTTTGCAGTAGTTCATGCTCTGTCAGCAATAATAATAATAAAAAACGAACGTAGTGAACAAAAGACGAGACAATGTACCAAATGAAGTAGAGTAGGAGGCAGTAATTTAGCAGCAACCCGTGACCAGAAATTATGTAAATACTTGTGACGCAACTTTCCGGAAGCAGCGTTGGAAGAATTGATGTTGCCTGACATCGACCGTCTCGACAGACCGTTTATCACGTTCTCCTTAATTAAAGAACTGGTTTTACCCTTCTGGACTGAAGGCTTCGGGAGGGTAGAAACACATCAGAGACGTGATAAATAGACCGACAGAGAAGCTCTCCCGGCCAGGCACGCCATCTTCAGGCAGCCACTATTGCGAAGCATACCAAACTAACACGAGCGAAACACGGGTCAGATTGAGTTCTTTCGCTCACGCCATAAATAAAGGAGGTGCAGGCCGCATTAATTTAAACAGAAGGCGAGTTGTGCGCGCGAATGGAACCTGCAATGGCCTTCAAGAAATCCCTCGTGATACGGCAGTGCCTCGCGAGGCGAGGAAATACGACGACTGCAGAGGGCACGGATCCGGAGTGCCGAGTTCAGAGATTATGTCCCGAAGGAGAGGGAAAACAAAAAACAAAAACAAAAGAGCGAAGCTGCAGATAGGAGAAGACGGAGGAAAGGAAATACAAGGCAAGCCGGAGCGATGAGCCGGGCTAGGGACACTCTGCTGCGCTGTAATGATATTCGTTCATACACCATTAACTTAAGTGTGGCCCTAATGAACAGCACTCCCCTACTGGCGAGATTCGCTCCCCCGCGCCGTATTAAATACCTTACTAATTATGCGATATCTCACGCGCGGTCGCTGCCTTCATCTAGAGAACGAGATCACCGGGCGCCGTCCGGTGCGCCTGGCGCGCATTTTCTTTTCCTTAATTATCTCATATGCTCGACAGGAGACACGTGGCAATTGTTATGCGTGAATATTTGGTTATGACGCAATGACTTTGTATCATGGCATGCTCTGCAGTGTCCGATGGGCGCCATTTCGAACACCCTTTTCTTACTAATCAAAGTACAATCGAAAATAAGACGAGCAATATTGTGTTACGCTCACGCTGTAATCGTCCATGTTAAACTCCACGAAGTTAAAATTAAGAAACATAAAGACACAGGATTAAGACACATGAATACAATGACATGTATTAGAAATGTAACAGGGGTAGCCGATTTGATGGTTGACATTCGGCGAAAAAAAAAAAAGGGAGCTCGACAGGCCATGTAACTCCTTAGGTAGGCAACTGTTGCTCGAACATTAAAAAAAAAAGAACAACCAAAAAACGGGTGCCAAGGAAAACAAAACACAGTAATGTGCAGGTAGAAGATCAGATTAGTTCGTACAAAACCGAAGCAACTGGATGCCGTAGGGAAAGGCCTCCTTCTTGCAGTGGATATAAATAGCTGACGATGATAATAGCAAAAAAAAAAAAAAGAAGTCAGGTATAAGTAAAAATGAAGCTCAACAGAACTACAACAGAAACGGGACCGGCTATGAAAGAGAAAGACATAGCTCACAGAGGTTATTCGTTCGAAGTGACTCGTTCCACGCAAAGAGAATATTGCACGATTCAGCTGCACGTGGTTCTTGCATGACAGGGCCGATACAGCTCTCGCGACTTGGCTCCTTCCCTTTCGTTTGCCCCAAAGACGAATATTCTTGTCTGTCTTGGCGAAATGTAGCCGCTGTTGAGACGTGCTTGTACCCTAGCAGCGGTATATTGAGATATGCTTTATGTCGGGGTGACGTGTGCTTGAATGAGCCGGCTCTTTCCTTCGCTCCATGGACGGAGTCTCAAAGGTTGCTTTCATGAAAGGCGTCAGCTGTGAATGACGCAGCGCTTGAAGCGAAGACCACAAACCTTGAGAGGCACAACACTGTCTGCCGAAAATTAAATGCCAGTCGAGAACAACTCCTCCATTCCCCATCGCACGACACTTGTATGCACATAGCCTGAAATGAGACACTTCAGAACTACTTATAAAGTGAGAGCCGTATTATCTGACATAACGCAGTTCCACATCGGTACAACCACAGCCTGTCCGTATGCATTTGTAAACGACGCCTTAGGGTGCAGGCCGGTACCGAGAGCCTGCTACGCTGTTGCAGTACGCTACTTTTTATAAAGTACATTTACAAAAACCAAATATAAAGCAATAAAAAACTTGGGACAGCTTCGCACTAGTAGTGCCAAGACTGAAGGAAGAGCGGATCTGAGCGGCCTTCCTTGTTTATGTTTATTTTTCCCTTTCGTTTTCTTTCTCTCTGTTTTTTCTATCTCTTTTTTGTCTCTTTTTTTTCAACGTCTTTCTCTCTTTATTTCTCTTTGATTCTCTCTCTTTCTTTCTTTATCTTTCCGTCTTTCTTCTCTTTCTTTCTCTCTATTTCTTTCTTCCTTTCTATGATATGCTTTACTCTCTCCCCTCCTTCTTTCCTGCCTACTCACCCTCCACTCTCTTTCTCACCCATCTCTCCTCCTCACCGTTGCTATACTACACTATACAAGGCTATGCTATGCTCCGCTAGCGTGCCTGGATAGCCGAGTGGTTACGATGCTCGCCTTCGGATCATGCGTACGCTAGTTCGAATCCTGCCTCCTCAAGAAATTTTTTTCGCCAAGAATTTCTTTCTCATGCTTTCCATCTCTTTCTTTCTCTCTCTTTCTCTCACCTATCAGAGTTATTCGATCTCACGCCGGACAAATGGGCGCACGTGTTCTGGGAACGAGGAAGAATAGGACGGACATAGCGCGCGCCGGTTCATGATGATGATAGTTTTCTGTTGATGGATTACGACCACCGGCTGGCATAAACAGCTCCGCCATTAAAACTGTCCTGCCTTATTCATTATTGACCTTTGTTTGAGACGCGTATGTTTTCTTCCTGTGGTCGTGCCTTCGCTTTTGAATACTTGTGAGGATGACCAGGAAAGAGAAATGTTCGTTTACTGTGAAGGGATCTCCTGCCTTCTGGCTTATTGTGAAGAAAAAATAATAATATTATAAATGGCGTGATGACAAAATTTACTGCCATAAACAAAAAAACACGGAATTTTTTAAAGCTCGTGTTTCCAAGCGCGTCTAAATTATTTGACATGATTGGCCATGCCCACTGATTTCAGCAGTAAGTGAGCTTCAAATATAACTGTCGAAGGCTTCATAAAATAACTAGAGTAAGATTGATCGCACTATGTGAATGCAATATATATATATATATATATATATATATATATATATATATATATATATATATATATATATATGTAATCTATCATAGCCCAAGAGAACGGAGAAACATGGTACGGTTTTATGAAAACTAAGCGCGAATTGATTCGCTACAAGAAGGTGAACGCAAGTAAAAAAAAAGTGACGCGAACACGAAAATTCTCCTGAGGTATAAACGAAACAAAAAGTGTTTGAGGGGTCGCCTTTCTTTGTTCGACACAGTATCAATGGAAACCAACAGACAACGAAGCAAAGGAAGGTATAGGGTTCATTATTTGTAGTCTTTTAAATGTATTACAGTAATTATGATATAAATGTGAAGAAAGTTAAGTGGACGAAAAAACAACTTGCCGCGGGCAGGGACCAAACCTGCAACCTTCGGATAACGCGTCCGGTGCTCTACCGACCGCCGCCGTAGCTCACTCGGTAGAGCATCGGGCGCGTTATCCAAAGGCTGCAGGTTCGGTCCCTGCCGGCGGCAAGTTGTCTTTCCGTCCACTTAACTTTCTTCACATTTATATCATAATTACCGCAATACATTTAAAAGACTACAAATAATGAACCATATATTTTTCCTTAGCTCCGTTGTCTCTTGGTCTCCATTGATTCTGAGGTATAAACGTTTCAGACCAATGAGAGAGGCGGGCGAGTAAATGGACGCACAAAAACGCTGAAGTGAAGCTCACGCAAGTAGTGAGACCCACCAATAGGGCAAGCTTTTCCGGAATTTTTGCTTCCGAACAAAGTCAACAGGAAGAGAAACGTCATAGGAGCGCCAGTTCCCAGACACTGTGCCATTGACTAGTTGAACAGGTCAGTTGATAACTGCATGAGAAAAAAGCTGGGAAAAAGAAGAGCCAACGATGCGAACTGAATGGCAAAAAGTAAGGGGTGCTTTTGCGTGCTTCAGAGAGTGCATTTGACAAATGCCCCGCACCGGCTCATTTGTTTTCCGGCCCTCGCCACGACGTTTCAACACAGAGAGCGCACGAAGCGAAAGCCTCCTGATAGGTGTGTTGAACAATATGGCACTCACAGGGCACCGTCGCCCGCGTTTTGTTGCCCGAGCCAAGTTGGTACGTGCTGGCGAATGGGGACATCTTTTATTCATAGCTGCTGCTATCGCGGTGACAGTGATGGAAAGCCATTGCGGAGCTAAATGTAATTGTCTCGCTATTTCGGGTGCAGGTGCTCGACGTTTTTGGCTTTCCCGCAAAGCTGATTAATAGGCAATAAACAAGCAGCTACGCTTGTTTAGTAGCGCTTATTTGGCATATAATGGAGGGAAAAGTAGTTGAAAAGAACTGTAGATGCCAGGCCTGCTATAAATGAAAGTGTTTCAGATAATACGAAAGAAAAGCGGTCTAATAATTAAGGTGAATAAAAGTTCAAAAGGAAGAAATAATAGAAACAGAAAGGTAGAACTCACGGAGGTTTACCAGAAAAACATCTTCTTTGCTACTCTGATCAAACATACTGCCTGGCTGGCATGAGTGAAACAGCAAGACCTTCGTGACTTGAATGGCAGTGCCTCTTCTGTCCCCGAGAAAAAAAAAGACCCACTATATTGTGTACACTGTTTTCCGCGTATACTAATGCAAGCTTTTGGATACATGAATAATTTAGCCTCTGTTTTAATAATATCTGCGATTTGCGAACTACTGACTGAACTGGTGTATAACTCAGTGGATGCAATTTAAGTGTCCACGCAACAGGAGAGTTCATGGGGCATAAACGTTCAGAAAACAAAACTGTTCGCACAACATATCATTGCAAATAAGGCCTCTTCTGAGTTCCGCACATTTATTAACAATAATGCGCTAAGTCACAAATGCTACATATGCCACAAAAACACGAAAATAGAATAAACATGTAAGCAGGAGAGCCCGCTAATAATAACAGTGCGAGCACTCTTTGTGAGAACTTTCATTATCATAACATTGCAGGAATCCGCGGATGGAGATGTTTTGCAATTTTTCCTATGGCTATGAAACCAAACCTTTTGTCATGATAATAGCCGCCTGCTGCTGATGATGATGGACAAGATGAAAGCACTGCACTTTTATCCGATCTGCCGCTCATACCAAACTTATTTTTGTTCGCGTAGCTTCGGGCTTAAAACCATAAGCTACGACCACGCCAGTGCTTTACTGTCAGAATACACAGAAGACAGAGGACATTGCAGTAGTTGGCAGTGCACCGCACTCCACAATTTGGGAGTGACCTGAAGCCAACAATGAGCACAGAGGCGTGCCGCAGAAGAGTACAAAGGTAGGAGAAAAAATGTACATTTTTTTCGTCCGACAAGAAACCACTAAAGACCCGGTAGAGAACAGGGAGTTAACGTATTACGTGTCCTGCAGAAAAGTTCACTCTGACCTAAAGCTTAAGGCCGATAGGGAAGTCTGGGTAAAACCGTTGCCGCAAGTGCTCTCGAGTAATAGCTTGATTCATGTTTTTAATCCGTTCCATCACCAACGCAGGTACCCGAACGTTTTTTTTACGAGAGAATAACGTAAAAAAGAAATAGAAACTATCTGCTTTCTCCAGGCACATTAACTTTATTGCGAAACGCGGAGTTTCAAAACTAAAAACTGAGAGAACCCCGAGATGCACCGAGCATGCACAGTTATGTTTTATCTACTTTTTTTCGCGAGAGCACGCCGTTGAACAGCGTGCGAAAAGAAACATTAAACTGAAAAAAAAATACTGTAGCACGGTTTGGAGTTGTAATAGCTTCCAGTACCTGCCTGCTCACAGCGCACACCGTTCCATCATGCGGGCCAGCCACCGGGGGCAGCACAGCGTCCAACGCACAGACATGCTTTAATTCACCTCTAGCTGTGCATTTTGCTTTTCCCAACCAGCCTGTTCAAGGGCCAGCCAGCAGATAAATAAGCACAAAAGTACGACTAGCCGCTAAAGTAAGAAATAGCGATACACCATGAAGGCGTTACGCACCATTGCTTTTCCACAGTTCAGCTATATCGTTCATGCTCCCTCTGTTGTGACCTCTGCTCTTCAGTTTCTTTCCAGCTTTCGCCTTTCTTTTTTCTGAGGGGTTTCACCCCCGACTCGTGTTTTCCACCCGGGGGCAGAGTGGCGGGAAGCCAGGAAACGCACCACTGCGCACACCACACACTTCGTGCGGAGTTTTGGCGGAACGGCAAAAGCCTTCTTCGCAAACACAGCCACGGAGTCAGTAAGGAGCCACGAGGCAGGTTGCAACGAAAAAGTGACCTGGCTTAAACTTTTGCTTCGAGGATCAAGAAAAGCTGAAGGAGGGAAGAGCATATGTCTTGCTTGTTGATAAAATGGAGGCGTACTAAAAGTGAGCTTGTTGAGGTATGTAAAATAAAAAAAAGGAAACGTGGAAGTATTAGTACGTTTCCATAAACCTCGTGACGCTGAAAGCAAGAACTAATGATGCTACCGTATTTCTATTTCGACACGCACAAAAACAAATATGAGTGCCTTGAAGTGGTAGTTTGCGTTAGTAAGAACAGCTCGCGTGCGAGGCACGATAACTGGGTCAGAATTGACAGAACTTTTCGTTCGTAAGTGACGGTTGTCATTCACCGTCAGACTCATTTGGGCAGCTGCTTAGGTTTCTGCAGGACACGGGGTTATTGTCTGAGCCCTAAGGAAGCTCCCTGCCAGTTACTGGTGCTCATACTGGAATGGCTGCGATGATTTCTTCTGCATTTTCGTTATATACCTCTAAACAATTCAAGATAATATGACGGGTTTCCAAAAGAACTGCAGAGCAAAGCGCCTCTATATCTTCAGAATCTCTTTCCTGTCTCTGTAATAGCACGAGACCGGAAAGAGATATGGGAGCTGGAATGGTTAAGATTGGTTTTAGGTCCCGTGTTTGCGCCGTTAAAGATTCTGCGTTAGTACAGCAACACGCAGAATGCGAGGTGTGTACCTGTATGTCGTTGTTTTTCGCACCGCTATATGTACGTTTAAATTATTCGCTCTTATGCGTTCTTGCTTATGCACATGACCAGGTACCTTTCAGACGTTAGAACTAAGGCATGACCAACCACAATCTATAGAGAATTGGCTGCGTTGCTCGGGCAATGACGTAGTCGACATGCAAACAAAGTCTGCGACAAAACCAGCGCGAGTGTTTGCCTGTATTTTTTTAAAACCTAGATATAATCAAAACGCAATATTATTTCCCCAAAACAGCCACGTTTTTGAAACCGAATGTAAGCTTACTACTACGACAAATATTACTACCCTGGTAGCACGCAATGTTGCCACAATGTTGAAGCTGTTTTCTCAATGTGGCGGCAACGTTGTGCCAACATTTGTGCGGTGTGCGTGTACACTCTACTTATATGCGGTGCAGAGAGTCTGTGAGAAACACAAGGTTTTGTTGTTGAGCTTATAAAGTAAACACATGCGAATAAGGTAGACTACATTAGAACCAGCTATACCAATATATATTATAAAGCTTTTGTACCATGCTGACCTCCCCGCCTTTCCTTCCTTTCCTCGTCCTCTTCCTTGCCCTCTTCCGAAAATGTTCACCTTCCACCATAAATTTACCCACCCTTTGGATTAAAGACACGCCAATTCTACAAGCTCCCGTTGACCCAGGTTCGTGTTTCGTCTAGCTGGAACAGCAATACGCGCATGGCATAACAAAGCATCGTCAAGCTTGAACAGAAAGGTTGGAAAAGTTTCCAGTAGAAAACTGTAATCACGCTCCTTGCGCACAAAAACATAAAACGCGACACACACGTGAAAACGAATGTGTGCGAAAAACGAAAAGCTAAAACGAAAAGAAAAACAAGCTTCTCTGCGCTCATGGGAGAAAGTTATTGGGCACGTGAGGCAGGTGTAATTGCTTCCACCTCCACGCTGCGGTCCAGTGCGGCAGCTAATTGGAATAGCCGCGCTGTGTTCCCCACAGCAAGAACATTGTATAGCAATATCATGAACTACTGCTTCATCGATCGACTTTTTAAGGTATCTTTATGTCGCATACGCACGTTTGTTGTTAGCTACAACCCTTTGTTTCAGCTTTGATTGTTCTTAGGCTAACCAAGAGACCTAAAACCATAGCATTTTGATGTGGAAGGTCAGAACTGCAACAAGCTCAAGCTTTATACACTTCAGTCAAACTTCTGGTACCCGAGAAAGAGAAAATGTAGAGAGTCGTATCTTATTGGCAAGTATATTATCTTACAGCTAATAGCTCTTGAAATGGTGCTCTTGAACCTATCTGATACGGTAGGCACACAACGACAACCAGTCCTACTTATTCCTCCTATCTAAGCATTTTTAACTGTTCTCATCATGTAGTTTTTATGTTCACTTGCGTCCACCGCTGTGCTTGAGTCGTTACGGTGCTCGGATGCTGACCCGGTTCGACACGGGCCTCGGCGGTCGCATTCAGATTGAGGCGAAATATTGAGCCCCGTGTCAGTGCTACACGATGCTATACTACACGATGTCAGTGCACGTTACGAACGCCGGATGGCCGAAATTTCCGGCGCCCTCCACTATGGCGTGCCTCGTAATCATATTGTGATATGCGCATGTAAAACCCCATATACTATACTATTATTATCATGCTCTCTTGCTGCTTATTTTTTGGAGGAATACAATGACTCGATTTTGTTGACCCCAGCTGATTTATGACTCAGCTGATTCTCTTGCGCCCTTTTAACCATTTACCGCCTAGGCTGACCGGATCAAACTTTGATTGGATGATTGGCTGTAGAATATGCATTTATTTGTATTTAGTATAGCAGTGAGGATAGGGCGTGCCCATAAGTTGCTAAGGGGACGCCATAGAACGTATCACGTAGCAAAAAAAAAAAATGAACTTGGAGGATGCTTGAGCTTCGCCTTCAAGAGTAGAACGCGATAGCGTAATCGGACCCTGTTCGCATCGCATTCTGGATCGCCCGCCTGGCTTCGCTCACCGGTGGACACCTAAGCCGTGCCGCAAGGAAAGGAACGTCTGTGTGCCTGTAAATTGGCTTTTTAAACTATCGTAGAATGTCTACTGCAAGTACAGCTTTGATGGGCCCACTGCAACATAATAGGTGGATAGCAAAACGGCGCGTCGTCTGCTACAGCACTTCCGGTTCACGGAACCTTCAAGGCTCAGCTCTTCGCTGCTTCAAGTTGTGTGCGGTTCAGTGTAATCGGGGAGGAGGCAAGATAACTGGTAACGCAGAAAGTATGTGTTTTCTCCCCGATTACACTGAACGGCACACACCTCGAAACAGCGAACAGCTAGGCATCGAAACGGAAGACGTCATTTTGCTATCCACCTATTCCACCCCTTTTTCCACCTATTCACACCTATTCCCCAGTGTACGGTAGCATACCGGTCCTCCTAGACTGGTTAACATCCCTGCCTTCTCCCTTTTGTGTTCTTTCCTTGCTTCTTCTTTCCTTCGTTTTGCAAGTTGGCGAGGTACCTACTGCAGTTCCATAAGGAAACACGCGCAGCCGCACGCGTTGTTGGTGCTGTTGTTGATAATGATAATTAATTATGCCTGTGTGCTCTGTAATTGATGGGTTTTGAAACCAACCACTCGTTGCGCAACTCACATGTTTTGATGCCTGGTGTGATTCGATCCTTCCGCCACGCAATGTCACATGCGTTAATGACACTCCTCGCACTACATTACAATTGTATAGTGTTTTAACAGCGGAGCTGTTCAAGCGTTTCGTTGCGCTGGGTAGTGGGCGCAGAAATTATCCTCATGAACCGGCACACGTTTGCTTGCTTGCTTGCTTGCTTGCTTGCTTGCTTGTGCCCGTTTGTTGGCTCTTACCCACTACGGGGGATCGGCCATGAAACCGGCGGTTAATTTAATAATATTTTTTAAAGAGTGATGAATAAATCAATTGCCGCAGGAATAAACGAAATTTTAAGAATGACTAGTCGCTATGGAATAAGGAGGAGAATAATACCACAATATGAGAAACAATTAACGAATGAATGAAAGGAATTCTGGAGTATCAAATTTTGTTAAGGAATAAGTTAACAGGGAACTCTTCGTGTCTCACCGAGAAATTCGCATAGGGCTGAGCAGACCTGTTGCTGAAGCCAAGAGAAGACGCCCCAAGGGAAAGAATATTTTGAGAATTCAGATTAATTCTTAAGTTTCTGAATAAAATTTCGAAATGCTTTTTTCTATGCCTAATGAATCGACGGCAGGTAAGCAAGAAATGATCAATGTTTTCATATTCCTGACAAAAATAGCACATAGGAGATGGCACCAGACCAGACCTGTATAAATAAAAATTAAGTGGAGGTATCCGGCATCGCAATTTTGTAATAGCCACTTCCAGTCTTCGAGTGGGACACCATTTATTATTCCAGCCGAATGAAAGATGACCATATTCGGGAACTGGTAATTTCATACTTTTGGCATCTTGAGTCAGAGAATATTTCCGAAATCTCGAATCAGTAATAAAAGCTGTATCAGGTACAATGGACAAAATAGGACCACCCAGAGACCACCGCGCGAGAGTGTCTGCCATCTCGTTTATTAGTATGCCACAATGACCTGGGACACATACCAATCGCACGGTACTCAAATTTTTGGGGATTAAGGAGGTGAATGCATTTAAAACGGGAGACTCAGAAGCAGTAGAAGATAAAGATGTACATACTGTCAGCGAATCAGTAACTATAACAACTGATGACTCATTTACTGGTAGTTTTCGAAGGGCTAATATAATTGCGAGGAGCTCAGCTTCGAATATGGGAGTATAATCTGGGAGGCGCAAGGAGTACGACCATGATAAAGCCTCTGAAATATGCCCACTCCCGCTTTCCTCTTCGCACATGAATGCATCGGTGGCAATTATGTTATCTATGCCCAATCGAAGTAAATGATCCTCTAACAATCCTATTAAATATCTAGAAGGTAAAAGTTGGCATTAGATGGGAAGATATCATCAAATTCAATTTTTGCTATGGCCGATGATTTATCGTTTGCTACGATGTCGCGTATGTTAAACATTTAATGATTCTAGTTGGTCCTGTACGAACAAAACTTGTGGTTTATATATTCGAGACCAAGGCTCATTAAAAAACGTTGACGATTCAGCTACGAATAAACTGTACTCGACTTTGTGAGGACGCAAAAATTTTTAAATATGTTTTGACGGTGAAAATGCGGAATCTGCAAACTAGAGTGAGGATTCGGGCTTCTAGGTATAGAATACTGTTTGCTGCAAATTTTGGTACCCCTAGACAACTTCGAAGGGCCTCTCGCTCTATGAGAACCAGGGATGAAACTTGTATGCAGGCCCCCCTGAGTATAGTATGCAACCAAACTCTAAAATTGGTCGAACATACATCCAATAAATCATAAGTAGCTTGTCTCTGTGTACCCAGAAGGGTGGTGACCAAGCTTACGTAACATCCCAACAGCGCGTGTTGCCTTACATTTGACGTGCTCAATGTGTTTGCGCCAGCTGAGTTTTTCATCATAAAAAACTCCTAAATATTTGACACAGTCATTTGGGGGAATTACTTCTTGGCGATACTGAAGGGAAATTCTAACTGGAGCATTCAATGGAAAAACAATCAAGCAACTTTTGCTAACGTTTAGAGTCATTCGAAGATGTTCAAACCAGAATTCTAAACTTCCCAGTATGATTGTAATACTGCATAACGTGAATGAATATTACCTGCCGAAGCGAAGAATGCATGTCGTCTGCATATACATAAACTGTAACGTTATTGTTCAAAAGGAATTGAGCTTATAGAATATTGAATAAAACAGGGGAAAGAACTGAACCTTGAGGGACCCCTCTAGATTGATCATATTTTGAGGATGACAAGCCACGTTTGGGAACAATAAAATTCCTACCGTTTAGGAACTCATACAACCAATTGATAATATATCCCGGAAAATTCAAGTTTTTTAAGGCACTGAGCAAGATGACATGTTCGACACTGTCGTACGCCTTAGCCAAATCTAGAGTGACTAATGCTGCCAATTGCCGCTTGTGGCGAGCAAGCTTAATACGTCCCTCTAAATCTACATGGGCATGCCATATGGAGTATCCAGGTCTAAATCCTATCTGACCTGGGCTCAATAACGAGTTATCTGCAATAAATTAAGGATTCTAATGTATAATACTCTTGCAATTAATTTAATGACATGCGAAGTTAATGCTATAGGTCTTATGTTATCAATATGCATACCTGCTCCTTGGTTCTTAAGCAGAGAATTATTTTTGCAAAGTCTCCAGTCTGGAGGTGATCCAACCATTTCCAAGTGAGTGATTTACAAGATTAAGAAGGTTCTGAGGAGAGACTCAAATAATAGTTTTAACATGCCTGACGTAATACCGTCAGGACACGCTCGCTCCGTCCTCTGCTTCATCTTCTGCTTCAGTCCCACAACGCGTGCGCCGATTGCTCCGGCGGGGAATGCAATGATGGGCGAGTCTGTCACGTGACTAAAAATCATGTAACATCATGCAAAAACTAGTCACGGGACTCAAATCACGTAACATCACGTGACAATTAGTCATGAGACTAAAATAATTTATCATCGCGTAACAACTAAACACGTGACTAAAATCTCGTAACATTACGTAACAAGTAGTCACTTGACCAAAACCACGTAACATTACGTCAATCTAGTCACGTGACTAAAATACGTACACCTAGTCACGTGAGTAAAACCTCATATCACGTAAAAACTAGTCACGTGACTAAACATCGCGTAACAAATAGTCACATGACTAAAAATCACGTAACATCAGTAACATGTAGCCATGTAACCAAAATCAGGCAACACCTACTCCCCCAACTAAAATAACGTAACAGCACGTAACATCACATAACTAGTCACGTGACTAAAATCACGTAATGTCCCGCAACAACTAGTCACGTGACATGTGTTACCCACTCGAACCGAATATTTTTTATTGTTTTTTTATTTGCATCTATCTCGAACGTTCGCTCAGGGACAACGCTGATTTTTCGCTCACAACCACCGACACCGACACCGGAATTTCTGCGAAACGAGCTCTTTAACGCAACCGCGTTAAAAGCTGTATTCTTGAAATTGAATCGTTCAAGAATGCAGATTTTAATCCGGTAGCGTTGAAAGCTGTATTCTTGAACGATTCGATTTCAAGACAAATAAGGAATGAAGAACAGCCGATATATAGTTGGTGCAGAAATGAGGTAGTTTAATCGGCTCTTTTCTATAACCTCCGTCGAAATAAACTGACACCACCCGAACAGCAACACTGATACAAGCCGAAGAAGGAAGGAGCAGTCGTGAATGAAAGAAATCAATACGAGAGAACAAATGCTGGCAAAGTGCTTCTGGCACAGTCGATCAGGCGAAACACAACGATAGCTGGTAGTGGATGCTGAAGCTCACACACTGCAGTACTCTATCTCTTTTAATTGTTGACAATCCGTCGGGGTGAGCACTTTGCCGCGATGAGGTGTTTGGGAGTTTAAGACGGGGTCCTGGAGTAGCAGGAGTACTGAAGGGTAGAGTGGAGCGTTGGCGCACTTGTTTCGGTGCCGGCAAGGCGAGCAAGCTCAATGACTTCCGATGCGCTTACACCCACACCGCGGCTGTCAGGTCTCGAAAGCCATAGTAACACACGTGAAAGCCTGCGTCGATTTGTCGGCTGTTTCCGCGCGGAGGTAGCTTACACCACGCACCTCACACCTGCTCGCTCTATGTTTTCGATCGGCTCCAGTGAATGATCTTCCTAGTCGTTACTTCTGATGAAGGTACTGACTATGTTACGACTGAAGAAACCTTGTTCGCCTATCACACAGCTTCGTTCAATTTTTTTATGCAGTAGGTTGTTATCCATGTTACATATTTCTTTGTTTGAATTATTCGTCCAAAAAGCACCGTCAGTCGATTCATATAACGATATACTTTGTTGGAAGCTCCCTACTCATGAAACGCATTGTCTTTATAAGAGTCTTGAAGCAACACCTCAGTCGAATCGCATTTTCTGAAAACAATAGGAGTTGAAGTTTAGAAAAATGTTTTCAAACATTCACTGTGATTGTCAGCCAGTTGGAATGTATTGTCATTTATCGAAAAAAAAAATCTATACCTATGTTCTTAGAGTACACACAAATGTTTGGAATCAGCGGTGACAGATTGCACAATCCCAATTCGTAAGGCAATTTGCTTTAAGAATAAAACATTACGTTCAAAGAAAACAAGAGCACAGTTGTCTATTTTCCAAAGACACTGGTCAGCTTCTTACTAATTAGTTTTGTTCACATACTTGAACTAACACATTAAGGAAGGTAAGTTTTCCACGCACCTCAACCATGAACAAATTTGGAGCTAGTATGTTTTTCTAATCTACTGCTGTCAGTATTGCGGCCAATATGCAATCTTGTACGTCATACTTTTTAAATGCGAATGCATTTCTTAGTCGGGCTATGTCAGGCGTCGGTCGGTGTCCCGCGCGCCTCTCCGCTCTCACTCCCTCTCCCATAGCAACAGCTGCGGGCGCGCGCGCTTATCCTCGCCCCTAGCAACCGGATAAGGTGGTGCGGGTGGAGTAGCGGAGAGTGAATGGAGAGGAGGAGCGCGCTCTGGCGTGTGAGGGCGCTCGCATCGCAGGAGCTCGGCGGAGCTCCCGCGTGTGTGCAGAGAGTGTAGGAGAGGGTAGGTGCAGTGCTTCGCCGCTCCTTCTCTCGCCGTTCGCTCTCTCTTCTCCCTGCACCACCGCCTCAATGCAGTGCGTTTGAAACGCGTTTGTAGCGTTTGTGCTGCCTTGGCACAGCCTGAAAACAGCGCGTTCTAAACGCGTTTGTGCAGGCATTTGAAGGCGGTGGCAACATCCCTGAGGTGATTACGAACGCACGTAGGAAGCGTTCGTTGAAAGAGGCGCCCAAAAGGGAGACACTTGAGCGCGTCGATGTGTCCTGCTTTACGCCATTAAAATTACTACGCCGTGTACTCTCGGCGCAAAGAAATGCATTCGCAGTTCCTCACGATTCTCTTCAGGGAGGTGGGGGCATTTTTAACAACGAGCGATTCCATATATCACTGCAGGAGGAGACAAAAAGATTAAACTTTAATTTGTTGACCAGGCTTTCTACGCCAGGGGCTGGGCGGCCACCACATTCCAGGTCCTTGGGCTGATAGCCTAGCCCTCTTCGAGCTGATACTCTGGACTTGGGTTTGCCATCTGGGCCGCTCACTGGTCTTATGTTGATTATTGGATAGACGTTCTCTAGGGATTCTTGTTGAATTGAATTCTCAGGCCATAGTGTTGAGGGTGTCCGTCATCTTGTTGCATTTAACGCCTCTTGTATACATTGCATGTAGTGGAGTGCCGTAAACGCTCATTTCGGATGGAGGTGAAAATGCTAGAGGGCCCGTGTACTTAGATTTAGGTGAACACCAGGTGACAGAAATTTCCGACGCCCTCCACTACAGTGTCCCCTCATAATCATACCATTGTTTTGCAACGTGTAACCCCAACAATTATTATTAGTAGTATGGGCGGCTCCCTTGGTAGGCTTGCAAAGTGGTTCTGGTATTCCCCCTATTCTTAAAGTGCTCTACAATTTCATTGTAGCCTTTTTACTCTTCAGGACAAATAAATTTGGAAGACCAATATATACGCAGGAAAATGTGGGATGTACGCATTGATTTAAACAAGCGCCTCGTCATTCACGTAATACCATACGTCGATTCGGTTCCTGGAATATGGCTTGTACACTCACTATATTAATTCGCAAGTTAGAATTGCCGTAAAAAAGCTTGGTGCAGCATCTTAATTGTGATTTCACTTATTATTTACTTACTTTACTATTTCTCACTAGTATTTTCCGTTTAGGAGTAAGCCCACCTCACGGAGTGTAATTGCGCGATCTACCATAGACAATGTGTAGACATTTGCCAAGTCTGAAAAGATAACAGTCCCTATATTCAGTCATATATACTCATATGCATTCTTCTTTTACGCAATTCTTAATTGTAGCGTCGGGAGATACACCACACAGGTTTGTACATGGCTACGCGAGTTAGGAGGGGGAGTAGTGACGGATGCGCTATACTGTACAAGACGATTGTGTGTCATGAAAATACGTTGCAGTTTTTGCGCGTTCCGTGGTTCTCGTTGATGCTTAACTGCGCCGCACCTACTGACATGGGGTGCAGGGAGGGTGGAAGCCTAGTTGCAAGGCTCGCTAAATCACTTCCCCTGTAAAGCAATAGCTGTCACAGAAGCGCTCGGGCTATCGTCGATGAGCCGGACATGTGAGTAAAAAACAATGACAACATAAAAAAAAACTTCTAGGAACAGGGAAAAACGCTTTTCTGATCTAAGAAGCATTACGGTGCACGAAAAATTTTTTTTATAGTTTTGCTATTTTCTTTGCATTTCTTGCACTCATGGGGGATGGGACAAAAAAAATGCCTAACACTAGCGAGGTGTGGGACAGTGCTTCGACATCGGATAGCTATTTGCTTGACGAAGCGCACCGATACACAGAGATTCCTGCCACTAGCAGCTGCAGTCGTTGTGGTTCGTGGTGCAGTAGAACACGGCGAAGACAAATCACGTTGGGTCAGCTCCCTCCATCTCTGCACCGCTCACTGACGCGGCAGTCGTATACATTTTCAGGTTCGCAGCTTATCGGCTACCGCACGCCGCCAAACTTCATTTTTCATGTTTTTTTGTGTGAATGAAACAGAACGTAGCGAGAGGAGGGACGAAGGCTGGCTAACATCCTATTGGGAAAAGCTTCCGAGAATGAAACACGCAAGCGCTCGCACACAAGCGTTAAAGGAACACACAGCAAAAGGACCTATGGTATGTTTATCCTTCGTTCACCGTGGAGCCGAACGAGGCAGCACCGATATTTGTCTGCACCAATGGGTCATGCGTCCTCTGTTAGTAGGCGACTTGAAAGCAGAAGAAGGAGTGTAAAGGAGCGTGTGTTGGGGGGGGGGGGGGCTATTTGTTGACATATTATGTTAACTTAAAATTGCTCGTGGGACGAGACACCACACTAGAAGTAGACCGGACGAACGCAGACTAACTGTGTTTGACTAACAAAGGAGCGTTATTTTCGAATTTTTCCCAACATGGTCAAATGCCTTGTCTTTGCTTGACAAGAAATTGTAGCGATCGCTCTGCGGCGCCATATGTATGCGAGGTGGTGAAGCGGACAACTTGATGTGATCCATTGTGAGACAGTGAGCACATGCAGACAACCTCGAAGAAAAGAAATCACAGTTTCGCCGCAAGGGCAAAGTAACGAATGCGATAGCAACAAATTGGAACGTTATACGAAGCAGCTAACTCTTAGCATCCGATCTCGCGTAACTCTACAAAACGCTGGTGTAAGCAAATGCAGCCGCTCCACGGAGCGAAGCTGTTTCCATGCTGTCTGTCGCCTCAACGCGGAGTAAACAGTGAGAGCACAGCACGTACAGAGGAATGAAAAGAAACGCAAAACCGCGCGGCGCGCTGTTTTCACCACGCTCTGACATTGGTGGCAATAAAAAGATGCTAGGGTGGTTCTTTATTGTACCATGAATGAGTCGATCTAGTGGGTTTTTAAAAAGAAATGCGAAACCGCGGAGAACGTAGATGCCACACTGTTCGCGTTTCATTCTATACCCACTGTACAATGGTATGAGCCCCGTCTACTGACGTCTGTCGAGACAGCGCACGTACCAGCGCTTGAGACCACACCCTTCTGATCAAAGTCTTAAATACTGGATAGCGTAGATTCGACACTGGACCAAGAAAGACAGAACACTGAAGCACAGCACAAGCGCCAGTTTCAGCGCTTGTCCTGTGCTTTAGTGTTCTTTCTTTCTTGGTACTGTGTCGAATCTGCGCTATACAGTATTTAAGACTATGAACCAACTAGCCCAGCAACGAACTTTCTTTAGTTTTTTATAAAAGTTCGCAGTTGCTGCTCATTATTACTGCAACGGGAATACCTAATCCTTTTCTGGGTGAAACACATAGGAATACGAATTTCGGAATCATGCCATCCAGATGGTAAAGAACCTGTAGTGAACTTTTCCTACCTCAGATTTCGCTATAACAAAACTAATTGCGAAATTCGATACCATCAGTAACAACGGCACTACTGGAGTGTGCTCTTTCTATATTCACGTAGATCCCATGCACCATACCTGGAATGAATACATTTATCCTATGCACGTAGAGAGCAGGGTTGGGAGCACGCGGCAAAAAGAAAATTGCATTAAACAAACGTGCCCTGAATGGAGAAATTATGTGCGCGTGAACGAGCACAAAAAGGCGGGGTCCGATCACGCGGCATTAATATTCCTGGGCACGGAGCAGCTGCACGCCAGAGAAACAGTGCCACAGTATTCGTTTTTTTTTTACTTGGGCGTATGGCCACTGTATTTCGACATTTTATTCGTGATATTACAAAGCGTTGTTCGAAAGCATGTAATGAAGTCAGTGGGATGTAGCACAGCTCCTAAATATGTACGTCTGAGCCTTGTTTGTAATGGACGGACCCGTTCCATTTTTGTGCTTGCGTTCACTTTGAACTTTGTTTTTTTTTGCGACAGCAGCAGAGAGGACAAGTTTGGATATCTACAATCAGACACGCATAAGGCCAACGTGCCACTTTTGGATTCACATTTGTTAAAAGATCTTGCACTGGGACTTTCCCTGAAAGACGATTTCAAACAATGCTTATTTATTTTTAGGGGCGAAGCACATTAGGGTCTCGGCCTGCCGGCGTGCATCGTCATCTGCTGTCCACTTGCTTGGGCGCAAGAGATGGAGCCACTGCCTCGGCGCTCGCCGTGTGGCGAGAAAGAGCAAACGGCGTGCGTTGACTATAGAAACGCTCTTTCTGCGATAAACGCTGAACTACCAGCTCGCAGGACGAGGACGCGCCCTCGCCCGCGAGAGACAACCCGACGCAGACAGCGTCGGCGTAGCGAGATCTTGATTGAAAAATTGGCCGCGTATCTGCGTGCTTCGCTGCAAATGTCGTCTCAAGACGATAGAAGACGCGCTGCGTGAGATATGGACGCCATCTGCAATACGTCGGGAACATGAGTGCTGTGTTGCGGGCTGGTAGTCCCGGCGCAGCAGGAGGCGAAGACCGGCGGTGACCAACGCGACCGGCGGAACGCCAGCCAGCCGAACACGCGGTTTGGCGCGAAGCGCCGAAGCAGAGGAAAACGTCCGCGTTCAACGAGTACTTTCTACAGACTCTTTTTTACACGTCACCTGGGTAAAACAGGATTGCCAGAGCGGCGCCCCTGGCATTCGTACAGTGCAATACTGAACCGAAATCGAAACACAACAATGAGCTCGTGCAGAGGGCACGGAGGAAGGCAAGTTTCAGCGTAATCGCATTTTCAGCGCAGCTTAAGAAACTGGGTCTCTAGAATTACGTATCTATGTATTTTCTATTAAAGGAACACACCACCTAACGCTTACCTAGTGATGTTGCGCCTCAGATATGCGTAATGTTTGCTTTTTTGATCAACAATGTACACAAGTATGAACCTAGTCACCGTTCAAGATGGCTGGCCCTTGGGCAAGTGGTTCAACTTTGGCCGGGTGGCTGAATCGAGTGACGTGTCCGACAACAGAAAGACAGACCAAAATTTTCTGAGTTTACAGTTCCCCAAGAAAGACTATCGTCTTTAAAAACCGACTGCTCGCGCGGCACAAACGTTCACCGGCCATCCCGTATATATAGGCACTGGATCTTGGCCTGCAATGTAGTGCCGACGGGAGATTTCTCTTGTGCGTAGTTGAACAATAAAGATTCGCAGCGTGCACGTTAACTAAAAGCAGACTGCGGGTCTCGGTGTCTAAACTTTCTTCTCTCTCTCATTGCGCATTAGCAGTAATTTTGTTGTGGGAAACACCGGCGCACACTGCATGCTTCGCCCCTCCACAGGTTCCACGTTATTGGAGCTGAAACCCCCTTCCCTACATGCATCGCCCTTCCCCTATTTATTTATGCATTTATTTATTTATTTACTATTAGACACTGCAGCCCCGTTCGGCCTATTGCAGGAGGGGGGATCATACATCTCACATCCCACAATTACCACCATCGTGCAAGAAAGCCGCTCAGTAATTGCGTTTAAAAAGAAAATACACACGTCTACTAATGCTTCAAAAGTGACTTTTTTCTAGGTGACATCTCTCAAGTTTTAAAATTGACGTGAATCTGTCACATTTTCATTTTGGTGAATAGTACTAGCATGGTTTTGTATTCAACAAGTCTGGATATTTTGCACATATTCCTTGCTTTGACTCTATAAAAAAATGTTATATGCGCTATTGTTATCACTGAGTCATACAAACAGGCCTCGAAATGTTAATGTTCTTCTAACGATGTTTTATTGTACTGTTATCAAAAATTGTGTAACTGTGGCTGCTTGTCGTTTCTAATTTTTTAACATGTATACATCACTGATCCTTGTGCACTTTATTGACTGGGACGGGTTACAGCACTTTGTCGCATTAAATTGCCTTTTTGCTAACCCTGCTCCTTTCTGACATGTATGATCAATGTACAGTACACTGTACTCTGTAACTGATTGATGATTGAATAAACTTTCCAAACTTTCCAAACATCAAGTGCAGACAAAAAGTCTCGACACGGCAAACTCAGCACTGTGTGTGTGATGTGGCATGTGTCTATCCTTCTCTCTCTCTCTTTTACTCCTCGATTCCCCCTCCCAATGTGTAGGTAGCAAACTGGACGCATTGTCTAGTTAACCTCCCTGACTTTCCCACATTCCTTCTCTCTCTCTCTTGACACGGCCAATTCATGAACACCTCCTGGTAAAGCATATCCTGAGTACAGTTGGTGAGGAAAAAAAACTGTATTTGAACATGTCAGTTCTAGTTTGAAATGGTAAAAGATTTAGTTTGTGAGAGCTACGAGTACAGGAAGGATAGCGAATTTAACATATGTTCTAAGCAATAACATTATGCTGCACATAATGTTATAAAGACGTATCAATAAAAGCTGTTGGTCTAGTTGGTGTGTGCTTAATCCAGATATTTAAAGCGCTATGCAAGGTGACGAAAAAAAAAAAGACAGGAAAGTAAGGGAAGTCAACCAGTGTCAAACATCACTTACGAAACAAAACTGAGTCTTTTTGTTGTTCTGGAGAAACTGCAGCCCGTAGAATAGGCTTTTTTCTCATGAGCTCTCCAAAAGATTATGCAATTAAATTTATGAAGTGACGTTGCTAGGGTACCTGCAGGCTTTTTTAACGCGATAGTGTTAAAGAGCTCGTTTCGCAGAAATTCCGGTGCCAGCGTCGGCATCGGTGTCGTGGACAATGTAATCCGCATTTAGGGGCATATGTGATGTCTGGGAACTACTAACAGAGAACTGCGGAGGAGCGAAATTCATGCGTGTGAATTAATTCAAGAGAAATGAGAGACTTGAAAAAATCACAGCATATCCACGGGGTGAATGATGATGAGTGGGGCGAAGCTACGGAGGGAATCATGCTGTAACCGTGAAACTCTTCCGTGAAATGCGCCCAGTACATATATAAAGATTGTGAAACATCGTGTATTATTAAACTATCAAACTTTATTGTACTGTTGGTTTACGTGGTCCCTTCATTATCACGTGGGATCGGTGAAATGCAAGGAAGAAGTCGCTCCCGAGCGAAAGAGCGCAAGAGCGCCGCATTCCCCGCTCGCCCTGTGCGAATTAAAGGCAAGGCTAAGGGAAGACAGGACGCGCTTCCACGACGCGAGGTCGGTAGCATGCCCAACGAAAGCCAACGGAACGCGATCATGCAAGTGCTCCGGCTTCGCATCGCCTCATGGTTCCATTTAGCGTCCCAAAACCAAATATATTGCTAAGGTGTGCCTTGCGTTTTTCGTAGAAATAATTTCTTTATCATGTACGTTAAGACGAAAAAGTTGAAAGCTCACTAGAGTGTATCGCCCGCAAAGTATGTCTTTTAGTGTGATTTAACTCTCGTACGGCAGGGTCCCTCGCGCCGTTGCCGGTCCACCTCGCCCGTTGACGATCGGGCGAGGTGGCTACATGCAACTACTACTACTACACTTTAAGAAAAACATCTGGCGTTCTTTCGTTCTGCGTTTACAAAACATCTGGCGTCTTTCGTTGGTTTATTTCATCAATCACGGCGTTTTGAACAAAATGTTTATTGTTTATCACGCACAGGAGAAAGCTCACCAGGCACTACCTTGAGGGTAAACAATGGCTGCTAAGGGCAATGAAGACAGAAGAAGTCGGCTTTTAGCTAACACTTACACTTCTACTTCTACTAACGTTTCCTACTGGAACATGCCAATGGCTGCTAATGGGAATGAGAGACAGAAGAATTCGGCTTTTAGTTAACGCGCACGCTGCGAATTTTTTATTGTTCAACAACGCACAGGAGAAATCTCCCACCGGCACCACCTTGGAGGTCAAAGCGTAAGACTTGTTACTCACTACTACGACCACGACGCTACGAGGGACGAACGGGTGCCGCCTTAAGGAGCTTCGCCCCTAAAACGGAGCTACTGTCATCCATAAGAATAACATAGTACTCTCTGTTTATGCGATTCCCCTGTAAAGCATACTTAACCGTGCAGTGAGTAGCAGAGTGTCAGAAGCACCACAGCGCTGTAACCGTGGCCATTCCGGCGAGAGAGGGATTCTCGTCAGTTATCATTGTGCGATAAAAATAATAAGGAGATCAAAAAATGGGAAATGTTTTGATGTATTTTTGCAGCCACCCATCTTCGGGAGATGTTAAGCACGGTGACTCGAGATGGGTGGCTACGGTGAAATGCAATTAATTGGTACGCCGGGGTACCCAATTAAATGTGACTAGGCGTTTCGACTCGTCATTGGTATGTAGCCAGCGCGCCTTAATGAGATTGGGCGCTGTTAACGGCTCCCGGTCGGGTCGTTTCCACTGTGTGGTTTGTCGCGATGAACCTCGCCCGAGAAGCCGAGGACAGCGAGCGCATTACGCCGAATGCGAGTGGAGTGGGCACATCACCAGTGGGAACTCTGCACAGGAACCTCGGAAATGGGGCGCGCCTCGAGAGGCGCCACGGTGCAGTGCAAAGTAGAATACACGACTACACATGGCCGGTACGTTTATCTTTCTTTTGTTTTCGTTCTTGTGCGCTCGTACTATGGTTAGTCTAAATGCATTTCTTGAACAGTATACACAAAGAGTAGCTCCAATGTAGCGCGAATGTCAAAGGCAGGATGGCTGGAACGCATTTTCACTTAGGTCCTTCAAGGTTAAAACATTTTAGCTGGTGTAGAGCAAGCTCTGGAACATCAAGCTTTTCTAAAAATGAATGGCCACCTGAACTACAATATTTACATCAGCTTTTCTACGGCACTGATGGTATTTATTGACAAGCTGCAGTTAATGTAGGCAAGCGATACACAAAAAGAGCACCAAAAGGATGCATGTATGATATTGGTAACACCAATAGAACTGAAAATGTATCGGTAAGAAAATAAACCTCTTCTGTTGAAGATACGTCAAACGCTGCACGCACCAGAGTATATTATGAATTAACATGTACCTAGGCAGTTGTTTAATGACTACAAAGTACGTAGGACACCCTATTCTAGACTTTAATATTGTGAACTTTCCGTGGTTGACAGACGCTTGTCTGTCTCTCTCTCTCTCTCTCTCTCTCTCTCTATATATATATATATATATATATATATATATATATATATATACACACACTTTAATTTTTTCGCGATGCTAACGGGGCAGCAGAAGCCTACTAGTTGTCCTTTTTTTAATGCAGGGTTATACAAACGGTTTGTTTCATGCGTACAATAGAATGATAGAAATACCTTCGCACGAACAGATATCTGACGTGCCCAAACGAACAGCATATTAATTACGTAACTGCCACACAATTTTCATTTATGGTGCTTTCCTTTTATTCCACAGTGTCTTAGAAATGTCAGACTTCGTATTAGGAAGCCCTCGATAAATTGCATTAATGGAAACATACATCTGTTTCAGCAAAACACTTGCTTACTGTCAGTGGTCTTAACAGGGCGCATGTGTGTGTACTAACACGCTCACTTTTCTCACTCACTCACTCACTCACTCACTCACTCACTCACTCACTCACTCACTCACTCACTCACTCACTCACTCACTCACTCACTCACTCACTCACTCACAACTAATATGAACGTGCTATTATAGTCAGTCATAACGTAGTTCAGCGCAAAAAACAGGCAACAGACGAGTGAGAGGACAAGGACACAGCGCATCTCCTCGTCAGCGCAGTCCTCTCACTCGTCTGTTGCCTGTTTTTTGCGCTGAACTACGTTATGACTGACTCGTTCCAACTCGCCCAACAAGCAACGTTGCTAAGTTATATCTATAGTTAACATTGCCTCACATATACAGGTTGAGTGATTGAGCACATGTTAAGGCACGCACGTGCTCCCAAGAAGCAATGAGAAGATTTTCAACCAAGAGACTGTGCACAACCTCGCTAGGTGTTCGCATTTGCCCATACAAACAGAAACGTCACACTGGCTGGCACAGTGCGTAATCAAACTCGTCTCGACCGCCCGCCTGGCCACCTGCCTTAGTTCGAGCTCGTAATATAGACGGCTTGTTTCGTCTCAGCCTGCGCTCTCCTCTTATGCTCTCTTCACGTTAGCGAGACTCGTCGTTTTGTTTCAATTAGTGCTCGCGCATTGCCTCTGGCACGCCCGACTGCTCTGTCTTCATTGGCCTGGCTGCCAGATGGCCTCATAAGTTGGATACAAGATGCACGCGGAACACCCGCTGAGCAGCAATCTACACCAGGGAGTGCCGTGACAATAGGAAATCGTCAAGGCACAACACGGTCAAGATTTCTATCAATAACGTAGATCATATCAATTCGAGAAGAGTTCGGAGGCACCATACATCAGCCGCCAGGCATTAACTTGACTGGGCCGGACGATCCTATGTGTTCAACTGTCTTCGCTTACTTGCCCTATTGTAATGTACGGATTTCAATTTACTTTCACGAGCATCAAGCAACCTCGATTCTTGTCTCCTCACAACTGTACCGAATGTATGACCTCGTTACTCAGACAGGAAATATTATTAGGTGCTGGCTAGCCAGGTTCTTAAGCTGGGGCAAAGTCCCGCGCCGTACGCGTAACCTCAGTTCCAGAGGCGACCGCTACAGGCGCAGCTCGCGCGAAAGAGAAGTCTTCTTCCTCTTGTTCTTCGAGAGCCTTGATGATGATAATAACGCAGGCAACACATATAGCATATAGCCAACTGTAGCATGCGGCACTCGCTCTACGCCGGCGCGTGCTCTAGTTTGATAGGGGACAGCTAGAGGGCCACAACTGCGCGCTTCCTCTCTCTTTCGACAGTCGTCAGTCAGTGCGCTTCGATACTAATAACATGAACAAAGAAGACAAGGCGGCGGAGCCGAACGCTCGCATGGCAGCAGCAGTGTGGGGCTCGCCGCCAAGACCTTGCGGTGAGAGCTCGCGATGCCGCAGAGAGACGGTCGCAGGTCGTGCGGAACCCGAGATACAAGCCGGGAAGCCGAAGCAGCGCGGAAGCGGCGGCAAGAGAACCTCGAAGAGGTACGGGCGCGGGGATGCAGCGGCCAGCGCCGAAGCGTCACTTCCTGAAGTTGGTGGCGCCGACGCGCGCTTCAAGCTCGGAGCTTCCTCGTCACACGTTCGGCGCCCAGGGTCAAGGTACTGCTTACCGCTTGTTGTTCTACAAACAAACCTGACCACAATCGCTACTTGTGGACAACGTGTCACGTCTTTATATGACAGGTAAAGGAACTGTACGGAGCATTCACGGTTTACCCGATTATCTCCGAGTCAGCTCCTCAATTATCATTCACTTCGTGGACATGGCGTGATTTTTTTTGTGGCTTGTTTGCCTTTTTGTACAGTGGTTAGCGTTGTGCAAAGTATTGGTACAAAGGCTTTGGAGAGCACATCATTTATCCACCTCCGCATCGCTCTTCAACAATGTATAAAAGCAGACAAGCGCTACTGCCTTTAGCGCAATCGCACTTAGCATCAACCATGTTCAGAACGGTCAAGTCGAAATTTGGCCACCATGTATGGAATGTAACGCTTAGCAGCGCAATGCCACAGCTACTAAACCATTCTGGTGACATCGTATTGGTATAGCGCAGCTCAGTTTTAGCATAAAGAAAAGAGGCTTCAGCGACGAAGGAAACACAGGCAACAGGATGAGCGCTAAACTTCCAACTTTTGTTTATTGCATGACCCTACAGCACATTATATGGCTCACCTCACAGCACACGTGACGCCGCTACCTGACCAAAAAACCAAACATGCGGCGCAGCACACGTGACCAATGTGCTGTAAGGTCATGCAATAAACAAAAGTTGGAAGTTTAGCGCTCATCCTGTTGCCTGTGTTTCCTTCTTCGCTGAAGCCTCTTTTTTTATGCTCAAACTGAGCTGCGCTATACCAATACGGTGTCATAATGCACCAACTTGCCCATTCTGCAGTACTTGTCGATTTCATTCTGGTGAGTTCTGCCTTTAATTTATTGAACACTATAGAAGCTATGTTGCCCATAAAAGCAACTTGGAAATGCTCTATGTCAGACCCATATGACATCCATAGCTAGAAAAATTGCGTTCCAAAGAGCCACCTTTGTTTTTTTTTTAACGCTGGAGTGGGAATTGTTTTCAATAAATGGGTCCTCGAGAATCCCAGCTGCTACACTTCTTTAAGAACAAATGATAACTTGCAAGATAATTACACAACAATGAAGAATAACAGCATCTGTTATACAGGGTGTCCCAGCTATCACGCAGCACGATTTAAAAAAAGAGGAACGGCGTTACGCGAAGCAAACCTACTGCATATTGTTCCTAGTGCACTGGAGTAGACACTGCTATTTTTTTCGTTAATGAGGTTTTTAATTAGTCATAACTATATTTGTAACTCGACAAGTACTCACCTAATTGTGAAAATGTCAATGAGCGTACGTAGGCATGTTCAAAGGACATCTAACTGCGCAATTTTTAACAACGTACCAATTACGTGCTCATTTTTTCCAGCTGATAAAGAAAGCCCGCGAAATATGAAAAATAACACGTGACTACACTTCCACCGGCAAAGGAAACCAGCGCCCTCAAATAAGCTTACTGCAAACAACTGCTTTGCCTGTTGTCCGTTCCGCATTTTGGCAGCGTTCAGCATTTTGGCAAGGGTACAGGTCGGGCGCCAACGATATGCGCGCAATTTCGCTGGGATTCATTCCGTTCGATAGTACGCCACAATCATCCATATCTCACGGCCGACTGCTCTCATTGATAACGCGGCAGATGTTCTGATTACGGCCTGACTCTGTAAAACCAAGCGGTGCGTTTCTTAGGCCGGGAAGTGGCAGATATGGCGATGCGTTTTTTTTTCTTTCTGTATTTTTTCCTTGATTCTGTCTACCTCATAGGGAGCCTGTTTGAGGGCGCTGGTTCCCGACGCGCGCAACGTCTAGTCACGTGCCACTTTTCATATTTCGCGGGCTTTCTTGATCAAGCGGAAATGAGCGCGCAATTAGCACGTTGTTGAAAGTAGCGCATTAGATGGCATTTGAACATGCCTACATACGCCTCATTGACATTTAGACAATTAGGTGAGTACTTGTCGAGTTACAATATAATTATGACTAATTAATTACCTCATTAACGAAAAAATTAGTAGTGGCTACTCCAGTGCACTAGGAACAATATGCATAGGTTTGCTTCGCGTAACGCCGTTCCTCTTTTTTTAAATCGTGCTGCGTGATAGCTGGACACCCTGTATATGTTATGAGGAAAGCCTGTAAAAATCGTAGAATATGTGCTAGCCAGGATTCGTATGAACGTTGCAGCAATGCTAAGCTATACGTATAACTATCTCCAAGAATTTCTATACACAAGAATTGAGGTCGGAGATACTAACTTTACGGCAATAATATTCTAGTCTTGGTCTTTTGCTAACTCGCGTGCACCCGTGAATGTAGTGTAGTTTCTGCTTGCCATTCTCCTGTGGTAAATCCAGTCTGAATTTACTGGTAGCAGAGCTGCACATCGCGCTGTTTCCCATGCGCGGAACCCGAACGTTCCAATATCATTGAGCAGCTGTTTCTCGCATTTTCAGCTCTTCTTTGTCGCCATGTTTTACGCCTGTTAATCCTTGTAGCTTTTATTTTTCCCTGTTCCCTCCTGTTCGGGAGTGCGCTTGCACGTCCATCCCTTACTGCTTGTGTGGCGCTTACACCCCTGTTGGATAGTTCGTTGGCATAACTGATAGTAGGAGACAGTTGAATGACACTTTCTCCTGTTTTTTGTTTTTTTTCCTGATGCATAAAGCAGTGTTGCTCTTTCACCTTTTCCTGGCTTCTCGTTTTAAACAACATCATCACATTGAATAGAACTATTCTTGGTTGCATAAACTTCGTATTCCAAGCGAGTGACAAACAGCTTCGGAGAGGGAGAACGGATATTATGCATGTACCATTCTTTCACGCACTTTCCTTTCTTGGTTATTTATGAAACTTTTTTTTATATTTGGCTAGGGAGATCACGATACACGCCGAAAGCAGTCCATTACTGAATACTGCCATGCAGTCTGACATATCCCAGACTGTGAGTTTTCTGCTAACGGGTTTACCTGTCAAGCATCACTGAGTAACCACCTTATCTACGCATTTTTTGTTTATTTTTTTCTCGGTGCACCGTCCTCTCACCCGCCTTGAGTCACTTGCACAGGGAAGCCCACCTGGTCTCCTTGTGTTCCTCCGACACCAGAAGTTCTTGTTGGTCTGTTGTGCATTGTTCATGCAATCACCCGCCGAACGAAGCCGCTTGAGGGAGTCCCCTGACGCCTATCATTTCTGTGTCTTTAGTTCTGTAATACTGTTTTATCGGCTTCCTTGCAGCGGTCCACGTTCTAGTCTCAACCTAGCATGATGGAACACGGCTTTATCCAGGGGTTTTCGAATGGATGCCTATCAGCCGGTGGAAGTCGGAAAAGCCACGCGATCGCACTAGTGTAGTTTGGTGTTTTATTTCACGATACGCTAAAAGCTGAGGTCTGTATAGGCAGCAAATAACATTTCCGACATGTCGAAGCCAAGCGTCCTACTTAGGCCGAATCTGCTGGCTCATGCATGACTTTATGTTGTAACGTTAGAAAGAGTTGGTCAAATTGTTTTCATATTTGCACGTTTTTTGCGATTTCATCAATGTTGTACAAAACATAAAAAAAACTGAGATGAAACCGAAAATGGGAT